>NC_138032.1:11971442-12292842 GCF_964106645.2 Podarcis pityusensis | reverse complement strand
CAGGGAGTCTTCTCTTCTCATGAGGTGGCCAAAGTATTGGAGCCTCAGCTTCACGATCTGTCCTTCCAGTGAGCACTCAGGGCTGATTTCCTTAAGAATGGATAGGTTTGATCTTCTTGCAGTCCATGGGACTCTCAAGAGTCTCCTCAAGCACCATAATTCAAAAACTATGTACCTTAACTATCTACCTGTTATGAAATAAATAATTTTGATCAAGCTGATATTCAAAGCCGGCCGCCTCTGCCACCTCCACCCTGGCCACTTTCTCCTCCACAGAGTCCTGCTCTGCATTGAGAGGCGTTGCTCTCTCGTCCGCCGTCGGCGTGGCTGCTGCATCCCTCTTCTTCTCCTTCCTCCTCCTGGGGAGCTTTTAAAAATGCATGGATGTGAAACTGTACAACTTTGCAGAGCTCAGGCACCCAGTTCTTGAGGGGCGACGGCAGTGAGACTTGGAAGAGCAGAACGCTGCTGCCATTGCTGCCGCTGCCATGGCCTCGCCTGCAACCGCGGAGAAGTATATCTTGGGTGTAGACGTGGGCAACACTAAATCTGGGGGCGCTGGGCAGATCTTTGCACCCTGGCGGCGCATATGCTAAAGACGGCCCTGTGCGCACAACACTTTTACATAGTATAGGAGGGCAGGTCCCTGCCCAGAGGAGCTTACATTCCTACGTTAGGTACAGTAAAGGTAAAGGTGAAGGGAACCCTGACCATTAGGTCCAGTTGTCGCCGACTCTGGGGTTGCGCCGCTCATCTCGCTTTATTTTATTGGCCAAGGGAGCCGGCATATAGCTTCTGGGTTATGTGGCCAGCATGACTAAGCCGCTTCTGGCGAACCAGAGCAGCGCACGGAAACGCCGTTTACCTTTCTGCTGGAGCAGTACCTATTTATCTACTTGCACTTTGATATGCTTTCGAACTGCTAGGTTGGCAGGAGCAGGGACCGAGCAACGGGAGCTCACTCCATCGTGGGGAATCGAACTGCCGACCTTCTGATCAGCAAGTCCTAGGCTCTGTGGTTTGACCCACAGCACCACCCGTTCCCGTTTGGCGCAGAGGAAGTGTCAAATGGAGAGGGGGGAATGTCTTCCTCTTCTAGACATGATGTGTTGTTTTAGAAGTAGCCGAAAAGTAGTTATTAACATGCACTGGTTGGTTGTTTTTTGGTTTTTTTGCAGTCTAACGTTGACTGACATATTCGGCACTTAAAAACACATAGCATCCATTAAAAAAGCAAGAGGTTAGAATGTATTTTGACCCGAGAAACCAGTATCTCCATTGTCTTTGCCAAGGTCAGGAACTGTAATTCCCAAGCCCATCTTTTAAAGGACAAGGATCAAGAGGTCAGAGGAGAAGCAGTCATGTTGAGAGAAATGCTTGCCCCCCTGGTGACAAGTTTTTCTTGTCCACAAAAAAATTTCCCCATCCGATTATGTCTCAGATCTTCAAGAATGCTTGGTTTCACCTATGTAGTTACCATTGGAAACAGCATGTAGTTACCACTGGAAACCAACACTGGGGATTTTATATTTCTGCTGACTACTGCTGTCATGGACTGGGTAGAAAGGGTAGTGCTTGTATTCCAATTTAGATATTTCACCCCATGATTTCCTTTGCTTGGCTGACAGGGAGCCTTAGGCCTCGGGATCATTCATACACTGCACCAGATAGATGAATCACAAACATCGGACAAATTGTGCATCTGTTTGCATTTGTAAATGTCTGGCTCATTCGTGACATTACTCATATGATACCAGATTTGTGTGTTCTTAGAACCTAGATTTATTCCTTACTGCATGAGTAATACAAGAACTAATAATTGCTTTAAGCCAATAAGAGAGCTCCCTTAGGTGATCCAATAAGTTGTGGTTGGAGAATTTGATTCTCCCCCTTGCTATTTGCAACCAAGATAACAGACACCTCATTTTTGTCTCTTGAGGATACACAAACCCCAGCTGTGAACATACCATAATGAAATCCATTATCAAATATACAGACACATCTATTAAGTATTGTGATGAATTAGATTTTTTTAAATGAAAGCTACATCACACAGTGGCGTAACATGGGTTGTCAGCACCCGGGGCAAGGCAAGTAATTTGTGCCCCCTAACCCGTGGATTTGCGCCCCCTAATTCGTGGATTTGCGCCCCCTAACCCTAACCCCCAGATGTTGCGCCCGGTGCGGCCGGGCCCCCCTGCACCCCCCACGCTACGCCACTGACATCACACATACAAAAATGTACTATGCATATACACAACATGTCATTTTATTCTATTTATTTTTGAACTTCTGTGTTCAGCATGTTTCAAGTACAGTGGTACCTCGCGTTAACAACTTAATTTGTTCTGGAGGTCCGTTCTTAAGCTGAAGCTGTTCTTAACCTGAGGTACCACTTTAGCTAATGGGGCATCCCGCTGCCCCCACATGATTTCTGTTCTCATCCTGAAGCAAAGTTCTTAACCCAAGGTACTATTTCTAGGTTAGCTCAATCTGTAACCTGAAGTGTCTATAACCTGAAGCGTCTGTAACCCGAGGTACCACTGTATTCAATTTGCACTGCTGAGCATATCTCCTGTACCTGCTCAGCTAATCCATCATTCCTCAATTAAGATTTTTTTCTAACAATACATATATAAATATATATATATAAACAAAGGCTTGATCCTGTCCCCCCCCCCATTTCCCCTCCTTAAGTCTGCTATGGATCATGCATAAGCAGGAATTCAAAAATGCCATTTGCCTTACAAACATGACACCCTGATTTATGGGAAGAACATTATGCATAATTGCTAGGGTTTTAAAAAATATTATTCTATAGCTGTCACTCTGAGGGCTGCACATAGTAACCAAGACAACATGGCTCTAGAGTTGGGTGGACAAAATGATATAGAGATCCTTTTGGCACAAACATTTAGCATAACCGAGTGAAGCTTTTCAGGAGAAGTAGGGTGCTTGGAGGAGCTCATGGTTTTAGACCACATTTCAAAACCACCCCCATGCACCAGCTCCTTTCAGAAGTGCCGTCATACATTTATGGAAGAGCTGGAGTGGCCACAAGGGGCTCAAGTCTTAGTCCAAGGAGGTAAAAGCCTTTGACCAAAACATTCTTGCAAGAGAACAGGGTTCAATGTGCACTATTGTCTCAAAAGGCCAAGGTCAAGCACAGAGGTCTAGGTCCCAGGCGTGAACCCGCATCAAGGTCAGGAAATAACTTGAATAAAATAGGGGGGGTCAGGTAAGCCCCACCCCACATAATCAAGCACATGACGGGGCACACCCACCCTATTTGAATGGTAGTGCCCATCAACCTTTGGTGGGCCTGGCCCCCTCAGATATTTTATTGGGGGGCTGAAGGGACCTCAGCCTCTAGGAGTTGGCTCCTATATCAGGAAACAATCCAAAGTCAATATCACTGAGAGTAGAGCAGGGAGGAGAAACTATACACAGGAGCAAAGAACAAGGAGATGGAGACTAATGTTGTCTATAGTAACTGGAAGGTTTGGAGACCTCTATACTGTGGTCTCCTAGACCATATCCTAGCCCCAGCTGCTGGTGGTAAAGGATTTCAAGGGGTTGCTTGCTGATGAGTTGTGTGTTGATACTTGGTCCATAGATACATGCTATGTCAATGCTCTTTGGCCTAGACCTAGGCCTTTGGACTGAGGAGTGGTTTCACCCCATCCTCTGACAGCTTCATGAGTTCTTTAGCTTATCTTCCACTAGAAGGCCCCTCAAGGAGTTCCTCAGAGTTGGTTCCAGGAGACCCTGCCTGCTCTCCAAGTTCCTCAACCTATAGAGTTTCTCATTCATCCTCCAAGGACTTTATGTCTGGCACCAGGTTAGGGTGAGGCATCACAAGCTGCTGTGCTGGTCCTGTTCCCAAGTGTCAAAGACCACTAGCTTCACTCTGTGTTCAGTGGATGGTCTGAATGAGGAGCCCATATGTGTGTGGCATTGTTCTCAGCTGGTGGTATTCAGTGAACTCATGATTGTCCTACTCAGGCCTTTATAATGTGAAGGAAATCCAAACTGTTTTTGATATGTTCCAGTTCACCAGAGTCTGGAATAGTTCCAGTCCAAAACCACTAGAGGATAGACAGAGGTAGTTGAAGAGAGGGATTTTTGGTGGGCTTTTCTCCTGCCTAATGTGGTTTTGAATTTCTGCTAAATAAAGGGGGTTGGTCACCATCCTTCAGGTAAAGAATACATCTTGCAGTCACGATCCCACCAGTGATCCCATGTTGCTGAAGGCCAATCTGATAGTCAAGGAAGTTTCTGAATTTGGTGTATGACTTTCTATACATGCCAATATCTAGCCTTTTTGTTGAGTTTCAGTCCCACTTAAAAATACAGGACATTCCTTGTTCATTAATGCATTTATTTCCTGATCAATATTTCCCAAAGCATGAATAAAATATATGAAGTGTTTTCCTTTTAGAGAAATACACATCATATTTGTAGCATTTATTGAAATGATTAATCCTATCTTGTTTAGAAACAGCTATCTTTTGTGAATTATTATGCTCTAGTTCATCTGTAGCAGCTTTTGAATTACTCTAGTCTTCTCTCAGAGAGCCCTCTGCTGACCCAAAATGTATCCTGTCAGATTAGATGTTTGTTGAGCTGTCTGTTTAAACACAGAAATACATCCTACTACTTAACCTTTGAGTGTCAATAGTGCCAGAGAAGAAATGTGAAACTGGAAGGTTATATAGCATTATGAACAAGCTTGAAGAAATGTGTACAATGTGTACAGGGCACCATTTTTCACAGACATTTTGGGCAGTTCCAAAAATTTCTCTATATTTTGGCAGTTTTCCCAAACTTTGCATGAAATTGTTAATTTGCATTGCCCTCACTTGCCCTCATCATGGCGTACCTAAATCTTAATGGCCAAGTAACCCTCTTTAGTGTGTGATTGGGTGGGGTTGCCCATGGGACTAATTCAGAAAGCAGCAAGTCAGGGGGAATTATGGGATAACCAGGGCAAACACTGCAGTCAGGGAAAATAATGGCAGAACTGAAGTGCATATTCACACTATTTATGTATTCTGGGAACATAAATTTCTACCCTAGCTAAATTGCTAGTTTTCCTTTGTTTTCGCTTGAAAATCCAACATGGGAAACATTCACTCCTTTCATCCCACAACCCCAAGAAAACAGGGAGTTTCTGCAGCTTTCATTGTGTCATGAGTAATTTCCCCAAACATTTGTGGCTTAGTGCATTGTCCCAAGTTAAGGTGGGATAATGTTTATTTTTAGGGAGGTAATTTCAGTTCAGTTAAAATGTTAATGTAAACTTAACCAGATCTTTCCTCCTTCCTTCTTTCCTTCCTCCATCCCTCCCTCCCTCCCATTTCTGCCACACGTTCCCATGGATTTCCTAGGAAATGTGACATTTCCTGGAGTATCTGAAGAAGTGTGCATGCACATGAAAGCTCATACCAATAACAAACTTAGTTGATCTCTAAGGTGCTACTGGAAGGATTTTTTTTATTTTGTTTTGATTACGGCAGACCAGCACGGCTACCTACCTGTAACATTTCCTGGAGTGTCTATGGAAATATTTTGCTGTTTTCCAGGGACACTCCAGGAAATGTGATGGGCCTGAGAAATTATTTTAAAGTGTAAAAGGGGAAATACAGCAGTGGAAGAAACAAACAGCCTGAAACAGTGGTTCTTAAACCCTTTTTGGCTCACAGACCTCTTTGAGAATCTATGGACCACTCATCTCATTAGGGGAAAGAAAACACCTAAACACAACATTTTGCATGCAACTTATTTTACTGCACTGGAAAAATCATTTTTGGACCCATATTCATGGATCCCCCAAAAAACCTTCCATTGACCTCTTTGGAAACCTTGAAGATGTCCAGAAATAGTTTGGTCCTATGGCATGGTGGTTGTCTGTTTTTCAAAGTAGAAGACTTGATAATCTCAATTTGTGTGCCGAAGTTCTTGGATGTACCTAAAGTATCTCTTTGGATTCCAGCCATTATGTTCAATAATTAGGACATTAAGTTCAGGCCATGTAATTTGGAATATGCAGAAAATATAAAAATAAATTTAAGGAACCTCAGAAAGGGGAGGAAGGAAGTCGAGTTTCAAAATGTTAAAATGATTGTAAAATTATTGAAATGTATAAAATTGAAAATCATAGATTTATTTATTTTTTAAGTTCAGGCCGTGTTTCAAAAAGTTGTCTTTGGAGCGCTGTGTCTATTTTGCATGTATGTTCAGTGCTGTGCTCCTGGGATGGCATGGCCAAAAATAAGACCATAAATAAGAAATCAGTGGCCTTTTCTGTCTTGCTGCATTATGCGGGCTTGATGCACGTTTCTGCAAAGTTATTACTCACCCTGCTCAAAATCAATGCTCCAAGCTTTCCTCCCCATGATTGATTTCTCCAGGTTAACGTTCCACATACGTGATTTAATAAACGCTATGATTACCCCATTAACACACATATAAACTGCCTGTGACATAATGCAAAAGGAAAGACAGAGAGGGAGGGAGATCACAAGATTTGTAAATTGCTTTACTGATAAGGTTCTCTCCCCACCCCCCGCAACTACCTTTTTATTTCGACACTTCTAAATTTAACTGTTGGGAGCCAACTCTTCCTCCCTTCAAGTTGGTTTTATTTATTTATTTCATTCCATTGGTGAATCATAGAATTGTAGAATACTACCTTGAGCTCTTGAGAGGGAAATATAATGTAAATACATTTATCTAGCTAGTTATCAGTTGGTAAATTTAATTTTTTCCACTTAGTTTGATAAAAGGGGATTATTCTGAGGAACGGTCAGTATTCTGATCCAGTTGCTGGAAAAATGTATTGTTAAGTCTTCACTAGGTGTGCTCAACATTGGGGTGTGGGATTTGGCACCCAAGCGTGTTGGGAAATTCCAACAAAAACACGGGGGAGGAAATTGACTTTGTTCACTTATTCATCTATTGCCTGTAATGGAAATGAATTCTACGGCTATGATGAGTATTTGCTGCTGCTGTCCTTTTCAGCCTACAAATGATAAATTGTGTCTGTCTGTTCCCCCCCCCCCAACCAATTTGCATTGTGTTTCCTTTTGCATTGAAATGCATGATGTGCAATAACACAATGGCAATGTACGGTAACTGGTGTGATTTAAATAATAAAATATGCAAATTATTCAAGGGACATAATTTTGCCACACTGGACAGAGAGATGAATGACGTAGTTTTTGGTAGAAGGTGAACTGCAGTGGAATGGAAAGAGTGTTGCATGCAATGGATACAATCTGGAACAGAAAAATATCTTCTTCCATCCCTAGCTACCCCCCACCCATCTTTTTTTAAAAAAATGCTGATCTAACTTTCCAGTTTCTTTCTTGGTCCCTTGGGATATCATTAACTTTGTTCTTCTGCAGAGCTTCCTTTCACCTCCTTGCTCTTCCTTCACAGAAGATGACAGCTCTTTTTCTCAGCAGCCTCCCTGGCATTTTCTCCCCTTTAGGTAGAAATCTTTACAGCTTCAGATCTTGCCCCTGCTTGGAAGTGGGTTTCAAGCTGATCTATAGTGTGCTCTCTGTCTCCATGTACTGTGGATGTGTCTTGCCCCAAATTTCTTTGCAGGCTTTTAAGATATTCTGCTGGGATATCTCCCCCCCCCCCTTTCCCCTGTCTCCAGAAATCCTGGATGTTTGATAATGTTCCAACAACATCTTTTCTGGGTGTCAACAATGATTCTTTCTCAAATATCAGATAGTACAGAGTAATTTGCGTGCCAAGGCCCCGTGACCCAGTCACTCGCTACGTAATGAAATAACCAGACCAGACAACAGTATAGAGTTTTGGGGTTCAAATAGGCCACAGCTTTAATGGTTACAGATATGAGGTTTAGGCATAGGCATTGGGTGAAGCCATTTATTCAACTTCATCCTGTCTGCTGGGAGTGTATCTAAGGGTAAACCACACTATGGGGGCCACTATGACCTACATCAAATAGGGGTACCCCCTGAAGGGTCCCCACTGGAGGAGTTCTATGGCCCTAGCCCCCACCGGGACATGGGACAGATGCAACACCTCACAGATCCCTTTAACAGTATACCTTTAACCAGGCATAGGCAAACTCGGCTCTCCATATATTTTGAGACATTTCCCATCATCCCTGACCACTGGTCCTGTTAGCTAGGGATGATGGGAGTTGTAGTCCCAAGACATCTGGAGGAGCAGGCAAAGGCTACAACCTCCCCTCTAGCCAAAGCCTAACTGCTAGTTGAGCCAGGCAAGGAAAACCGAGGGGCAGAACCAAGCAATGCTCATCAGCCGGGAAGTCCTGCCCCCTGGGGAATGCCCAGGCCTGCCTACTATTGGCCAATCCACAGGCAGGCCTCCTGTCCCCCTCAGGTGGCCTTCAAATCACTGACATGAGGCTATGGCCAAGCAAAGGTCTGCACTTTAAAGTTCCAAATTTTCCCCGGATCTTTCCCCATGAATGATTTCCTGCTCTTTAAAGCTGAAGTGCAACAAACAGCAGTTTGGGTTTTCTGTGGGTTGCTGTTTGCTCTGTAAAAAGCACATGGGTTGCACTTTTCAGCTTTATTTTATTTTATTCCCACCCCACCCACTGGAGTTTTCTTCACACAAACCTGCTCTTTACCACTAAACAGCAATGAGTAAGCCTCATTGAACTCAACAGGGTTCTTCTGAGTAGACTGGTAGAAGACTGTGCCATAAGAGACTTTTCAAGGCAGCTTATCTTCATGAGGCAATGCCTGTTTGTATATAATGTCAAAAATAACACACCCGGGAATTAAAACCGAACACTAAAGCAGATAACACAGTATGTTATAAAATACAAAAAAAACAAACAAACCCAAATAAGGAGTTAATAAAATAATGAGTCAAGTTTAAAAGGCCTGGGCAACCTTCCCTGATATTTAAACCTGGTGCCTGAACCTCATATGTGGGGCTTCCTCTAGAAGCTGCAGCCTGTAAAGGATGTAGCAACTATATTGTTGAAAGAAAGAATGAGAGAAGGAAGATAAGAGAAAAAGAAAGGCAGATGTTCATGTGGAATCAGTTTGTTGATAGATTACCGGTAGTCAACTACATGAGGTTGATGAATTGGCAGAAGCCCATTGTAATCAGTGAGAGCAACTATTAATGCAATATTCTTTATTTTGTAGTTCCAATGTATTAATGTAATATAGAATAATAATAAAAAGCACATTCATATGTTAATGCTGCCCATTCTTTCTATTCTTGGGTGGTGGAGCTTTTGTTTATTAAGTAGTGAAATATCTTACCTTGCAGTGCCTTTGGGTAATATGCAAAATGCATTTAAAGTTAATTGATTAGTCGGTGAAAAGACAGAACATTAATCAAGGGCAAACCCTTCATATGGTTGACAGCCCTAATGGCAGTAAGTAAAGGCAAATAGTTTAGGTTGAAAAAAAATGATAAGTGAGAACACTGAAAGTGATACTATATATCAGGCTGGAATTAATGGTGGAGCCTGGAACTGGTCAAGTTGAAGGCCACTGTTCTAAATCAGACATTCCCCCTGATCCAATTATTCTCTGTGAACATGAGTAATCTGCTGTGCTCTGGGATGTCAAGATCTGCATAGGGGCCTCAGAAGTGCAAAAAAGAATGGCAGCCCATAAATTGTGGAACTTCCTCCACATACCACTGTGTGTGTACATCTTTTGCCATATTCTGAAGATGCAAATGTTCATTGCTCTTTGGCAAGTAAGGTACAGTGGACGCTTGGGTTGCGATCGTGATCCATGTGACGTGTCTGCGCACGCGTGGGCTGCGATTCGGCTCTTCTGTGCATGCGCAAAGTGCAATTTAGTGCTTCTGCGCATGTGCGAGCGCCAAAACCCAGAAGTAACTTGTTCTGGTACTTCCGGGTTTGGCGCAGTGCGCAACCTGAAAATGCACAACCTGTAACCTGAGGTATGACTGTATTTTGTTTTGTGGGATCCGTCTCTCCTGTCAAATATATACTGCTCTGTTTTGGTTGGAACAGTTTCGTCTGTGTTTATGATTGCATAATATATTGTTCTAGCCAGATCCTGAACTTTATGGTGAAGGGCAGGTAAGAGATCTTATAAATCAAGTTGCTCATTTTAATAGAGAGGGGGTTATATGAAACACACATGATTTTGCTCATACCATGCCACTTCTGCCATTGAAATGAATGGAGAGGACTGCTTGCGCAAGAGGCCTGATTGTGTACATTGAAACATATGGTGAACTATGGATCAGAATACGGTGCTTAGATATAATACTGTTGGCATCTGTCTGTTTCGAAAGACAATGAAAGAATGCAACTTTGGATGTGAAGTCAAACCATCGGCGAGTTACAGTGCCTGCTGTGGCTGTAGAGAACAATACAGAATAGACTTTTTTATTAGGCATAAAATGTGTTAAAATTTATTTCATCTCCATTTATTTGTTTTTTTCCTCTCTTTTCTTTTTTCCTTCCAGCTGACAGGCGAAGTAATTTTGCAAATTGCCAACAACCCAGTACTGCCCTTTAATGCCCTGGATATTGCATTAGAAGTTCAGAAGAGCTTTAGAGGTACGGTAATTTGTTCCATGGTCCAAGGATTCTTGGTGAATGTCTTTTTTTTTATTTATCCCTTTGCTTTTTGATGGTGAGCATTTGCTTTTCATCTCTGTAAACAAACAGTACGTGCCGATTTCGTTGGACCAAATTTTTGTATGCATACCCAGCCTATGGTCTGAAGGAACTTGATTGCTGCTCAGCAGGTCTGGGTGTGATCAGTGTCTAGGTGGGTGACTGCTTGAGGAATCCCATGTAGGGTCCTTTGGCTCCATGTTGCAAGAAAAGTGGGGTATAACATGTAAGCCAATAAAGAAGAAAGTGTGTAGGCATTTGTGTGTTATAAATTACAGCAGCACGCCCAGGGCCGAATTTAGGTTTGATGAGGCCCTAAGCTACTGAAGGTAATGGGGCCCTTTATATGTCCAGCTGTCCTTTGTCAACATTTATTGAATATATGTGTATATATATTTGTGTTGAATATATGCTATATGCTAATTTATGGACCTAATAGGTATCTAAAGCCATTTGCACATGTTGTCATGCAAAACGTCCATGCAGAATGTAGGCACTCTATATATAGAAGTGAGCAAACCAGTGATATTTTAGGGAGCAGACTAGCAGGCAGGGCCCATTATTTACATCATAGGAGCCTACACAACACAAAACACTGTTGCTGCATGTAGGTTTTATTGCATTTGTTTTTTATCTTATATTTTGGAAATGTACATCCAGGTTTTCCCCCCTTTAATGTCTTTGGGGGCACCCCCAAGAGGGTGGGGCCCTAATCTATAGCTTGTTTAGCTTATACATAAATCTGGCACTGAGCAGTCCTATGCATCAGGATTGGCTATATTTTTTGGCCCGGGGACCACATTGAGGGTTGGCTACTTCTTCAGGAGCTATATGTCAGCAGAAGGTGAGGAGCAGACTCAGCAGCAGGCTCTCTCTCTCTCTCTCTCTCTCTCTCACACACACACACACACACAGAGAGAGAGAGAGAGAGAGAGAGAGAGAGAGGAATTTTAGCTTCCTGGGGCAATGCTGGTGTAGAAGAAGAGGAATATTTCTTCTTAGCCCAGCCTGGGGATCAGAAAAAACAGAGGAATGTGAAGCCCTCTTCTTATCCTTAAAAAAAGGGAAACTTCTCCTTTTTAAAGGTAGGAAGAGGTTCCCAGCATGTTAAGACCAAGCAATGACTGCATGGAAAAAGAGCAAGCAGAAAATGGACATAATGAGATAAGTGAATTGTATTAAAGATCGGCATATAGCATATAAATTCATGATTCTATGAATTTGGAGCAGGAATCTTAGGAGCGCACATGGAAACAACTATGACCAAACTTGTAATAATAATAATAATAATAATAATAATAATAATAATAAATTATTTGTATCCCGCCCTCCCCAGCTTTAAAATAAGCAACCTACATCAAAAAAGTAACATTCAACAATCATTAGGATAGTATAAAATAATAATATCACCATATAAAAATTAAACCGAAATCCACTCAACAGTTACAATAAATATTTTCTAAACTATAAACTATATAATAATAAATGCTACACATTTACTTCGGAGTACGTTCCAGTGAAGTTAGTGGATCTTACATTGTGTTGAGACAACACAATAGAATTGTGTATAATTTTTAATAGAAGTTACACCAGTGACCAGTATTTAAATCACAATCAAGGATAAATACCATTTTAGGGCCAAACTGCGAGGGTGTTTCTCCCCAGCTCCTTGTAGGGCAACATCAAATGGAGAAAAGGGAAAGGGGGAAAAGCACAGAACCCCCATGGCTCCTTGGTTTGAAGACTGGCCATCTTGCTTATTTATTGCTGCAGTTCACGTTGGCAGCAGATCACTCCGGCTTGCCTCTCTCCTTGCAGCCACTAGGAAGAGGGATAATTTAATGCCGAATAAGTTGCTCGAGTTGATTTATCAGCCGGTTCTTGAAAGCTCTGTGTTAGAAATGAATGACCTTGATCTGTGTGTTTGGATGAGAGGGAGGGGGAAAAAGAAGACAGTTCCGCCTCCGGGAAGGCAAATAGAGAGACCCAGGCTCTAGGAAATATCACAGCTGGCTGTCGGCACCTACAATATGTGCAGCAGCTTTGCTCCTTCAGTGTTTGGGAGAGTCAACCTTGCCCCTAGAGCAGGAATCCCAAGCATGGTGGCCAAATGCAGCCACCCCCAGGCCTCTCTATCTGTTCCCTGGGACTCTCTCTGAGCCACACCTTCTCCCCAATACTACCAAATAATACCAACAGGCCACACCCTCTCTCCAGGCCTGCTTCACAACTTCCTGAATTGCTTTTGCCTAGCTGGAATCATAGAACTGTAGGGTTGGAAGGGACCATTAGCATAATCTAGTCCACCCCCTTGTAATTCAGGAATCTTTCACCCAACATGGGGCTTGAACCCACAACCCTCAGATTAAGGGCCTTACACTCTACCAACTGAGCTATCCTTGAACTGGGACAATGCCTCTAACTTGCCTGGATGGACAGTGGAAAGATGTCTGTGTGCAGGAGTGAGAGTAAAGAGCTCTGACTTGCGCATGGCTAGAATGCAGCCTGCTGTACAAAGGTAAGAGTCACAGGGTTGCAGGTTCGATCCCCGTGTGGGACAGCTGCATATTCCTGCATTGCAGGGGGTTGGACTAGATGATCCTCAGGGTGCCTTCCAACTCTATGATTCTATTATCTATTGCCCCCTTGACTCCACCCGCTATGGGGGTGTGGCCCCCAGGAGGTTCCCCAGGAAGGAAGGTGGCCCTTGGGCTCAGAAACGTTCCCCACCCCTGCCCTACGGTTTCCACCTTGAAACCTGACTAATCCAGTAGCTGCAATAAATGTATGCCTTGGGCTGCATAAATGCAAGGGCAGCGAACCCTCGTGACAACTTTACAAACCTTAGCTTTATGAGATCAGACAAAGAAGTGGACGGTGTAATGAAACTGATCTTAGAGACAGAGGAGCTGCGGGGAATTTCATTAAACAAAATTGCAAAGTTAACAGAAATGAGAAAGCTTATCTTACTAGTATTAGTGCCATGAAAATAATTCTCCTTTCCTTGAAGTGAAGTGACTGAAACTAATGAATTAACCAAAGCTAAGGAAAATACCAGAGACATCACCTTACCAACAAAGGTCCGTGTAGTTAAAGCCATGGTTTTCCCAGTAGTGATGTATGGAAGTGAGAGCTGGACCATAAAGAAGGCTGATCGCCGAAGAATTGATGCTTTTGAATTATAGTGCTGGAGGAGACTCTTGAGAGTCCCATGGACTGCAAGAAGATCAAACCTCTCCATTCTTAATGAAATCAGCCCTGAGTGCTCACTGGAAGGACAGATCGTGAAGCTGAGGCTCCAATACTTTGACCACCTCATGAGAAGAGAAGACTCCCTGGAAAAGACCCTGATGTTGGGAAAGATTGAGGGCACAAGAAGAAGGGGACGACAGAGGACAAGATGGTTGGACAGCGTTCTCGAACCTACAAACATGAGTCTGACCAAACTGCGGGAGGCAATGGAAGATAGGAGTGCCTGGCGTGCTCTGGTCCATGGGGTCACGAAGAGTCAGACACGACTAAACGACTAAACAACAACAACAAGGAAAATGCCAGATTAAATCAACAAGCCCTGTTGTATACTTTAAAAAAATTACAGCTGCTTGGCAGGTACTTTTTAATGACAGCGATTTCCTGCATGGGATGTTGTGTCCCTCTATCCCAAACCCAAGACTGAATCGTGCATCTCCTTCCTCCGGTGGAATTTATGAACATGAGTTCCATGGGATATATGAAATTGCCTGATATGGGGTCAGTGAATTGCCTACACTGACTGGAAGCAGCTTTCCAGAGGTCTCAGACAGAATTTTTTCCTATCCTTTCCTTCCACCTTTCCTAGAGATGTAAGGAATTGAATGTGAGATCTTTTGCATTCAAATCATGTGCTCTACTGCTGAGCTACAACCAATCCGCAACCAACCAGCCCCCTGTCTTCCAGCAACAGATAGGGATTCAGTTCACCTTTAAAGGCAGGTCTATCTAATCTAAACTTTCTGAAACAACATGTTAACCAATTACAGCCATCCTTCCTAATTTGCTCTATTTTGAATTTTATAGTGTGGTTCTCCAGCCAAGTAACATGTACAAAAATGTATATACTAGGTCAAAGTGGGCCTAAAATGCATTTATTGGTGAAAATTGCATCATAGTCAGAAAAACTGCTTTGAAAAAATGTGAATGTTAGGAAGAAGTCACTTACAAAAATGTGGTTATCGGGAGTTATTTGTAGGAAAATGCTGGTGGACTGTCCAAGGACTTTTTGAAATGAATTTGCAGACAGAATTGGAAATGCAGAGGACAGAATTTAATATGTGAAAAATGTGAAACTGAGAAAGACCAAAAATAGACTGATTTGCTCATCCCTACAAGCAAGTCTAGAACCAGCCACCCACCCACATAATTTCTCAGGATGTTGGGTATTAATGTTTGAACAGTTCCTGCACCTAAATTCAACACCCAAGACAATGTTTTGTTAATTGGCTTTCATGGACGCCTTTATTTATTTATTTTGCTCTGAACTTCTGAAGCATTTCAGTATTGAGGCGATTTGGTGTTGTTGTTTTTAAAGCAATGAATTCTGTGTTGAATTTGCAATGCGTATCGTATCAAACAGCAATGGCAAATGGTGTGTGGGGGACCATTAGGATGTGAGACAGCTTCCTCAGGTGATAGACATTTGGGGCTGCAGTACCCCACCTGCTGCAAACAGTCTCCTAAAATAGCCCTGCTCTGTGCCCCCCACAAACCCACTTACTGCCTTCCAGAATGGTGGAGGATGTTGTCCTGTCACCTCTGTGGAAGGAAGAGTCAGCTGCCACGGTTCAGATTCTGAAAATGGAATAAGGTAATAGGTAAAAGATTAAGTCCAGTCAAAGGTGACTGTGGGGTTGCGGGCGCTCATCTTGCTTTCAGGCTGAGGGAGCTGGTTTTTGTCCACAGACAGCTTTCTGGGTCATGTGGCCAGCATGACTAAACTGCTTCTGGCATAGTGGGACACAGTGATGAGTGCCAGAGCTCATAGACACACCGTTTACCTTCCCGCCACAGCAGTACCTATTTATCTACTTGCACTGGTGTGCTTTTGAACTGCTAGGTTGGCAGAAGCTGGGACAGAGCAACGGGAGCTTGCCTGTTGCAGGGATTCGAACCGCCAACCTTCCGATCAGCAAGCCCAAAAAGCTCAGTGGTTTAGACCGCAGCGCTACCTGCTCCTCTTTGTAAATGGAATGGGGAGGAGAAGGTGCCATCTTGCCCTTCACCTCAGGGAACAAAATGTATTGGGCAGGCCCTAGACATGGGACAGGACACTGCAAATATTAACCCTCTATATTAGCAATCCATTGTTAATCAATCAATTTTTAATTAACAATAATAAACAAAAACATGTATGAAAACAACCCCAAGCCCAATGCAAATACAGACTAGGATAACGATCGCGAGTAGAAAGACACTTTGGGAGAGGATGGTCTTTAATTGCTCCTGAAAAGACAACAAAGATGGCACTTATCTGATATGTATCAAAAGGTGGATGCTGCCATGCTTAGGGTTGCCATATTTCAAAAAGTGAAAATCCAGACACAACAGTTTTTTTGGCCAAAGTTTTTGAGCTATTTTTAAGGAAATTCACCAAAACCTACACTTCCGATATGGGTTGCCACATCTAAGTGGTTTTCTGCCCAGATGCTGTTTCCGATGGCTGAATCCTGGCTGAATAGCCAGGAAATTCCGGGCATATGTCAGCCCTAACCATGCTAAATGCTTGATTCCTACATAGTGCAGAATGGGCTTCCCAATGAGGTGGTTCCTGTAAGAGTTCCTCTCCTGTACCACACAGTGGTCAGTGGAGCATGTCAGTAGGTGAAATGATTATTCAGGTGTCCTCCTCTCAAGCTGCCTATGGCTTTGTGCAGCAGGACCAAGTCCTTGAACTTAGTCTGGCATCAAATTGGCAGCTGACCAGAATATTTTTTTTTTTTTTAATTTCCCCTTTCCAGGATTGTCCTTCTTAAATTAATGGTTTGCATACCAGAATATCAGTCTAGTCGCTTAGCAGTCTAGCTATATGAATTGTTCTTGAGTAGTGGCTTTCAAAGACGTTAGCAAGCCTACGGCTATGTTCACCTCTGGATATAAATAGTATTATTTTAAGTGCAGTTGCGTTCCTATTATCATATCATACTGGACATGGCTGCCTTGAAGTGACAGCGACACGTGTGATTTATCCCTTGGATAAACACAGTAGTTGCAACTGGTAGGCTGTGCTATTCAGAAGTGCTTGCTAGTTTTATCTTAAACATCTTTCGACACCACTCCTAAGGAGGGAAAATTACAAATGTTATCTCACTCAAGGGGAAACAGCAACACTTTTATTATCCTGCATTTCCAATTCGTTATGCAACCCTCCCCAGCTTGAATCAGGATGAATGATCTCATCTGGTTATTTTAAGTTGTTAAATAAATACAATTGGAGGCACCAGAAAAAGGGAACTTGGGAGATGCATACCGCTGATTGCTGAATTATACGGCAGGTTTTTCATTGCACAGGCTGCATGTAACTGGATTTTATTCAAAGTCATGTTATGCCGGATGGATATTTATTCTCTAGACTTGGATTGAATGCAGTAACATTTCTCTGCGTAACCAATTGCTTTCCATAATGGGCACCAGTGGATTTTTAACGCTTGTAAATTATGCTTCTGCCCTGAAGCATTCATGTACTCAAGCTGCCTCGCTTGCTAGAGTGAAACAGGGGTAGCTACGGTATGAGTAAAATGTTTCACACTTAGTTTAGCACTGGGAGGGGAAGGTGTAACTGTCCTTTAACCCAACAGTGGGCAGACGTCAGGTTCTGATTCATGTTAATTTACAAGGCGCTTAACAACTTGAGTTTAGGATACCTTAAAGACTGCCTGATTCCTTATAACCCTGCCCTGGTCTATCACTGAGGAGTCATTTGTGGTGGCATCCCAGGGCTCAGGTGCATGGCTTATAGCCACCAGGAGTCAGTCCCCTCTGTGTTGAGTTTCTGGTGCTTGGCCAAGACCCTTTCATTTCAGCAGCAAGTGAGGTTCTTTCTGACTTCATGGTTAATTTTAACCAATTATCTGAATTTGGAATCTTATTGCACACTGCTTAAGGACTTAGGCATTAAACAGCGTGTAAATATTTGGAACAAATAAACTGCAACCGCCCACCAGTCAGAGCCAAGTGGTTAAGTGTGACTCAGAAGTGTGTTCTACCACAAGTGAGCACATGGATCTGCCGGTCAGCCTCAGCACATTTTTACCCATAGTGTGTTTCTCTTACTGCTCTCAGATGAACATCTGAATCTTGACCGCTTGCTGACAATGGCCAACGCCCTGAGGGAAAGTGCCCAGTTGTTCCAGTCGGATGAGATGCGTCCAGCAAACGACCCGAAGGAGAGAGCTCCCACCCGAGTAAGAATGCTGAACGACGTCTTGCAAAGCCTCGAGAGGAACTTCTTAGTTCCACAGGTCCCTCCGGGATTTTACAGGTAAAAGATTCTCTCCGCTCATTTGCACCCACCGCTATGGTAATCTTGTTTGTTTTGGCTTTCAGAGCTGCCTTGCCATGCTTGTGTATCTCAGCGAGAAGGCAAGATAAAAGCTCATTTTTCACATTTTCCTAAACAAGAATAATCCTTTCAGGGGGAAAAAATATGGCCGGGGAATGAAATTGAAATTAAAGTCGTGTCATGGGAAGAGGTGTGATTAGAATGCAATTTGTAACATTTCTGTCGTGGCATCAGTGCTGAGCAGATATACTCCACTAAAGAAACCCAAGGCTTCATGACAGTCTTTTGGAGCAACATAAGGCTTCTCTTGATGGATTTAACCAAATAGTCGATAGATACTACTTGTCATCACAGCTGTGTTTTCCCTCTGTTTTCGGATACAATATTCTTCTGGGAACTGCAGGTGCTACTACACTCATCTTCAGCTTGCAGAATTGTCTTATGTTCACTTTATTCTCCCCACCAGCTTTGCCTCAGCAGATACACATAGGCAACTCATATGTAGGACATGATTTTGTATTTTACCTTTGTTAAACACTTTGAGCAGCATTGGGTGGAAAGGCAGGATACAAATACAAATTAACAAAGTGCAAATGTGTGTGTGTATTATGGGCATTTGGCCATTGTATGGTTAAAAACCATAAGGGACGCAGGTGGCACTGGGGTCTAAACCACTGAGCCTCTTAGGCTTGCCGATCAGAAGGTCGGCGGTTCGACCATGCAGTACTCCCATGCAGAGCTCTCATTGCTCGGTCCCAGCTCCTGTCAACCTAGCAGTTCAAAAGCACGCCAAAAAGTGCAAGTAGATAAATAGGTACCACTCTGGCAGGAAGGTAAATGGCGTTTCCGTGCGCTGCTCTAGTTTCGGTGTTCCATTGCACCAGAAGCAGCTTAGTCATGCTGGCCACATGACCCGGAAAAACTGTCTGTGGACAAACGCTCCCTCGGCCTGTACAACGAGATGAGCGCCACAAACCCAGAGTTGTCTGTGACTGGACTTAACCGTCAGGGGTCCTTTACCTATACCTATGGTTAAAAAAAGCGCACACATACATTTACGTATCTTCATTTTGTGTGTGTGTGCTCCTATTTCTTAGCAGATCATTTTGCTATTGTGGTGAATCACCATTACTGAGGAATAAATAGTTCTATAAATATGTCGCGTCAGATTAAATACTGCCTTGCTTCTTTTTTGCCTTTCAAGAAGTGGGGGGAATGTATGGCTGGGGGGTTGCACTCCCAGGCAGTGCCTTCACCTGGCTGTCATTTTTATTTTTCCAACAACGAGCCTAGGACCAGGGGTGGAGAAATGGGTCCAGATAATTATCTCCTCCATCCACTGTAGTACTGGCCATCTGTCAATCACCTGATATCTCTATGGCAGACATAGCAAGAACATGTAAAACATACCAAAGAGTTCATAAATTGAAAATGCTGTATAATGGGTGACTTTTAATAGCAGCCGCCTGGGCATGATGTAATTGAGAGGTGTCTTGTTTTCCCCAATAGGGATAAAAACAGCACCAGGGAAGTCAATGTTGTGTGGATTAAACTACCTTTCCACCAGAGTCACTGCCCCAGTCTACTTTAAACCCTTTGCAGCAACTACTTTTAAGATGTTTTAAATGTATATACAATGTGGAACAATTCAACTATAGATCTTCTGAGTCATCTATATTCTAGCCTTAACAGCATGCACATAACAACGAGATTCAGATCCACAGCCACAAACTATGTATGTCTTAGAGAAGCCATGGGGGAGGGTTTCTGAACACCAATATGTACACAATACTGATCATGGGAATAATAATACTGATATACCTTTCCCAGTTGTAAGAACTATGGAGATGATGTGGTATGAACAATCATGAAAAACCCTGTATATATATATAAAATCATTTCATTAATAATTTCAGAGGCCATAAAGTATTTATGGGAGAAAACACCCTTCGTTTTATTTCACTTGTAATTCTGAAAACTTACCAAATAGCCCTGCATTTCTTTTTGCACAAAACGTGTGATCTGTTGAGTCTAATAAGAGTTGGCAGTGCATTTTGTATATTTCAGATTGGGGTTTACCTTTCTTAAAAAACAAACAAAACAATTTTGGTAAAGCAAACAAGGAAGAATTGGGGGGGGGGGGGAGAGAGAGAAATCTATCTCCCACAGTAGAGACCTTGTTTTGCACTGTGTTTCAGCCCGAAGTAGAGATTTACGAGTGAGTTATAAACCTCTGAAATAGTGGTTTATAATGGAAACGCTGGCAGACCTTTAACTATAGCAGCACAAACAGTGCTGCAATAAATACTCGACTTCATCTGTAAACAGAAATTTAGGATGCAGTTTGCAGCCTTGACCTTCAGGCTCCAACTGTGTTTAGATAATTAAGATTCCATAAATACTGTAATTTACTGCCTTCTGAAGGAAGAATATGTGCCCATAATAAAGCACATATTCTCCGGGGTGGGGGATGAGGATTGCTTCCTGTATATTCATTGGGACTTATGTTCTCCAGTTCAGTCACAGTGCTTGACAAAAGTGTAGGCATTGTTTCTCAATCACCATCAGCAAGCCTAGTAGCCATCATCTGTTTCCAGCATCATGGAACTGCCACTTTTAGTTCAGAGAGCAAATCCATTTGAGAAAGAAGGAAGATTTGGTTTGGTGCAGTGCTGGATTTGCTGCTTCAGTGATGACCAGAAGACATTATTTCGTCTTCCTTTGGCTAATTCACTGGAATTATTTATTTAGCTAACGGTTTATACGCTGCTTAACTACAGTAGTCTCTAAATGATTTACAAAGATAAAATACCAAAATAATAATAATAATTAGTTAAAACTATAAAATTGAAGTACAATTAAAATGCCTGCTGGTGACGGAGGTTCAGTAGGAAGGTCAGAGCATGTTTGACCTTGACCGGAAGGGAGGTTCATAAAATTAGGCCCACAATTGGTCACCCCAGTTTGTGGTGGATATGAGCTGTGCATCTGAGCCATGTGGAACCACTAACAGCGACTCCCCTGAATACTTAAGTGATTGGGCAGGGATATAAGGAGTCAGGTGGTCTTGAGGGTATCTTGGACCCAAATTGTTAAGGGCCTTGTAAATTAATACAAGAAACCTGAACCTGGTTTGGTAGTATATAAGCAGCCAGTGCACTAGAATTATATGCTGGCCATAGTCTGCCCCCATCAGTGGTTTAGCTGCAGTGTTTTGCACCAGCTGGAGCCTCTGAGCCAGGCCCAAGAAAGGTTCACAATTTAGGGTTATCACTTTTGTTCTGGATTCTTTTTCATCTGGTGCTGAAGTTGAATTCAGAGCAATCCATTACAGTCTAATCTAGGCTAACAGAATGGCCCCTCTGGAATTTGGCACACGTGCGCACGTGCATACACATGGATTTGTAAATATGTGCTTGGCTACCCAGAGCTTATGGGACGTGGGTGGCGCTGTGGGTTAAACCATAGAGCCTAGGACTTGCCGATCAGAAGGTCGGCGGTTCGAATCCCCGTTGTCCGGTCCCAGCATCTGCCAACCTAGCAGTTCGAAAGCACGTCAAAGTGCAAGTAGATAAATAGGTACCGCTCCGGTGGGAAAGTAAACGGCGTTTCTGTGCATTGCTCTGGTTCGCCAGAAGCGACTTAGTCATGCTGGCCACATGGCCCAGAAGCTGTATGCCGGTTCACTTGGCCAATAAAGCGAGATGAGCGCCACAACCCCAGAGTCGGTCACGACTGGACCTAATGGTCAGGGGTCCCTTTACCTTTACCTTACCCAAAGCTTAAATATATGACCTTCCATGCACCCTTTCAAACACATGCATTTGGAGAGGACCCCTAACTTGCCAGAGAGAGAAAGAGAAGACCTCAAATACAGGACAAATTGTATCAGTATAGGATGTAGCATTTTATATTGTTTTATATTGAAATACAGGACAATCCTGTATTATACAGGACCAGTGACAACCCTTCCAAGTATCCAGAAGATACTTCCATATGGTTGGCTCCCACATGGCTCCTGCAATAGTTACTTATCAAATCAACATTGCTCCACTGGTATATCAATTGTGCAGCCAATGTGATTATTCCAAACACGCCCTTGGTCATTGTAAAGTTGAGATGCATCAATCTGGATGTGAGGTAAAAGAGTACTCCCATGCAGTACTTCCTTGCAGAGCCCCTGTTGCTTGGTCCCAGCTCCTGCCAACCCAGCAGTTCGAAAGCACACCAGTGCAATTAGATAAATAGGTACCGCAATGGTGGGAAGGTAAACAGCGTTTCTGTGCATTCTGGTTTCCATCATGGTGTCCCGTTGCGCCAGAAGCGGTTTAGTCATGCTGGCCACATGACCAGGAAAGCGCTGTGGACAAACGGAGGACAAATGGACAAACTCTGTGGGCAAACTTTTACCTTAGTCTATTTTGAAATGCCTTGGTGCCAAAGTCACTCAATGAAATCGGGCTAATAAGCCATAAATGCTGGAAGTCAATAGCAGTATCAGGCAGTTAGCACAGGGGACCACAGTCTGGAGAGAGCTCAAGAGGCGTAATTCTTACTGAGGGAATCAACCTGTGTCTAGGCAATGGGCAGATGAATCTGCTAGTTTCAGTTTCTCGTCGTCGTCCCCCCCCCCCCAATCTCTAATTCAGTTAGGAAATATGTTGTTGTTGTTGTTTAGTCATTTAGTCGTGTCCGACTCTTCGTGACCCCATGGACCAGAGCACGCCAGGCACTTCTGTCTTCCACTGCCTCCCGCAGTTTGGTCAGACTCATGTTTGTAGCTTCAAGAACACTGTCCAACCATCTCGTCCTCTGTCGTCCCCTTCTCCTTGTGCCCTCCATCTTTCCCAACATCAGGGTCTTCCAGGGAGTCTTCTCTTCTCATGAGGTGGCCAAAGTATTGGAGCCTCAGCTTCACGATCTGTCCTTCCAGTGAGCACTCAGGGCTGATTTCCTTCAGAATGGATAGGTTTGTTCTTCTTGCAGTCCCTGGGGCTCTCCAGAGTCTCCTCCAGCACCATAATTCAAAAGCATCAATTCTTCGGCGATCAGCCTTCTTTATGGTCCAGCTCTCACTTCCAGGAAATATGTTACTTATTAGCATTTCACTCCTCCGTTGCTGATGTGTGATTGTTACATCTCATGCCTGTATTTACCGTACTATCCCTCTAAGCAAAACTAAGTAGGACTCTGGGGAAATGGAGGCTTCTGAAGCAATTGAGAAAGAGTTCAGGAACTTCTTTCAGGCCTCTATTAAACTGAATGAATAATGCTGTCAGAAAATAAAAGTTAACTTGTTCACCGGAGTTTAACCGATACAGGAATCTTAAACTAATTAATGAATACGTAAATATAGAAGAGCCTCTGTTTGCTACTGTATTTTGCTGCTGATAATAATTTAAAAAGACAGTGCAACAGAAAGGCACCCGAATTTCACCCCATATATATATCAAGAGAGAGAGAGAGAATAAGTTTATGTTGTATTCCAAATTACAATCAGCATTTTCCAACATTTCCCCCCGCTCTTGGCATTGTGCCTTTACATCTCCTAAGAATGTAACAGGGGAAAGGTTTAGCTGGAAACATTCAAATCCACCCTATTCCTATTTTATTTATTTATTGCATTATTCAACCACTCTTTCTTAAACAAGTGATCCCAGGGCACAATGCATCGCATTTAAAATCGAAGTGACAACAAAAGCATTGTTCCAATAAAAGCTTTAGAGCAATACAAAATCAATTAACAGAACATCTACTCTTCCAAAAGTCAGTTGCAATGGTGTCTTCACAGGCCTGACTCACAGGCTGAATGTCTCTCTTATGGAACTTGTTTTGTTTGCTTGCTTCAGGTAGGCGTGAGTTTCATCTAGTCTTTTGTGCATGTTGTTGTTATTATGTTCTCATGAATTTCCAACTTTTTCCCATGGATATTCTTTTGAGGTCTACTTTCCCCTTAAATGAATCCAAGTCTTATTAGCTGTTTTCACTGGCATATTGGCAGACTGGAGCTTCCAAGAATTCTTGGCCACGTTTCTTACCTGATCCTGTATGTGGGTTTTCTGTGGGTTGACACTGTTTCTTTGCCTGGAGACAAGGTGACCTGGCATACTCTGAAAAGGATGCTTGGTCTGTGAATTAAAGAGAAGAGAAGTACATTAGCAAAATAAGGAAAAACATGTCACCTCAATCCCAACCATTTGACCTTAAATACTTTCCTCTGGTGCCATCACTGCACTCCTAAACTATTCTGTTTGATGTTGCATTGTAATCCTTCTACTGGCAATTATGATGTGGCTGTTGATCAGTCCCATTCTAGGCTGGCTGCAGGTGGCAAGTCAAGCATTTGATGGACTCTCAAGTCTGAGGAAAGGCCATCTCCCCAATACTTCCAACTCCATCCATACTCAGCACTACTCAGGTGTGCTGCGTGGCAGGTGGGATATGGAGGCAGCCAAATGGACTGAAAGAAATGGGTAGAAAGATGAACATCTTCTTCCCTCTGGAAGATTTAAAGATATGTTAACAGTGTTCAGATTGTCTACTCAAATGTAATTGACTTAAAGGCAACTTACACTCAGGTAGATGTGTGCAGAATTTCATCCTAAGGTATGTAGTATGGGTGGTTGATGATTACGATTCATTTGTTAGTAGTCACATATTATTCTCCTTTCACAAGCTTCTTAAAGTGATGCACAATTTAAAAAGAAGAAAAAACAGTTCAAAACAAAACAAAACAGGCACCTATGGCAGAGACAAAATCAGCCGATGGAGGTAGCCTTTCGGAACAAGTTTCTAGAAAGTGATAATAGCAGACACGTGTCGTATCTCAACAAGAATAGTATTCCACAGAGTAGGAACTCTGAAACATTTGGAACTTGAAGGAGAAGTTCTCCTGCAGACGATAGTGACAGACTGGGTTTATAAGGGATAAGGCAGTCTCTCAAGTAACCTGGTCCTGAGTTGTACAGGATCTTATATGTTAGTACCATCACCTTGAATTTGGCCAGGTAGCAGATAGGCAGCCAGTGCAAATTCTGAAAGGAAAGTATTTTATGCTGGCAGAAGTTTGCTCCCACAGTCAACCTAGCTGTCACATTGTGCACCAGCTGCAGCCTCTAGACCAACCTCAAGGGTAGCCCCACAAAGTGCACATTACAGTAATCCAACTGTGAGGTTAATGTAGTGCCCTCCAGATGTTGTTGGATTATAGCTCCCATAGTCCTTGATCATTGACTGTGCTGGTTAAAATGATGAAAATTGTAGTCCGGCAACACCTGACGCACACCATGTTGGCTACTCCTGGTATGTAGAGACTAAGACATTTGCGTAAGTGGGTGGGCATGATAATTTCGTACGAACACTATGAATTATGCCTGAAACTCATGACATTTGACTTAACAAGGAACTGAGAAGCAATAGGTACAGTTGCACACATTATTGCTTTACTTTAAACCACCATTGTGGCTTCAGTGTACATTTTCAACAGCTCCAGGCTGCAAAAATGTAGCGTTAATGCTCCTGTTTTTCATGGAATTTGGCACATTGTGTTCTGTGACTAAAATATTACCTACAAACCCCATGTGTGAAAAATGAAAAACAAAAGTGTTGTTATTGTTTTAATGTTTTAATGTGCACTGGATGTTCCTTCTCTGTTGTGACATGAAAGTGCAACAATTTCACAAAGTGCAAACTGACCTCCTAGGTTTAAGGGCAGTTGCCATCACATCTCCTAAAGCTAAGCTGACATTTTTCAGAAAAAAATCCCCCTACCCGACTGTTTCAGATATTTCTCTTTTCCTTATCATCCTACAATTAGGACACTTAGCAGAATCTTCTTTAAATGTTCTTCACCAGTTTCTCTGTGGCAGTCTCCATCTTACACACACTTCTTCTTCTTCTTTGGCAATCACTCGTAGCCGAGTAAGATTGTCTTCCATAAACACGGTTTTAACAATGAGTCCGTGAGTGATTGTGGAAGCCAATTCTGGATCCACACGTCCTTCTACAGTGGGCACATTGGTTTCCGGGTGGGAGTTGATCACAGTGTGGATTTGCCAAGCATGCCTTCCTCCTAGCACGTTTCTCCCTTGCGTCCTGAGTTCGAGTGTCTTCAAAGCCCATGACACCTTTGGTAAATGCTGTTCTCCAACTGGAGTGCTCGCAGGCAAGTGTTTCCTAGTTGTCAGTGTTTATACCACATATATTTTTTTTAAGATTTGCCTTGAGACAGTCTTTAAACCTCTTTTGTTGACCACCAGCATTACGCTTTCCATTTTTAAGTTCGGAATAGAGTGCTTGCTTTGGAAAACAATCATCAGGCATCTGCACAACATGACCAGTCCAACGAAGCTGATGTTGAAGAATCTCGACACTGGTGATCTTTGCTTCTTCCAGTACACTGATATTAGTTCACCTGTCTTCCCAAGTGATGTGTAAAATTTTTCGGCGACACTGTTGATGGAATCTTTCGAGGAGTTGGAGATGGCATTTATAAGTGGTCCATGTTACACACACACACACACACAATGCCTGGGAACAACGGTAATGAAACAATTCCATGCACAAGAAGCTGGCACAAAGCAAACCCTTGTAAATTAAGCAGACATAAAGTTAACATAAGTCTTGCTGCACCACTTTTGCCTTCCTCTGTCCCCCTAAGTCCCAACTAAAACAACTGCATGACAGGGGATGTCCTTGCCTGTCCTGTTTTCCTGCCCCCTCCTTAAATGTACAAAGAAAGACAGAGATCTGAGCCCCTGTGCCTTTAAATTTCCATGGTAGGATTTAATAGAACAGGGAATGTAAAACAGCTGCCTCTTTTCATGCTGATGTGTACCTGCCAGAACACTCTATCCTTCTGCAACTCTTAAGGTAATGGGACCTGCCTTGGATCCATTAAGATGCAGAGGAGGACAGGATATAAATCAAGCATGCAACCAAAAAAAATAAAAATACAGAAGGCCTTTTCTCCTGTAACTCAGCTTTTGCCTTAATACATTCTCTGTTGCTTTCCAGCCATGCCAACAAGAGAATGAATCTTAGTGATCTTCAGCATTCAAACCTCACACAGTGAGGGGGAGGCTTTTCAGGCCCTTAGCTGTAATAAGAATTAAAATGACAACAAATGAAAACAGGACATTAAAAAACAGAGTGAGACTTACTTTTTAATTTAACCAATGCTTTCCTTGGGTCTCCTATCTTAGCGGGTAAGTCACATTTTGGTCTAGCATGCATAAAAGAAGGGGTGAAACTTTAATAAAAACGTAAAGGTAAAGGACCCCTGACAGTTAAGTCCAGTCGCAGACGCCTCTGAGGTTGCGACGCTTATCTCGCTTTACAGGCTGAGGGAGCTGGCATACAGCTTCCGGGTCATGTGGCCAGCATGACTAAGCTGCTTCTGGCGAAACCAGAGCAGCACACGGAAATGCCATTTACCTTCCCACCAGAGCGGTACCTATTTATCTACTTGCACTTTAGTGTGCTTTTGAACTGCTAGGTTGGCAGGAGCAGGGACCGAGCAACGGGAGCTCACCCCGTCGTGGGGATTCGAACCACCGACCTTCTGATCAGCAAGCCCAAGGGGCTCAGTGGTTTAGACCACAGCGCCACCTGCGTTCCTCTGGCAAAACTTAGCAGATCGCAATAGAAATTAACAATTGTTGTAATCTGAGGCCCCTTTCAGCTGGAGACTGCAGACCTAATGGCCTTTCCCCACATCATCATCATCATCATAATAATAATAATAATAATAGCCCTTCATATGAGTACAACAGGGTCAGTAGAGGCTTTTGCATGGCTAGAGAATTCATTGAGTTGAGTGGCTCTTACTCCCAGGCAAGTGGGAATTGTATGATACCTTAAATATCTGTAAAAAAGGAGGGGTGGATTCTATCCATATTTCACAACTCCTTGCTCAAATAATGTTCAGCTTTAGAAACTTACTTAAGCATTTGTCTGTACACATCACTGAGTGATAGCTAGTTTATGGTTACCAGACGTCCCCGTTTCCCGGTTACAGTCCCCTAATTTACAAATCTGTCCCCGGACAAAATCTGTCTGTCCCAGGAATGTCCCTGGATTTCATTTAATGTCCCCAGATTTATATTTTATGTGTTGTAGATTTATTGTTGTTGTTTAGTCGTTTAGTTGTGTCCAACTCTTCATGACCCCATGGACCAGAGCACGCCAGGCACTCCTGTCTTCCACTGCCTCCCACAGTTTGGTCAGACTCATGCTGGTAGCTTCGAGAACACTATCCAACCATCTTGTTCTCTGTCGTCCCCTTCTCCTTGTGCCCTCAGTCTTTCCCAACATCAGGGTCTTTTCCAGGGAGTCTTCTCTTCTCATGAGGTGGCCAAAATATTGGAGTCTCAGCTTCAGGATCTGTCCTTCCAGTGAGCACTCAGGGCTGATTTCCTTAAGAATGGAGAAGTTTGATCTTCTTGCAGTCCATGGGACTCTCAAGAGTCTCCTCCAGCACCATAATTCAAAAGCATCAATTCTTTGGCGATCAGCCTTCTTTATGGTCCAGCTCTCACTTCTATACATCACTACTGGGAAAACCATAGCTTTAACTATACGGACCTTTGTTGGCAAGGTGATGTCTCTTTGTTGGCAAGGTGATGTAAATTTATTAGTAGGGAATGAAAGTTGCTTGGTTGGTTCAATGGTAAAACACACATCATATGGGGAGTTCTGGCGAGGCATAATGGCGGGTGCCACGGCAGCGAGCAGCTCCTGAAGCCAGCCAGAGCCAACTGTGCTACTAGGCTGGCTCCGGGCTCCTGAGACTGCTGCTGCCACTGCTGAAGGGGAACCAGGGACGCCCGGCGCATCAACTGAGGGAAACCGCTTACCCCACCATGACCCAAATTGAGCTGGGAGCGAGAGCACTTGGCCGACTGCCCAGTGGTGCTCCAGGGCCAGGAAAACCCCAGAGCCAACACAGGGAGAAGGAGGAGAGGAGAAGGAGAAGGAAGAGAGAAAGAGGAAGGAGAAAAAAGAGGGGAGCCCCAACCTTGCTGCGCCGCTGCTGCCGCTGAAGAAGAAAGGTAGGAGAGAGCACCCGAGCCTACTCCATGGTGGCTAGCGCTCCAAAAGAGAAGGCCTGGGCCCAGAGAAAGGCCGTGCGACAGAGGAGACCACAGAAGAGAAGATATTACTTCTTATTTTTTTAAAAAAATACTTTTTAATAACATTTTTTTCTCTTTAAAAAAAAGTGTCCTTGGAATCTTTGAAAAAAATCTGGTAACCTTAAGCTAGTTGCATGTAACTTGTCTTTCCCCTGCATACTTGCATAGGGGTAGCTACCCTCTGGGGGCCTCTAGGCACACATGCGAAGCAAAGAAGCTCTCAGTAGGACCCTGCGAACCCAACAACCAAGCACACACTGCAAGCTAGTCTATTGGCTACAACAGAATAGTCCCTCCCCCCCGCCAAGCCTAGTTTCAGTGAATGGAGGGGTGAAGAGGAAACCCTGTGGCTACCAAAAAATGGCATTTGTGGGCATCTGTGTGCCCCCAGACACCACATTGGTGACCCCTGATTATAGGATGCAACTCTCAATTCTCTGTTTGGGAACAACCACCTGTTGCTAGAGGCTGGGCATAACCACAGCCATTTCGATGCGCTAGTATTTAAAACTCTGTTCGGTTCTGCACTTTAATATTCATCGCTCTTCAAAGAAACAAATTCAGCGCAGAGTCCCCGAGTAATATCTGCTAATCTGATAATGCTCTTACAAATTCCTGCTGTGGTTTTGATCTTTCCTCATTATCACTAATCAGGCTGAATCATGCCCTTGCCTAATAAATCCTAGGAAGGGAGAAATTGAGCATAACATAGTTGAAATGACCCAGAGGTTTTGTACCCAGAAAAGATGCTGAGGGCGAATGAGAGGGAAAGGTCCATAATGAAGCTCAACAGTTTCTTCATGGCAAACGTTATGCTTATGTGAAAACAGCTTCTTTCTTTGTGAACCACAAATTTTTAATGAAACGACATGTGAAAGAGAATTAAACCAGTTTTGTCTCTCCATGAGTTTTCCTCGCCTTGCTACTTATTCACAATGCCAATTTTCTGCAAATCTGAACATTAGATCGATAGAATATTAGGGTATAATTAGAATAGAGGGATTTATATGTGTGTATGTGTTATTATTTCTGTTGTTTTTCTCCTCTCTTTTATTTCTTCCCTTTCTTTTGCTCTTTCTTTCTTTCTTGTTGGATATTTCTGACTTCATTGGTTCTAGGTTTTATTGGATTGCCAAAACTTTAATAAAAATCTCAGGGGCGGGGGGAGCACATCAGAAAGCAGCAGTGACCCAGTGAGGGTTGATTTTGAAGCTTTTCTATATGTGAACATATATATAGAAAAACTCGTACATAAAAGACAATTCCATATATAAAACAACTAAAAGAATGGAGCAATACCATTGCTTCTCATGATTTGAACATTGGGTGGTATTCAGCTCAGGAGTTATGCTGGTGCAATGACTTTTAGATGTGCAGTGCAAGTTTCCCACCTCCTCTTCAACCACCATGCCCCCCCTGTGCCCCCCATCTTCTCCAGAGGGTTGGGGGAACCCACAGAGCAGATTTAGGCAGGAGTGGGGTGGGAGCTGGGAATTCACATTGCAAAGCTAAGCTGTTGCACTAGCGTAACTCTTTAGTTGAATACCACCCTTTACTTATTTTATTTATTTTTAAGCATTTTTATGCTGCTTGATTGTAATAAAACCTCAGAGAGGCTTACAAAAAAAAGTGTTTCACAGTCCATTGATGTAGCCTAGAATTTCACATTACGTTGTTGACCGGTAAGACTCAAGAGTGGCTTTGCCTACCTAGGGTGGTTAGGTTCTTCTCCCTTCTGGACAGTCAGTTGTTCAACCGACAGAGCTTCCTTCCCCGATTCTCTCTCCAAACTGAAAAACTATACTTGCTGGATTATTGCCTTCCATGCAGCTAGTGCCCTGTCATTGAGATTTGGAAGCTGGCTGGGAGGCGTTTTGAGACTTTGAACTGGAGAAGGGTGGGGGAGATATTTTAATATTGCAGGTGCATTGCTTTAAATGTTCTCCCACTGGAATTTTGAAGGCATTAAGTGCATTTTTACCCACTGTGAATTGTACCTCACAAGGCTTGGAACAATACTTGCTTGGAACTGCAACCTCCTGGCTTGCGGCGTTAATACTTGGGACTCGGTGTTTTATGTGGAGATAGGTATGGAATATACTGCTAAGAAACAGCAAGCCTATATCAAAGCAGTGGCTAGAGATAATTCACCAAAAGTAAGGAGAAATCTATTTGAGGAAAACTGTAGTTTTACACTAACAAGTATGGGTAGTATTTCAAAAATCGAAGTTTCCCCTCCCTCCCTCTCTCTTTCTCCAAAGGCATCATCATTCTCTCTGTGTTCATCAAACACAGGCATCTCCCTGGTTTGGGTCCAGCACCTTTCTGGTGGGTGCCATTGCCTCAGAAAGGTGACTTCTTTGCCTAGTACTGCAGTTTGTGTGTGTGTGTCCCCTACCTGTATTCCTGAAGAATTATGGCATTTCTATTCAAGAATATCAGAATGCTACCCACCCAAGATAAGATATGTTGGAAATGTAAGGAAATGGATGGGGATTTCTTTCATATGTGGGGGACTTGTATTAAGATAAAAGCCTTCTGGGACATGATATATAATGAACTGAAAAAGGTCGTTAAAAATACTTCTATTAAAAAACCAGAAACGTTTTTACTGTGTATAGTAGGAGAGGAAATTCCAAAAAAGGACATAACTATATTTATGTATGCTACTACGGCTGCGAGGACACTTTTAGCACAGATATGGAAGCAGCAGGAACTTCCAACTTTGGAAAAAGGGCAGACTAAAGTGATTGAATATACAGAACTGGCAAAGCTGGCAGGGAAGATCTGAAACCAGCATGATGAGTTGTTTGAAAAGGACTGGAGTAAATTTATGCAATATATGAAAGAACATTGTAAACATTTGAAAACGTTGGCAGGTCTTAAAATATTTTGTAATGTTGATATGTGGAACCGGTTTACAAATATGGAAGTAAGTTTATTTAAGGATAAAAGGAAGGTAAATCGGGTGAAATAGGAATGCTAAGATGAAAGGATATACCTATGAAAGCCAGGGAGTGGGAGGGGGAATTCAAGGCTCAGGATGAGCAAAGATGTGAATGATGTTATGATTTCGTTGGCATGTGACAAAGTATAAAATGAAAATTTAATAAAAATACGTTTTTTAAATAAGAATGCTATCTAGTTTGAGGGGTACCTGGACTGCCCTTCAGAGTCCCCTTATACCACCCTCCTGACTACTATTCCCCTCTGCTGGTTTCTCCAACCACTTTCATGCTCTATTTCACCATTCTCCTGCTCCCACTTGCTCCATCTGTCCCCACCCCCCTAAAAAAAAATTATCATTAGGCTGCAACAGGAAGGAGTTCCTTTCTCTTTTCATTCTTAAAAAGATTTATAGCCAGAGGCACCCTGGTGAACCGAAGATGGCAGGTGTGCCTGGAGCCTGCCCCCAGCTATGAATGTTAACAAAAAGGGGGGAAAGGAAGATGTTTCAGTGATTAGCATCCACCCTAGTATTTCCCTGGCGGGTGCCTTGCTTCCTGCTTCACGAGGGCCCTTTTAATCTGCTGCCTTCTCTGGCAGTCACACGGAGTCCTTCAAGGTCCCAGATTTAGAACCTGAAGTCCACCCTTAATGGTGTCACCGTCTTATAAGTAATGCCAACAAAATATCCCATAACTGAAAGGTGGTTAAGTAGGACAAAGAGTGGGGGGATATCAGTCGGTATTAGTGCTTTTCATTGAGCTCATGGCACAGGGGATGGTCAAAATCAGGGGTCGGGCAGGATCACTCCCGGACTGGTGCAGCGTGATGCCGGAAATCTCATCTGTGCATGTCTGTAGTGTCAGAAATCGCTTCTGCGCATGCCCAGATGCCGGAAATTGCACCTGCGCAGAAGCAATTTTCGGCATCTGGACATGCACAGATGTGATTTCTGGTATCTGTGCATGCGTAGATGCCATTTCTGGCGCCACTCGGCGAGTCCCTGCGCCACGCTGTGCTGGTTTAGCGCAGTGTGCGGGGGACTCGCTGAGCAGGCAGCTCGGTTTGGGGGTGGCTCATGGGCTGGTGAAACGGTCTCCGTGGGCCGCATCTAGCCCATGGGCCACACGTTGCTGACCCCTGGTCAAAATGGTGTTTTCTAGTTATATTTTGGTGCTACCTGAGATCTAGACATAACCAGAGAGGTGGGGAGGGGGAGAGAGAAACTGGTGCTATTCTTTCTCCCGTCTAGTGTTTATTGATTTTTTTATTTTTTTTTTGAGAAATATATTGCTTCTTGTTTGTATTTTGACATTGGTGAGGTTGGAGATTCAACTGCAAATATATTTTCTATTAAAGAAGCTGTGTCATTGCTGCTACCATCTGTATCAACAGATAATGCAAGAAGCGTTGCTTGAGTAACAGTATTAATGGTATTCAAATAGCTTGATGAATGTTCGCAGGAATGTGATATGGATAAAAAGGAAACTTTATACATAGCAGTATCGAGAAGCTGTTTCGGCAGCCAGCCTAACCTAGGCAATATTTAAAGGAAGAAAATATAAATAGCTTGTTAATCTGCATGCACAGTTTACGGTGGGTGCTAAATAACTGTTCAGTGGTAGCAGAAGTAACATATTTGGCTAGATTTAGAAAGCTAAGTAAAATACAATGCAATCTTATTAAAAATCCAGATACCACGGGTAAGGAGGATGGAACTGAAGCTTCCAGATATATCAGAATCAATAGGATCTTCCATGAGGCAGCCCTTTAGATCAGGCATAGGCAAACTCCGGCCCTCCAGATGTTTGGAACTATAATTACCATCATCCCTAGCTAACAGGACCAGTGGTCAGGGGTGATGGGAATTGTAGTCCGAAACATTTGGAGGGCTGGAGTTTGCCTATGCCTGCTTTAGATAGTTGAAGATGGTGATCATATTTCCTCTCAGTCTCCTCTTTTCCAGGTTAAACATGCCCTGCTCCTTCAACCACTCCTCATAAGGCTCAGTTTCCAGACTCTTTGTCATTTTGGTTGTCCTCCGCTACCCACATTGCAGCTTGTCAATATCTTTCTTAAATTGTGGTGCCCAGAACTGGACACAGTACTCCAGGTGTGGTCTGACCAAGGCAGAATAGAGAGGGACTATGACTATGACTACGTCTATGAGGGACGTGGGTGGTGCTGTGGGTTAAACCACAGAGCCTAGAACTTGCCGATCAGAAGGTCGGCGGTTCTAATCCCCATGACAGGGTGAGCTCCCATTGCTCGGTCCCTGCTCCTGCCAAGCTAGCAGGTCAAAAGTAGGTCAAAGTGCAAGTAGATAAATAGGTAGCGCTCCGGCAGGAAGGTAAACGGCGTTTCCGTGCGCTGCTCTGGTTCGCCAGAAGCGGCTTAGTCATGGTGGCCACATGACCCGGAAGCTGTACGCCAGCTTCCTTGGCCAATAAAGTGAGATGAGCGCCGCAACCCCAGAGTCGGTCACGACTGGACCTAATGGTTATGGGTCCCTTTACCTTTATGACTTCCTTTGACTGGGGACTCAGCTACATTGCTAAAGAAAAATCACTTTATATGTGTTGTAACACTGTGATACCAGATGGCCCTGTGGAGTCTCGTCTTTTGCCAATGTGATTTCCCTTTATGAAGTTTCGAACATGTTTTCCTGAAACGCTTTTTTGACACTATACTTCTGTTGATGCCACCTAGAGTAATATTTGCTCTTTTTTGCTGCTGCATCTCACTGTTGACTCATGTTAAACTTGTGGTCTACTAAACCACCTAGATCCTTTTCACATGTACAATCCAAGTGTCCCCCATCTTACATTTGTGCAGGGCTAATACTCTTATTTCTTCTTTGGCGATCACTCGTAGCCGAGTAAGATTGTCTTCCAAAACTGGGTTTTAGCAGTGAGTCCATATGTGACTGTGGAGGCCAGTTCTGGATCCACACATTCTTCCACAGCGGGAACATAGGTTTCCAGGCGGCAGTTGATCATGGTGAGGGTTTGCCAAGTGTGCTTTCCTCTTAGCACGTTTCTCCCTTTCATCCTGAGTTCAAGTGTCTTCAGAGCCCATGACACCTTTGGTAAAGGCTGCTCTCTACTTCTGTCAAGTGCTGTGCTGTAGCTGGGCTGAATCTAAGCATGGTGCAGACTGGGTCAGAAACCTGGATGGGAGAATAATCGAAATCCCTTTTAAGATAGGAAATAAATATATTTTATTTGTGTGTGTAAATTTTGTTTATACTTTATTCTAACTCTTTGTAAGCCACCTCTCTGAGAGATTGAGGTGATAAATACCAGTAATAGAAACTATCAGATAAAATGCCCGCAGTAAAGAATATAAACCAGAATACAATAAAAACAACCAACAGTAGGATGACTGACTGCCCAAAGTCAACCCCAAAGTATGTGCTTTGCATTCTTTTCTCGAGGAGTGAGATACATATTTGAACCTCTTCTGGTAAACTATTTCAGAGCCTTGGAAGAACCACAAGGAAGGCCTGAGATTCTCTGTGCACAACATACGGGTTACAAATATGTTAGCGTCATCAAATGTGAATCTGCATTACCATTAATGCAATGGCATAGCATGGACCAAGGAAGGAGAGGAGACGCTCATAACTTCAGTTGAAAGAAAAGAGCTACATGGCGGGAGAGTAGGTTGCCAGGTTACGATGGAGGAAAAAATGGATTTTGTTTGTATTTTAATGAGGAACTACCTAATCCACAATTCTTGAACCAAAATACAAACTGAAACATAACCACCCACTGAAATTTGGACTTCTCTTAATTTTTCAGTGCGTACCCCCCCACACACAAAATTATGTGTGCAAGAATACAAATATTAGGAGAAAGCAAGCACAAAAGTGCATCTATTACAGAAAGTTACATAGAAAAAATGTATTCTATTGATTGCTAGCAAAAAATGTCTATGTTATGAGTTATTCTAAGATTCTCATGCTTTCTTTAGCATTGTCAAACTGAACTGAATTTAAAATGGGGGGGGGGGGAGATGAGAAACCATAATTCACAGATTTGTCTATCCTGAGTCACAATCTGAAAACAGGCACTGTCCACTTAAAACAGAGGTGGCTAACATTTTTGTTTTATTTACTTATTTATTTATTGCTCAAAGGCCCCCCCTTTTTACCCTTGGTGTGGCCACCCACACTCTTGCAGACATGCGCTCAAACAGGCACACAGTCTCCACTCCTTTGCTACATAGACAGATTAGGGGAACCTGACCGGTTCTGCCACACCGGGCTCTGAGCCTAGGGGGTGCCACAGGGCGCCACAACTATGACAGAATGGAAGGCGAGGGGTGGTCACAGAATTTTGGCCTTGCACAGGGTGCCTCTGAAATATGAAAGAACAAAATCTGCTTGTGGTTGCTGGTCTATGCCAATAAGCTGAGGTGTGGGGTTATTGCCCTATTCCTTCTCAGCAACTGATTCCTCTAATGGCCAGAAAGGTGATTTGTATCGCTTCAAGGTGATGGACTGGATAGAGAAGTCTAAACTACTCTGCTCTGCTTAATTTTAAATAGGTGGGTTCTTTAAATAGGTGGGGGTGGTCATTAACAACCCCCCCCATATCAAAACCAGGCTTTAACCATCCCTGCTTTGAAACAGGAATCAAGATCCTGTGGTGCTCCAGATCAGTGGCTTAGCATGGGTTGCCAGCTCCCAGGGCCACGCAGAGAGGTGGGAGGGAAGGAGGGAAAGGGATGGAGCACATATGAACTGAATTGAATTTTATTATTTCGGTCACAGACCAGTTCCAGCCCACATACAATATCAAGGAAGTCATAAAACATGATAGGGATACATTTGAATTTGCAATTAGGTATAACAGGGACAATACAGATATAGCAACAGTTAAAAAATATATAAATTAAAACTTAGTCACTAACATATAACCTAAAATTTTCATTTAAAACCTTAATCATTATGATAGCACAGCTTGTTCCCTAAGTTTTACAGCAATCACACAGAATTTGGCTACCCTTCACGTGATCTCAGGATCCTTGTCCTCTACCAGGGATTTTAGACATTGAAGTTCGGATTCGTTTGGAGATTTTTGCATAGCAGGGGTAATAAATACCGAGTGTATATCCCCATAGAAACGGCACTGTAACAAGGCACGAGAGACAGTTTCTACTTCCATCAAGCCGCAGGGGCAGACTCGTGGAGTACATATGGACATTCAACTGCCTAACAGTGTCCCTGTCACTCAGGAGATGGCAGACACAGAGATAAGAGTCATTCTGTTTTCTGGAGAGGTCACTTCCTGGTTCTCATGGAGAAGCCATTTTCTAGGGTTGCTATATTTCAAAAAGTGACAATCCAGACCTGATGGGAACAGTAGTTGAACTGCACCTGGAGGGCCACAGGTTACCTACAACCTGCTCTCCAACTGCAGATGCAGCAAGGGGCAAGCCATCAGTGGCTTACCTTCTCCATTCCTTTCCTGGTCCTTTCATCTGTGTCTCTCTCTCTCTCTCACCTGCTCTGCAGCACACCTGAAGTCCTGCTCACTGCAGTCAGCAGGACAGAGAAGCAGGTAAAGAAGCTGGGGAATACACAGGCTGGAGGAGCCAGCTGTACTTCATTTCCCAAAACGAAATGCACTGTTTTCAAGGGACAGAAGAAAGCTGCAGATTTCTCCCTGGCAACTGCAAAGGAGACTCTGCTGTAAGCTCAGCCGGCTGCATGTTCTAATGTCACTTTGTGAGCTGCTTCAATAGACTTACAGAGTATTTTCGCCCTGCTGATGGCTATGACAAGGCTCTCATTGATTTCAATGAGGCGAGGTGAGGTTCAAGTGCTTTGCTAGTGCATAATCCCATTCAAATCAATACTATCTGCTCCAGTTTTCTCAGATTGCTTCTTGATAGCTCCTGTTCCCAAATGGAGTTGTTCTCATAAGGTACAAGGTGTAAAATATGTGGCTGGGACCAGCTCCTTTATTAAGGCTTTCTTGTTTCTTTCTCTATCCTTTGAAAGCCGGGGCTTAAGAAACGGTGAAAAGATGGAATGTATAATTACAAGAAAGTGCTTTTCTGCTAGGCATAGAATTTGGCATTCTGCAGATCATGGCGGTGGGGGCAGATGTTATAGGTGAAGGAGATCGAGATATGGATATGCTCGTACCCCTTCCAATCTGCGCCCCATCCCGAGGGATGAGGGTAGGGTGAGCAAGGATTACTCACCTCCGTCACTGCTGTTGTGCAATGCCAGGTCTATAGGCAACAAAACCGCCACCCTGCGAGATTTCTTTATCTCGCAGGGGGTCGACCTGGCTTGTGTGACGGAGACCTGGGTGCGCGAAGGGGCAACAGTTACCTTACGAGAGATGGCACCCCCGGGTTTCTCCATCCTCCACCAGTTGCGGACTGTGGGCCGGAGGGGAGGGGTGGCATTATTAATCCGGGAAGATTGTCCTTTCAGGGCTCTACCATCGCCATCGAACCCCGGCATTGAATGTGTTGGCCTAGTGTGGGGCTCCGAGGAGAGCTTGGCTGTCTGGCTGGTGTACCGGCCACCTAGCGCACCAGCAGCCACCCTGTCAGGCCTATTGGAGGCAGTGGCCGGCTGGGCCTTGGAGTTCCCTAACCTATTGGTATTGGGGGACTTCAACATCCATGCTGATGCCACTCCCTCCTCACAGGCTCTGGACCTGGTGTCTTCCATGGCGACACTAGGGCTCTCCCAGTTTGTTTTGGGCCCCACACATCAAGCAGGCCACACGCTGGATTTGATCTTTGGCGTAGGTATAGATGTGATCATGTCTCCTTCGATGAAGGTGCCATGGTCTGATCACTACGCTCTGAAAGCCAGGATTGACTTTCCACCCCCACCCTGCTTAGGTGGCGAGCCGATTTGGGCTCGCCCGCAGAGGCTGATGGACCCTGATAGATTCCGCCAAGCCTTGCGGGACCTTGCTCCCCCTGGCGACTCATTGACTGAGCTTGTTGAGGGCTGGAATATCCAGCTCCTGGCAGCCATCGATGAGATCGCACCTAAGCGCCCTCTGCGACCCCGCAGAAACCGGGCTCCCTGGTTTACCGAGGAGCTCCGGAAAATGAAGCGGGACCTCAGACGGCTAGAGCGAGTATGGCGGGGTGCCCGTGATGGAGCCTCAAGAACATCTTATAGGGCTTTTATGAAAACCTACGAGATGGCGGTGAAGGCTGCTAAGAAGTCTTACTTCTCGGCCTCCATTGCATCCGCTAGCTCTCGCCCGGCGCAATTATTTAGTATAATCAGGTCTTTAACGTCCCTTGAGGGACAGCCAAATTTAAATAACAATTTGACCCACAGCTGTGAGGCATTTGCAAGCTTTTTTGCGGAGAAGGCTGCTGTTGCTTTGCCGGTGAGTCTTGGGGAGGACCGCTCCCGCCCCATACTCCACCTCAGCATATAAGGCTCCAAGGAGGCCTCAGGACATTGCTGCTGCCGCTTCACCGTGAGTTTGTGGGGGGACCGCTCCCCCCTGCAAGCCCATTCTCCACCTTGGGCCTAGGGGCGGGCCCCATACTCCACCACAGCATATAAGGCTCCAAGGAGACCTCGGGACATTGCTGCTGTTGCTTTGCCAGTGAGTCTTGGGGAGGACCGCTCCCCCCTGAAGCCCTTTTTCCACCTTGGGCCTGGGGGTGGGCCCCATACTTCACCACAGCAAACAAGGCTCCAAGGAGGCCTCGGGACATTGCTGCTGCCGCTCTGCCGTGAGTTTGTGGGGAGGACCACTCCCCCTGCAAGCCCATTCTCCACCTTGGGCCTGGGGGCGGGCCCCATACTCACCTCCGCAGCTTATGGGGCTCCAGGGAGGCCTCGTGTGTGGGGTGGGGTGGGTGTTTAGTTGGGTGTGGGAATTTGTTTAATTTAATTATGTTGTGTTTGTAACTTTGTTTTTTGTTTTTATAGTTTTATTGTTCTGTTAGTTTGTTTTTTGTATAGGCTTTAATTTGATTTTAAGGGGAGGGGTCAGGGCTGCCTGGGAGTGGGTCCCAGCAAACAAAATGGCTGGCGCAGGTTCCACAGGGGGGGATGCACTTGGACAACCGATCTCAGTGATCATGGGTAGGAGGAGGAGTTACGCCAAGACCAGACCATGTCATTACCGAGGAAGCAGGCTTAGTCGTTGTCTGAGGACTATCCCTGCCTCCAGGTCTGGTCCTGACCGGAAGGATACTGGAATCAACAAGGGAAACCCACATGACCTGAAAGTGTTGCTGTGCAATGCCAGGTCAATGATGAATAAAACCACTGCCATCCACGACCTGATTGTGGATGGAGGATTTGACCTAGCATGTGTGACAGAGACCTGGTTGGATGAAGCAGATCGGCCCGTCCTTGCCGCTGCTTGTCCACCAGGTTTCTCTTACGCACAGCAACCCAGGCCTTGTGGGCGGGGAGGGGGGGGTGCAGTGATTTTTAGGAAGTCATTAGTTTGCACCAGGCGTCCTATTGGAAAGACCCAGTTCTCTGAGTGCATGTTCTGGAAGTTGGGCAATAGGGGCAGTACAGGATTCCTATTAGTGTACCGACCTCCCCGCTGCACCAAGGATTCCCTGCCTGAGCTGCTTCAGGTCGTGGCGGATGTCCTCCTGGAGACACCTAGTTTGGTTGTCCTAGGGGATTTTAACATCCATGCCGACACGACCTTACAAGGGGCCGCTCAGGACTTCGTGGAAAGCATGGCCTCCATGGGGCTGTCCCTGAATAAGTCTGGCCCAACTCATAGCCACGGGCATGCCTTAGACCTGGTGTTCACCTCTATGGATGTTGGTGATCTGACACTAAGTAAAAGCGAAACCAAAGAAGTGCCATGGTCAGATCACTTCCTGGTGCAACTGGACTTCTCTGCGACCCTTCCCCTCTGCAGGGAGGCGGGACCGATTCAGATGGTCTGCCCCCGCCACTTAATGGATCCAAATGGTTTCCAGAGAGTGGTAGGGGATGTTTTATCCCATGTTGATGGCCTTTCAGCTGATTCCCTGGTGGCCTGCTGGAATGTGGAGTTAACCAGGGTTATTGATTGTTTGGCTCCAAAGCGCCCTCTCCGATTGCATGGAGCCCGGACAGCCCCATGGTTTTCCATGGATCTGAGGGCAATGAAACAATCGTTGAGACGGCTAGAGCGCCGGTGGCGGATAACCCATTCTGAATCTGACCGGACACGGGTTAGAGCTCAATGTCGAGCCTACCAAGTGGCGATAGCGACAGCGAAGACTTTCTTCACCGCCTCTATTGCATCTGCGGAAAACAGCAGCAGGAGACTCTTTCAGGTGGTTCGCAATTTAGCGGAACCACTTGCGACATCGGGGCCCAGTACGGGCCACATGATCTCCTGCAATGACTTTGCAAAGTTTTTTGCAGATAAAGTCGCTCAGATTCGAGAAGACGTAGACTCCACCGTGGGAGCAGGGCTGGGGCGGGAGAGTGCTAGAGTCCTGTCTAGTCAAGTTGTGTGGGATCAATTCCAATCTGTTACCCCCGAGGATGTGGACAGGCTGCTTGGACGAGTGAAACCAACCACTTGTCTCCTTGATCCTTGCCCATCCTGGCTTATAAAAGCTAGCCGGGAAGGACTGGGCGATGGGCTTCGTGGGGTGGTGAATGCTTCCCTCCGTGAGGGAGCCTTCCCAGACCCGCTGAAAGAGGCGGTTATTAAACCGCTTCTTAAAAAACCATCTTTAGATGCGGCCACAATAGCCAACTATCGCCCAGTCTCAAATCTTCCATTCTTGGGCAAGGTGATTGAGCAAGTGGTTGCTGAACAACTCCAGGCATGCCTGGAAGAAGCGGACCATTTGGATCCCTTCCAATCGGGATTCAGGCCTCATCATGGGACTGAAACTGCCTTGGTCGCACTGGTTGATGATCTCCGGTGGGCTAGGGACAAAGGTGAGAGCTGTTTCCTAGTTCTGCTGGATCTTTCAGCGGCTTTTGATACCATCAACCATAACATCCTTCTGGACCGTCTTGAGGGGCTGGGAGCTGGGGGCACTGTTATACAGTGGTTCCGCTCCTTCCTCCTGGGCCGTGTTCAGAAAGTGGTGGGGGGGATGAGTGTTCAGACCCCTGGGCCCTCACTTGTGGGGTGCCTCAGGGTTCTGTCCTCTCCCCCATGCTTTTCAACATCTACATGAAGCCGCTGGGAGAGATCATCAGGGAATTTGGGCTGGGTGTTCATCAGTATGCGGATGATACCCAGCTCTACCTCTCTTTCAAATCAGAACCAGTGAAGGCAGTGAAGGTCCTGTGTGAGTGCCTGGAGGCGGTTGGAGGTTGGATGGCGGCTAACAGATTGAGGCTGAATCCTAACAAGACAGAAGTACTGTTTTTGGGGGACAGGAGGCGGGCAGGTGTGGAGGATTCCCTGGTCCTGAATGGGGTAACTGTGCCCCTGAAGGACCAGGTGCGCAGCCTGGGAGGCATTTTGGACTCACAGCTGCCCATGGAGGCACAGGTCAAATCTGTGTCCAGGGCAGCTGTTTACCAGCTCCATCTGGTGTGCAGGCTGAGACCCTATCTGCCTGCGGACTGCCTCGCCAGAGTGGTGCATGCTCTGGTTATCTCCCGCTTGGATTACTGCAATGCGCTCTACGTGGGACTACCTTTGAAGGTGACCCGGAAACTACAACTAATCCAGAACGCGGCAGCTAGACTGGTGACTGGGAGCGGCCGCAGAGACCACATAACACCGGTCTTGAAAGACCTACATTGGCTCGCAGTACATTTCCGAGCACAATTCAAAGTGTTGGTGCTGACCTTTAAAGCCCTAAACGGCCTTGGTCCAGTATATCTGAAGGAGCGTCTCCACCCCCATCGTTCTACCCGGACACTGAGGTCCAGCACCGAGGGCCTTCTGGCGGTTCCCTCACTGCGAGAAGCCAAGTTACAGGGAACCAGGCAGAGGGCCTTCTCGGTAGTGGCACCTTCCCTGTGGAACACCCTCCCACCAGATGTCAAAGAGAGCAACAACTACCAGGCTTTTAGAAGACATCTGAAGGCAGCCCTGTTTCGGGAAGCTTTTAATGTTTGATGTATTATAGTATTTTAATATTCTTTTGGAAGCCGCCCAGAGTGGCTGGGGAGGCCCAGCCAGATGGGCGGGGTATAAATAATAAATTATTATTATTATTATTATTATTATTATTATTATTATTGCTCCGCCATGACCTCCCTGCCAATTTGGATACAATTAAGGAACTGGAGGCCCCTCGACTGTCCTCGGGTCCAGTATTGGACCACTTCAACAGGATATCCCCAGCCAATGTGGACAGACTCCTCCGAGCTGGAAAGCCCACCACCTGTCCTCTCGACCCGTGCCCGTCTTGGCTGATTAGAGCGTGTCCAGACGAGGTGCGGGCCCTCCTGGGGGACATCATCAATTTGTCCCTTGGCACGGGGACATTCCCAGGGGAACTGAAGGAGGCAGTGGTGCGCCTGCTCTTAAAGAAAACATCATTAGATCCTTTAGATCTATCCAATTACCACCCGGTTTCGAATCTTCTGTTCCTGGGTAAAGTGATTGAGAGAGCGGTTGCTGAACAGCTTGGTGGGTTTCTGGATGAAACATCGGCTCTGGATCCATTCCAGTCCGGCTTCCGCGCTGGTCATGGGACCGAGACGGCTCTGGTTGCCCTAACAGATGATCTTTGTAGACAGCTGGATTGAGGCGGGTCGGGGCTGCTGATTCTTCTTAATCTGTCAGCAGCTTTCGACATGGTCGATCACGAACTTCTGGACCACCGCCTTGCCGACATGGGGATCCAGGGCACAGTCCTTCAATGGCTGCGCTCGTTTCTCTCTGGTCGGGGGCAGAGGGTGGCGCTTGGGGGGGAATTGTCATCGCGCCACTCCTTGGTGTGTGGAGTACCTCAGGGTGCAATACTCTCCCCGATGCTTTTCAACATCTTTATGCGCCCCCTGGCCCAGCTTGTCCGGAGTTTTGGGCTGGGTTGCCATCAGTATGCCGATGACACCCAACTCTATCTGAGGATGGATGGCCATCCTGACTCGGCCCCAGACACACTGACCAGATGTTTGGAAGCTGTGGCTGGATGGTTACGTGGGAGCCGGTTAAGGCTAAATCCTTCAAAGACAGAGGTCCTGTGGCTGGGACGGGACGATATGGGATTTGGGGGGCAACTCCCATCTCTTGCGGGGGCGCAATTAGTGCCAGCACCGTCCGTTAAGAGTTTGGGTGTAATCTTCGACACCTCCCTTTCCATGGAGGCGCAGATTGCAGCTATAACAAAGGTGGCATTTTTCCATCTCCACCAAGCTAAGCAGTTGGCTCCTTACCTCTCTCGCCCTGACCTAGCCACTGTGATCCACGTGACGGTCACCTCCAGACTGGATTATTGTAACTCGCTCTATGTGGGCTGCCCTTGAGACTGACCCAGAAACTCCGGCGGGTGCAGAATTCTGCAGCGAGACTCCTTACGGGGTCTTCGCTGCGAGATCACATTCACCCGGTGCTATACCAGCTGCACTGGCTCCCGGTGGAGTACAGGATCAGGTTTAAGGTGCTGGTTTTAACCTTTAAAGCCCTATACGGCCTAGGACCCTCATACCTATGGGACCGCCTCTCCTGGTATGCCCCACAGAGAAACTTACGGTCTTCAAATAAAAACATCTTGAAGGTCCCAGGCCACAGAGAAGTTAGGCTGGCCTCAACTAGAGCCAGGGCTTTTTCGGCTGTGGCTCCGACCTGGTGGAACACTCTGTCACAAGAGACTAGGGCCCTGCGGGACTTGACATCTTTCCGCAGGGCCTGCAAGACAGAGCTGTTCCACCAGGCCTTTGGCCAGGGCACAGCCTGACTCCCTCCCTTGGCAATCTTCACGGAGCTCTGGCCCAATGGTGGCCAGTGGCTTGAATTTAATTAATTTTATAATGAATGATTTTAGAGTGTTGTTTGTGCTGTACTTTTGTACTGTTTTATTGTTGTTAGCCGCCCTGAGCCTGGCTTCGGCTGGGGAGGGCGGGATATAAATAAAATTTATTATTATTATTATTATTATTATTGGGTGTGTTTGGGTTTTTTTACATGATTTTACAGGAGCACACAGTTAGGCTTTTAAACAATTTATTATAATTTTTTAATTTCTTTAAAAATATTTTTATTGTAATGATAGTGCTCAGCCGCTCTGCTAAACAGACGGAAGGAAGGGAGATTTTAGCAAAGGCAGCTGTGCAAATACCCTCCACTAACCAGTGGCCCTGGTAGCAATCACCTCCCTTATGCTCTAGAGTGCCATTTTATATAGGCAACCTCCAATTTGTGCTGGGGTTGCATTTCAGATCATTGTGTGCATCAGTGAAGTGTGTATAAGCCCCACCCCACCCCCTGTTACACCCCTATTACACTCTCTTCTTGGTCCAAAAGTGTCCTGAGAATGCACAGTCATGCGTTCTTTGAATGTGCACAAAATGGGAGTTGCCTGTGCTTTGCCCTCACTCTGATTTGGCTTCAGGGGTTATCATGTATGGATTTTGTGTTATTGTTGTTGTTGCTGTTTTAAAAAAAGGTCATTGATTTATTCTTGCCCTGAAAGGCACTTGAGACTAATCTAGTGTAAAGCAACTCATAATGTAGACTAATTTCCTAGGTTGAGTGTTTTATGAAGCCTAAACAGAGGGAGGTCAAAAAAGCAATGGTGACTTCTGGATAAAAATAAATGCCCCCACTAGTGCTTCCACTGCTGGAACATAATGATAATGATGATGATGATGATGATGATGATGATGCCGCCGCCGCCAACAATAACAACAACTTTTTTATTTATACCCCACCCATCTGGATGGGTTTCCCCAGCCACTCTGGGTGGCTTACAGAATATATAAAACATAATAAAGCATCAAACACTGAAAACTTCCCAATACAGGGCTGCCTTCAGATGTCTTCTAAAAGTTGTATAGTTCTTTATCTCCTTGGCATCTGAAGGAGGCTGTTCCACAGGGAGTGGGCCACTACTGAGAAGGCCCTCTACCTGGTTCTTTGCAGTGAGGGAACCAGCAGAAGACCCTTGGAGGAGGACTTCAGTGTTTGGGCTGAGCAATGGGGGTGGAGACGCTCCTTAAGGTATACTGGACCAAGGCTGTTTAGGGCTTTAAAGGTCAGCACCAACACTTTGAATTGTGCTTGGAAACGCACTGGGAGCCAATGAAGATCCTTTAGGACCGTTGTTATATGGTCCCGGCAGCAACTCCCAGTCACCAGTCTAGCTGCCGCATTCTGGATTAGTTGTAGTTTCTGGGTTACCTTCAAAGGTAGCCCCATGTAGAGTGCATTACAGTACTCCGATCAGGAGATAACCAGAGCATGCACCACTCTGGCGAGACAGTAGGGTCTCAGCCGGCGTACCAGATGGAGCTGGCAGACAGCTGCCCTGGGTACAGAATTGACCTGCGCCTCTATCGATAGCTATGAGTCCAAAATGACTCCCAGGCTGCACACCTGGTCCTTCAGGGGCACAGTTACCCCATTCAGGGCCAGGGAGTCCCCCACACCTGCCCGCCCCCTGTCCCCCCAAAACAGTACTTCTGTCTTGTCAGGATTCAACCTCAATCTGTTAGCTGCCTTTCCTCCTATGTAATGCTTAATGCCAAGATAGGCAGAAATGGAAAAGGTGAAAGGACACTGAGATGTAGGAAACATCCCTTCTGCCAATCACAGCTTTCGAACGAAAACCATTATTTCTGTCCCGTGCAATCGTGTGCAGGCTGCCTCAGACGTAATATTTGCATGAAAGCTACTCCCAAGTAAGTATGCATAGGATTGCGGCTGTAAGAATTTTAATCTCAGCGCTATTTTACTGATAGCATTTTAATGTTTCTCTGTGTGGAATAATACTTGTTCATTCAACACCGCAAGCTAGTTTGGTATGTGCAAAGTTTATTATATATGCTGTGAAGCATCTGCTTCTCCCACTTGCAGAGTGAAATGGTTTGCTCTAGCAACAGACATAATGGTCCTGTGCTATAGCTCTGGATCTTGGCCAGACAGAAGCAGAAAGGAGGAACCATTTCATAGGGGGAGAGCTCTACCAACACCTCTTTTAGTTTTCATGCATAATAATAACCTAATAACCATCCTGCATTTGCCTGCATTTCCTGAGGAAACACCATCCTATTTGTGCCTTGTGTATATTTCAAGTGTATATTTAGAAAAAGGCTATTTAGCATACAGTCTTAATAACCTCTCATTTTGGTGGCTGATTTGTTTCATTAAGTAGGGTAAGCCAATGAGCTAAAGAAAGAGGGAGAATTAATTTAAATATATGAACATATTTGACTTTTGGACAAATATAGCTGTAGTCATGGGAAGCAGAACAGCATGTGCCATAATTGTACCTGGTTTTGACAAGCATTTCAGTGGTTTTTACATTTCAATGTCAAGCGGTTGTCAATAGCATCTCACCATAACTCGTAATTCACTGATTATTATTTTTTTTAAATCATTATTTCACAAATGTTTTAGGGAAGAGCAGAGTAGCTTTTATATTCTGTAAGTAGCTTTTACATTAAAATATAAAATAATTCCTTTTAAATCTTTATGGTGATTTTTTTTTTTAAGATCTACATAATTACACTAAGCTATTTACACATGCAAGATACATAAGGTTTAGTTGTTCAGGGTTTGGTTTTGTGGCCTGATGGAAAATATTCTCTTCGAATCATCTGGGCTGCTTCAGTGTGGCCAAGTCCTATGCCTCTCCAGATATTTTTAAGAGACAAGGGCTGGAGCTCAGTCTGCAGAACATCTGTTTTGCATTCACATGGTACCAGGTCCCACCCCTGCCATCTCAAGAAGGACTGATACATGCCCCTGTATGGGAATCCTGTAGAGCCACGGCCAATCAGTGAAGGCACTATTGAGCTAGAGGACCCAATGGTCTGATTCGTTACAAGGCAGCTTCCTGCGTGCCATAACAAAGGACAACAGTCCTCTTTTCATCACACTCCAACCATAAATCCACCTAATGCATGCAGCAGTAGCATGAATGCAAGCTACTCAAGACCTGTTGTCACTTGCCCCATTTTCCTCACCCTCTGCATTCAGCATGTGTATATATTAGGGGTGCACACCAATAATAAGATTTGTTGATTACTACTGCAAAAGACGCCTGCTTCTTGGGAAAAAGCAATGAGAAACCTAGACAGCATCTTAAAAAGCAGAGACATCACCTTGCCAACAAAGGTCCATATAGTTAAAGCTATGGTTTTCCCAGTAGTGATGTATGGAAGTGAGAGCTGGACCATAAAGAAGGCTGATCGCCGAATAATTGATGCTTTTGAATTATGGTGCTGGAGGAGACGCTTGAGAGTCCCATGGACTGCAAGAAGATCAAACCTATCCACTCTGAAAGAAAGCCCTGAGTGCTCACTGGAAGGACAGATCCTGAAGCTGAGGCTCCAATACTTTGGCCACCTCATGAGAAGAGAAGACTCCCTGAAAAAGACCCTGATGTTGGGAAAGATTGAGGGCACAAGGAGAAGGGGACGACAGAGGACGAGATGGTTGGACAGCGTTCTCGAAGCTATCAGCATGAGTTTGACCAAAGTGCAGGAGGCAGTGGAAGACAGGAGTGCCTGGCGTGCTCTGGTCCATGGGGTCACGAAGAGTCGGACACGACTAAACAACAACAGTGCAATACATACATTAAAAGATTCTATTTTAACCTTTCCCCAAAATTATTGATATTTTTATTTATTAAATTTGCATAGTGCCCTTTGTTCAGGGTGGTTTACAACATAAAAATACAAGAATACATAATAAAAACAAGAAGAAGAACTAAACAAACCAGTAACTCCCATCCCTCTGACCCACTCCCACAAACACATTTAAAAGGGTAAAGGATGTTAATCAGCCCAAGGCCTGGTTGAAAAGGAGTGCTTTTCATGACAAGGGAATGCTTATGTTGCGGCCCTCTGGACCTCTCATGAAGGAGGCACACAAAGAAAGGCCTTGGATGATCATTGCAGGTTCCGGGTTGGTTCATATAGGGAGAGGCAGTCCTTGAGATATTGTTGTCCTTAGCCATTTAAGGCTTTATAGGTCAAAACCAGCACTTTGAATTGGGCCTGGAAACTAACTGGCAGCCAGTGCAGTCAGTTCAGGATTGGTATAATATGTTGAAACCATCTTGCCCTGGTGAGCATACTGTAAAACATACAAATGAGATTTCTTAAATGCAGTCTTCAAACTCATATACAGTACTAGCAATCATTCTGAGAACTAACAGTCATGTGATCAGCAGTAATACTGAGAAGCAGAGGTGTTTTGACCCAAAACAGGTCTTCTTCAGTGGTCAATGTACAAATCTTAATGCTGTCACTAGAGGTGGACCATTTACCTGGTCTGTATCAATATTCTGAGCTGGCCAGTCATAGATGCAATTCATAATGCTTCATAATAAATAAATGTTTGGGGGGAAATTAAAGACCGTCATCTGATGAAAATATTGTCTACAGGAAACTCAGCTTTTTGTGTGCATATGATAAGTCTGGGAAAATATAGGTTGATATGAAGTTAAGTGTTTTTCTCATGCCCAATCCACAATTATAGATGGTGCCAAATTCAAAAAGGTTGTATTTTAATAAAGTGATGCCGTTTAATGATTCCCCAATAATTAATTCAACACCTGTGGGCAGAAACCGTGGGCAGGGCACCAAGCATGTCTGACCCATCCCTCAATACCAGCAGACTCAAGAGTGCAGGAAGGCTTCACTCTTTTGAATGCTGTTAAGCAGGGGAATGTGAAGCAATTGGGCACTCCATTTGCTTGCCTTTTGGTGAGTTCCAGCAGAAGCAGATGAGGGCAGACTTAGCTGTCTGGCCCATTCCCTACATTGTGAACGCAACACCCACTTCCTTTTGCACCCATTGTTGAATCCAGCACCTGTTTCCCTTCTGGTCCTTTTCCATTCCGGAGGAGCATGTAAACTCCAGAATACCCCCACTGCTGCCTCAGCTTAACCCCTGAAATAGTTCAACCTCATTATCAAAAAAATAAAATTAGTTCTTGCATTATGGAATATTACAGTTTAAGCCATTTGCAAAGGCTTGGCATTATCTCGTTTGATTTATTTAAGACGTGGCATAATACATGTTACTTTCTGGCTGGTATGGGTCTTATTCCATGCCCATTTCAGCTAATGAGAAACAATGTTTGAATAGAGGGCCATTATTTCTATCACCAAACGAGCACATTTTTCAGTCACAGAAATGGCTCATAAAGACAGTGGAAGGTCTCCCCTCCCCATCTTTTAATAAAATTCCTTTTGTATGTACCTTTGCCTTAGTTTATTAAGGCTGATTTGTCAGCTCCATGAAGAGGTTTTATCTCCTTCAGAATTGCTGTCTGGCGTTATTAATTACTTTTCCCAGTTTGGCGCTGTACTTTTCGGGTTGCTATGATGTGTCATTGAAATGGACCCATTAAGGATGAGTGATGTGTGTAGTAATTTCATTAGTGTCATCAATAATGCATTGCACTTTCCTTTTAAGAATCTCTTTGTGCGGGTTGCAGTGACTGTGTATTATACTTATGCGATCAAAATGGTTAAGTTTGAAGGGAGGTATTTTGAAATGATTAGGCATAGGGATTGGGCTGATGTCATTTTAATCACGTAAATAACAAAGAATTATGGCCATCAAACAACTGTGGTCAACAGAAAGAGGACTGTAGCTTTCTGGTGCCTCAAATTCTTCTATTATTTTCTGCTAAGACACAATAAAAACAGCAAGTGCTTTGTTGTTGTTGTTGTTATTGTTATATTTCGTAGAATTGTAGATTTGGAAGAGACCCTAAGGGTCATCTACTCCAACCCCTTACAAATGCTGGGAACCTGCCCATGACCATCCGTGGGTGGGCTCGAACCACCAACCTTCTGTTTACTGCCAGACACACTAACCCATCGCACCACTATTTATACCCTGCCCTTTTCCCTTGAGGATTGCTAGGAGTATTTTCCCCAGACTTTTCTCCTACTCCCATCTAGTGGCCAACTCAGCATTGCCAGTTTCTGGGAACTGCTGGTGGGAAGAGTGCTGTTGTGATCAACGTCCATCTTGCAGACTTCTCACAGGCATCTGGTCTGCCACTGTAAAAGCAGGATGCTGAACTAGAAGGGCCATTATGTGGAGCTCCAGTGGCTGGCTCCAATTAGCCCCTCAGAAGAACAGAAAGGGCCTGCAGATCACTGGCAGAGCAGATTATTTGCATGCAGAGAGAGCCATGTTCGGTTCCTGGCATCAGCAGTTAAAAGGAACTTAAGAATGCAGGTCAGTGAATGACCTCTGTCCGAGACCTTGAAGAGCCATGGCTATTTGGAGCAGATGGTGCTGGACTAGGTGGACTAATGATCTGATTCATTAGAAGGCAGCTTGATATATTCCCATGCTCTAAATTCATGTCCTATGCCCCTCGGTTTCTTAAATCTTTCTTCTGCCTTTTAGCTTTGCCCTTGTTGGAATTCTTGGTACTGTGGTCTTTCTTCTGCAATAATGCAGGCAGGATTGTAGCTGTAAACTAAAGCAGAGCCAATTTTGGGCAGCGCTGAGAAACACTCCCTGCTTTTCGTCGATTTGTTCGCATTCCTTGTCAAAGGTTTTGTCCATTTATTTCCATTGCCCTTGTGTTCCACTGCCCTCATTTGCCGTAAGTCACAATGATGTCATCCTGTCATCTTTTCTGATTGCTACCCGATGCACAACATTGTGACGTCACATAACATTGTGAATCAGATAAAAAGTGAATGTTTGCAGAAAGCATCTGCACAAACCTCTGTCCCACCAAACAGGGGCTTTCTATGAAAACCCCAAATTTGCACAACTCTAAACAAAGGGGTGGGGAAACTCAAGCCTGAGGGCCAAATGTGGCCCTCTGAGCATCTTTACTTGCCCAGGCCTAACAGACTCTCAAGCCAGACTCCCTACTGGCTCTAGTGATCACAGCAATTCTTCCCAGTAGGTCTTGCCCCAATGAGGTGGTTGTGTGGATGGAAGGTCCTTGCCTTCCACCTCTCTCTAAGACTCCTTCTCCCTGGGTCCTTCCCAAGCCATCTAAGGCTCCCTCGTCTCGTGTCCCGTTGCTCTCCCCTCCTCATTTTTCTCTGTGTTCTGGGAGACGGGAGGTGAAGACTCATTGGACTCCAGCAACCAAGCTCATCTCTGTCTCCTGGTCCCATCCTCCTTCTTCTGATTCTGGTCTGCTCTCTGCTCCAGCCTCTTTGTGCTCATTAATCTGCTTCCAACTTCTCCTCCTCCTCCTACCCCCAGTCTCTTCCCTCTTCTCCTTCTGATCACTCATCATTGTTCCTCCACCAATGCCCCTGGCTCTGAACCTTCTTCCCCTGGGGGTTCCCCAGTTGGTGCCTCCCACCAGTCTTCTGCATCCAGCCAGCCCATGACATCAGAGGACAGAGGGATGTATGTAGAAACTACCCCTGCTGTCCCAACATAGCACTGTGATGTTGGAAACAGCACGATGGCAACATTACTGCTGAGCTGTCGTCATGCTGTTTCCGTCACAACAGTAATTAATTATTGCAAAGACTTCAAAGGGTTGCAGGAGGCAGACAACCCCCTGCTGGATGTTTTGGAGCTTTTTGTTGCTTAAATAATAGAATCATAGAGTTGGAAGGGACCCTGAGGGTCATCTAGTCCAACCCCCTGCAATGCAGGAAACTAAACTAAAGCATCCATGACAGATGGCCATCAAATCTCTGCTTAAAAGCCTCCAAGGAAGGAGAGTCCACAACCTCGCGAGGGAGACCATTCCACTGTTGAACAGCTCTTACTGTGTCTGTATTCGTTGACACATTGTATTTTAGCTGCTCATAAAGCAAAAGATTGACCCTGGTACCTGGTTGGCCAATCTTGCTGAAAGAATTTTGAGGAAGGGAGAGCATTGGTCAGACTTTCCATCTCTGTCCTATATGTTTTCCAGCGCCCAGCTACAATGATGTATTTACACCCAACCACGGTTTAGAGGCAGCGAAGAATTTAAAATGTTTCCGTTATGCTGGTTTTAGTGTCTTTGTGGGGTAAGTTATGGCCTTTATGCAAAGGAGACTCTAAAGGAAGCATTTCCAAGTGCACTTTCTAAGTTGCCATTTAACCTGTCACTTTTTTTTTTTTTTAGCCAATCCCTCTCTTCGAATAGTAATTAGATGTCTCCGATAGTGATCTGCAGAAAATACTCTCTGGTAGTCTTCTGGGTGACTATCGCTGGCAGTTTTATTACTAATTTGGAGTTGCCACTGGGCCTGTCATGTAATTAAGTTACTAATGGAGTGTCTTGGCTGAGCTGCTTTCTTTTGTTATTTTTTCCCCTCCTCTGTCCGTTCATTTTATGAATTCCTTTGTATGTGTTTGATGATAAACTCCTGCCTGCAATCGCTCACCAACCTTCTCCCCCCCCTCCACCATTATTTTCTAACATCACACAATATAGTTTACAATCAAAGGTGCCCCTGGGTAGAGATTTATGATATTTACATACTGCTCTAATTAGGATAATGATTACACCTGCTTTAAGATAACATTTATTACCTGCTCTAACAGACCCACCAAAGCCTAGTGGAAACCAACTGAGTAGGGGTTTTTGGGTTGTTGTTTTTTTGCTTCTTTTCCAAAAATGCTTTTAATCCTGCTGTGCTTACAACAAGAGACATATAATAGCTTTGCTTTGAAGAGTAACAGTGGAACCATTCGACTGGGAGCCCTTTCCTGTTCTCCATCTCCTTGCTGCTTTCTCACCCTCTCAAGCAGCGTTCTTCAGCTTACCTTGCTTTTCCATCTCTATAATCCAGGCTGCCTTCAGTTAGGGCACCTGGGACTTCCTGCAGAATGCCTTGAAGTGGTTTGCATCACTGCACAGGGACTGGCAGGTCTGTACAGCTGACATCTAGCTATAAGTTCTCTTGCTTTCCAGGAAAAAAGGTCTTGTGGCTCTTCCTGCTCCCCTTCTGTGATTCAAGTTGCTGTTGGACTGCAGTTCCCATCATCTCTGACCGCTGGCTGAGCTGCCTGGGAATGATTGGAGTTGTAGTCCAACAGCATCTGGGGACACATGGCTGAAGGTTGCTCTCTATACCCCACCCCACTTCATGCACACAAAGAATCTGAGCCACAAGGCAGCTGCTTCTCCACGCATTTGCTTGTTTGTATCCTGCCTTTCCCCCAGAACTGGAACTCAAGAAGGCTCATGAAAACTAAAACAAACACAAATAAAACACCAAAAGCCAAAAACATTAGAATCATAGAACTGTAGTGTTGGAAGGGAACCCAAGGAGTATCTATTCAAATGTGTGTGTGTGTGTGTGTGTGTGTGTGTGTGTGTGTTTCCATGTATACATCCTCTAACAATATTTCTCTAACAGTTTTCCATATTAACCCCCCCCCGCCTCCCCTGGACATCCCTCATATTCCCATTTTGTTTCATCTCCATATTACTCACCCTGCGTGTTGTTTCCCAAAAATTTTCCCCATACATATAATCTTACTTTTTGTTATATACAATTGTGTTTGTTTATTCAAACCCTGCCAGTGAGTCCAATTCTTTATGTTGCTTCTTCATGTATGTTGTAAATGGTTCCCATTCTCTTTTAAAGTCTTTGTTATCCTTTTCATGTAATTTATCTGTTAATTTTGCCAGTTCTTCATATTCCATAAGTTTCCCTTGCCATTGTTCTTTCATTGCATTTCTTCCGTCTTCCAAGCTTGTGCTAATATAATTCTTGCTGCTGTTGTTGCTGACATAAATAATTTCCAATTTTCTTTTTTAAAAATCTTTTTGAAAAGGGGTATCTATTCCTAACCCCAGCAATGCAGGAATCTCAACAAGATATCCATGACAGATGACCATCCAACCTCTGCTTAAAAACCTCCCAGGAAGGAGAGTCCACCACCTCTCGAGGGAGTCTGTTCCACAATTGAACAACTCTTACTGTCAGAAAGTTCTTCCAGATATTTCTTTGGAATCTCCTTTCTTGCCACATGAATCCATGGTTCGGGTCCTCTCTCATAATACTAGAACTCAGGGAAACCAAATGAAGTTGAATGTTGTGGATTCAGGACAGACAAAAAAAAGTATTTCTTCACATGGTCATGTGGCCAGCATGACTAAACCACTTCTGGTGCAACGGACGGTTTCCATGACGAAAACCAGAGCACACTGAAATGTTGTTTACCTTCCCACCGGAGTGGTACCTATTTATCTACTCGCACTAGCGTGATTTCGAACTGCTAGGTTGGCAGAAGCTGGGAAAGAGCTACAGGAGATCGCCCCGTAGTGTGGATTCGAACCGCCATCCTTCCGATCAGCTAGTCCAAGATGCTCAGTGGTTTAGACCACAGCGCCACCTGCTCCCCTATTTCTTCACACACAGTGCATAGCTAAATTGTGGAAGTCACTCTCGCAAGATGTAGTGATGGCCACCAGCTTGGATGGCTTTAAAAGATGGCTAGACAAATTAATAGTGGAAAAGGCTATCCTTGGCTACAAGTGAGGATGCCTATGTTCTATCTCCATTCTCCAGTTGCTGGAGAGCTCAAGTGCAGAGAACCCTGTTGCTCTCCGTTCCAACTTGTGAGCTTCCCATAGGCATGTGGCTGGCCAAAGTGAGAAAAGAATGCCAAACTAGATGAGCCTCTGGCTCCGCGGACCCAGCAGGGTTTTTCTTACATTCTTCTGAGAACAGAAATACATTGAATGCTTTATCAAGCACTGTGGCTAAAGTGTGTCCTCCCTAAAAGAGGGCACGTGTTGCAGTGAGACCTGGAGACTGACCTCCTGGTTGTGGGTGGGTATATTGGGCAGTCACAACACCTGATTGGTAGGTCCCTCATTGCTGGGTTTAATCTGGTCAATGGGGAGTTGACTAAACGGACCGAGGGACCTATTTATACCCATGCACGTGACCCAGAGCTTCCTCTTTTGGCTCATGCATTGGAACACTTGCCCACCTCTCCCTATATTTAGGGCTTTTTGTGACTGACCTTGCTACGCCATTGTGTGTCGTCTGTCGTTGGGGCAGGGGCACAGCAGGAATTTCCCCCACTTGGCGGATTGGTTGTTGTCATTTGAGTCTCGTCTGCCGCGTAGCAAATCGTCACAACTTGTAAGATTGCGGATAGGCACTGGTTCAGGTGATAGGGAAGGGAGAACAGTCTCACAATCCCTATGTGAAGTGTATTCCGTTAAAGGAATTCAGGGACTCAACTTGGTTTGGTCTACCTCCGAGAGGGGGTTGTGCCTGTGCCTGAGTCCATGGGAGCATCTGGGGAGTGGACATAGCCTGTTCCAGGGCTTTCTGCCTACCTCAGGTGTTCACCCTTGGCTGACCTATGATAGAGCTCTGGGTCAGTGCTACCTGCAAGGGTGCAGGGAGCTAGTCAAACCAGATCCTATGCAACCACTCACTTTCTGTAATCAATAAAGTTGTGGCCTAAATTCTGCCAAAAACCAAAACTAAAATTTGAATCAAGTGTGAGTTTATTTAGGGGGGAGGTCTCTGGGTCTGAGCAAAGTAGTTAAAGCACTATTTCTGGTCTTGCAGTTATTCTGAGTTTTCTCTATCAAAACACTTTATCACAAGTCAGTAGTCCATTTGATTTGGAATGGGGAACTCTATTAAGAAACAACCCCACTCTGTATGTTACAGCTAACCAATCAGCCCACTGTGCATTATCCACGAACCAAACTATCACATAAACTAACATTTCAGAAAATCCTCCCCTTGTGAAAATTATGTATCCAATTTTGTGGTTCACTGTCCCAAACACACAATATTACTTTTTGACGTGGCAATAATATTTGGGAAAATCTTTGGGGAGGTGTTGCATGGCTGTACTTACAACCGTGTAAGATTTACATTAGTTCCTTGGGGATGGGGAACACCCCGGTGAGATGAAAGAACTATTGAGTATGGGGATCAGGCTGTTATTCTTCTCAATGAGAAAATGTTAGTGGGATGTCGTGGGGCTGGGGCTGTGATATATATTTCATCCTGATTGACGATGTTTCCTTTGATAAGATTTGTAGATGTACGCTCCTGGAGCGATGAAGGGGCACACTTCTGGGAAGGCAGATAAAATATACACAGTCGACTTCTGAGCTTGCCGCGGGTTAATGTTACAGTAGGTAATGTGTATCATTTGTAAAACGTGGCTGCCACCTGGGGGCATCATCGATGATTTCAGATGATTTCAGATACCAGTTTTCATCTGTTTGAGTCAAGCATTTACTGTTTCTTATTGTTCTTTTTCAGAAACATCCTTTACAGGCTGGATGAAAGGACACACCAATTTTCAGTACTGCTAGAGGCGGTGGAACACTGCAAGCTGCATCAGTCAAATGAGACTCTTCAAGCAGCCTTGTCAAAAGTGCTCAGCAGCCTCAATTCAGCTCAGGTTTCTTTCAAAGCAGGACTCAATGTCTTTGAGGCTGCCTTACTGGGAAGCAAATGAGGAATCTGTCTCTTTCACGTGTACACACACACATACACACAGGGAAGAGCTTTGTTTACATTTTGCAAAGGAAAAATCTGCGCTGGACCAGAAATTGTATGTGGTTGAAACCTTTCCTTTCTTTTGTTTTTTGACTCTTTAAAAGAGTCCCTGTTTCACGGCACCATTTTGTACAGTTAGATAAATCTGAAGCAGCCTTTTGCACTGTTGACAATTTATCATGTACTTCTATTTCCGAATGATATATGGAGGAAAGCTAACTCTTTGGAATGTGTTGGTACACACAAAATCAGCCTTGTAAATGAGCCCACGAAAGCTAGTAGACTGCAAAGCAAAGGACTAGCTTGCTGTGACTGTCAGAAGAGGACAAAGGGCTGTGTCCTCCTTGCAGAAGCCCTCTTGTTCATCTTCATGGAAGTCCATGTACTCACTAGGCAGGTGCTTAGATATAAGGTGGTATATTTCTGAAAATTTCATCTGCTTTATTGAAAAGGGGGGTGGAGATTAAGACTCAACATCCTCATAAATGTGGGGGGAAATAGATCTTTGGATTTAGATCAGATTTGGACTCAAATAACAAATTGAATCGGGGTGAAACAGAACAGATCTGAAACATATTGGGCAGCTTCCAAATATTAAAGATACAGGCAAATCTTTTTTTCTACAAGAAATCCCATATATATATATATATATATATATATATATATATATATATGGATATATATCAGCCTTGTATTTAAGCCCTTGCCTATACCCCCGGGTATAGGGCGGTATATTATTATTATTATTATTATTAATAATAATAATAATAAGTGCATTGAGTTCCATGAAGGCAAATGAGAGGACTGCTGCAGGAGAAATGAAGCTAACAACCAGTGCACGTCTTTAGTGGGCTGAATTTACATGCATCCATAGTCTTTTACTTTCTCAGTTGAACTGCAGCCCACCCACCTTTCTGTATCACAAACTTCTGGTGAAACTATCTGTTTCAACAGTGGTTTGTCAGGTAGCATTAGGGACTGCTGTTCAATGAAAAGAGTCAACAGCAGAGCAAGTTGACGGAGAACTAGTGGATCTTGGTCATGAAACCTTACAGAGTGATGAGGGCACTTTGCAAGTGCCACTGTGCTGATTACAGGCACCTGTATGGATGTTGTAAAACTTCTGTCATAAATATCTTCAGCTTTCACTGATTAACCCCTTATTTATAAGCATACTTTACCCTTAACTAGCAGCAAGCCAGGTCTGGCTGTCAAATTACACCAGCAATACTGAACAATCCCTTCTTTGTATTCTCAGACCACTTTCAAGCTGCTTATGTTTTATAGACATTTAGCATTAAGAATTAAGCTTTCCTCACCTTGAGGTGGCTAGTGAGTCAATCGTGTCTCCTGTGGATGACAAAGTTAGTCAGAGTCATAAAACAGTGTTGCTAGTATTGTTCTCCGATAAGAAAGAGATGTTTATGGACTATAGCTGTCACTGTCTGCCCAGGAGACATAACGCTGGCAATGTTGGATGTGGTTACATTTCTCATTCTTAATCTCTGGCTACAACCAAGATGGCAACATACATACGACATTGTGAGGCATATCCCAGTGTTCCATACTCATGCTCAGGCAAACACCTGAACACACCTATGGCTACTGTCGTGTCACATACAGCTGGGGATGCAAAGTACTGCTGTTGTATATAGCAGAAATTAATCCTGTTTCACCCCCTGAATTGTTGGCTGACCTCCCAATATGAGTCAAGTGTTAGGCAAGTTATTCCCAGTGGAATCAAAACTGACACCAGTGGAGTCAGGCTGTCAGGGGGAATGCAACTGAAAATGGCAAATCCACGGTGAGCGCCATGGGTATCCTGAATTCAGTTTCCTAACAGGGAGAGATTTCTGCTTTCCTGTCAAGAACCATTACATATTCAGAAACCAAAGGCTTTGAGTTTAATTGTGTTACAAGCATGGCCATGGTGCACTAAGAGTTCACCTTTCAGCAGCTTGAAGGTGGGCTGCAATATTTGGGGACATTCTTTGCTCCTATAGATGTAGATCAATTTACTCAGGGACCAGAGATGTTCACTGTGAGCTCACCTTGGCTCATGGGTGAGCCGGCCCTGAATAAAGAGTTATATCAGGTTTTGCTGCCCCTTTGGATCCTGCAATCTGAGGCGGTCACCTCAGGTAGCCTCGTGAGTGGGCTGGCCCTGACGTGAGGTCTTGTCTAATGTGTGATTCTCAGTGAGAACTTAAATATGTTCTTCTTGTATCCCTGTTAGGTTTGTTGACACACACACCCTCTTCAAATGCTGTCCATGGCTCTAGCATTTATTAATTGGAAATTTCATAAGTTCATGATTTTTCTAGAACTACGTTCCTTAAGTATTTGATCTATTTTTAAGCAACATTTTTTAGTTTGATCCATCAGAATCCATATTAGGTCAATATATTTATTAGGTCAACCAAAAATGCCAGAAAATCGTGTGCAAACTTCTGAGTTCTGCAGAACTTTTCATCAGGCTGGATGGTAAATAAGTGGGGAGAAGAGGAGGGAGAGAGAGAGAGAGAGAGAGAGAGAGAGAGAGAGAGAGAGAGAGAATTGGCTGGTGGAAAAGCCATCTGTGTTTGTGTTGGGAGGAGACTTAAGATGGAGGGTGGAAGAAGGAAGCAGGCATTCAACTTAGTGCCTGTGAGGCACTATGCACGTTTCAGGTTGTACCACAATCTACTGTGGCTGAATGTTTATGTGCTGAGAATGAGCCTAGTCTTCCCAGAGCTCTTATTCTCCTTTCCCGCCCCTTCCTCTGGTTGTGCGGAGATTTGAAGCATTGGCCTCCAGTTTCAATTAACCACAGTTTAGTGCTCTGTCCAAAATTGTGATTAATTTCAACCGTGGTTTGTTTCAACACGCCAGCTTTGTAAAACTCAGTTTCAGATTGGCTTGTTTCAAGTGAATCATAATTAAAATTACCCACAGCTTGTGTGGATCGGACAACACAGCAAACAGCAGTTCAACAAAAATGGAAGTGAAAGCTTCCCAACTCTTCTTGAAGGCCATCAAGGGGCAAAGAGAAGATGGATTGTGGAAGCAATACAGCCAGCAAGCTGCAAGGCTCCAGGGCAATATGAAAAGCTCCATCTATGATGCCTGATGACCTGTGAATTCTACTTACCCACCAGAGTGGGAGGCAGCTAAACTTGAAGGCGGCCTTCAAAGAGAAAATCACAAGCACCCACAAACCTGTGGTACTCTTCTCTTAAGCGTGGATGGGTGAAGTGAGCTCTCAAAGATCATTTTTAAGCCCTTGCAAAAGGTCATCGTGAGCTACATTCCAACACTGATTGTTACCTTCAAGTGCCCGTAGGCTCAATATGAGGCCTTGGCTAGATTGATAACAGGACATTGCTCCAAATAAGTTGTGACCTATATTTAATAGAGAAGAGTGGCTGATAACTGGATTAGCTGCCGGGGCAAATGTAAAAGCTGTTATTGAGGTTTGGGGCTGGTCTCTCCTCCTCTTCCAATCTGTGAAGCTCTCTCTCATGCAAGACATTTATTACAGAAGGTCATATCTCTCTATCTCTCTCAGCCTCCCATTACAAACTAGAGAAGGTGACCAGCTTCCTCTTTCCTGCTCTTTTGCCAGACTCCTGTGTTCAATCTATTCATGTAATGTCAGAGCCTGCAAGGGAATTGGGGGCATCAGTTAGTGTCAGCAAGCCAGCTGGCATCTATACACATCCCCCCATCTCCAGCAGCTCACCACAATCCAAACCCGTTTGTTCAGAAGAAAGTCCCATTGATTTCAATGAGTTCTTTCACCTAAGTATGCTAAAGACTGCATCCATTGATATGACATGTCCTCTGGGGCCTTTGAGTAGCATCGATAAAGTAAGGTGCCAGTAAATCATAACAGGCAATGTCATCTGGATTAATTTTGGTATTGACCAGCAATAAATTAAATTTTCTCTTAAAAGTAATAATTCAACAGGCATCACCAGACTGCTGAGGCATTCTTTGCTAGTCATTTGCCAGTATCCAGTCTATAACAAACAGTGTTGAATGATCCCGCAGCCAGAAAACTTTATGGCTTATATATTTGTGTGTTTAAGGTGGATGAAAATGAAATGATAATGAATAAGCTAACATGATTTTATTCGTGCATATTTTAGTGCCCCCATAAAGAAGATAAAATACAATCAAGTCAGGCAAGTAATAAGAATACGGGGGAAGTGGGATTTGGGTACTAAGTTCATGATGGGCTGTAAATTGTTTTTAACGTCTTAGGGGATAAAACCGTAAAATCTATAGTATGTGCGTGTTAAGCAGATGTATATACAATCACAAAGCACACACAAAACTGCCTAGTGCCTTAAGCCCTCTTCAAGCATTCTGTATTCACGTTAAGTAAACTCGTCAGGGTGCTCTGCGCCCTCGGCTATCCTGATTACTCACCTGGAGAATAATCTCCTGAAGTGGGGAATTACCTATACTTGTGGAGGTTCGCTGGAACCCTGGAAAAATCAAAGTAGCAATACAACAAGTCCAAGGAAACCTTTGCCTTCTGGACATTACTGAACTACAGTTCCCATCATCCCTAGCCATTGGCCATGCTTGTTGGGGCTAACAGGAGTTGTAGTTCAGCAATGTTTGGAGGACCAAAGCTTTCCCACTCATAGAAAATGGATTTCCCAACCTCCTCTCCTCTGCAGCCCCATGTGCCCTTCCAAAGCCACTCCTCAGGGTTGAGTGGGGGCTCTGATTCTGAAGCAGTATGAAACATGGCACAGGTTTGAGCAGGAAGCTATGAAACCAGAGGAGGCGCCTTGCAGAAGTGTGAGTGCCTTTGACTACCTTAAGCAACCTATTGGATATAAGCCATAATGTTGAAGGTACAGAAAACCAAGTGTTGCGAGTCAACCCACAGCATCACATCAGTTGGTCTGGAAACTGGGCTGTATTGATGCTTACTGCATTCATTCACAATGGCTGACTATGTGAAAGGGAACAAATACACAAGGTGGTTTGAAAGCAGCCTGGATCCTGCATCCATGTTGTGTAAAAGGCTGTGAGCCCCCTTTTCTGTCTTCGCTGGGGTAGAGCAGGAAATCTTGCAGCTCCATGTTGAAGTCAGGGGGCTGCATGAGAACTTAGCCGTGAAGCACATTTGACGAAGGCAGCATTCACACTTTCAAATTGTTTAGAGGCCCTGACTTCAAATCTCCCTTTGCTCTTCTTCGTTTTAAAGACTGCATGCTGCCTATTATCTGATGCCTTCAGTGTCTGTGACAGGCAGAAGTGAAACGACGGCAGTATTGTACTGAGTATTGTACAAGTCTCTCTCTGGAAGGAGATTCTTTACTGACTCCGTCTAAAGTGCATTTGATATAATGCACCGGGGTGACTGTCTTTACTATGTCTTTATTATAGAGTCGCTCTAGGTATGCAAGGCACTAAATGGAGGGAGTAGAATGGGGTTTTTGTAATAGCATTCCAAAGACACAATAAATCTGCCTGTTTGGAATGTACTGTGGGGAGAACTCTTCGGCTTAGAGAAGTTCATTCTGGGTCTTGCCTTTTTCTTTTTTAAAAAACAGCAGCTTTTCATTGCACCCTGGAAGTTTTAGCCATTTAGACTTGGGTAGAATTAGGACTGCTTTTAATATATATATAAAAAATGCCGCTTTAAAAATGTGGTGCATAGTAGGTTGAGCATCCTTTCATGAGTAAAGAAGCTCTGAATTTAGTCATTTAGTTTAGCCATTTTATTCACAATCTGAGATGTAGTAAAAAATAATATATATTTTTAAAAACGTGATCTGTCATGGAAAAACCCCATTGAAGAAGATTACAGTGGTTACCCAGACCTCATTGCTGGTTGCGAAGGGGTGTAAAAATGTAGGTCCGCTGTTGCAGTTAAGTGCACATTTTTAGAAACTTGCTGAGAACTGTCCCTGTCTTCTTCTTTTCTCCAGAAAAAGCAACTGTGCAGGACTTAGATTCAGATCAGGGCTGAGGTGTGTGGGGAGGAGAGGGCATTAATATCTACCTCTGGTTATTAGGAGGTATAAGTAGCATTGCAGTGTGGAGTGTTTATCTTCAGTATGCCAGCCAGCCAGCCAGCCAGCCAGCCAGCCATGCCCTCTTCATAATGCTCCATTCTGACCCCCACCCCAGCCACCCACTCCCAAAACAATCAGCCAATGTTCCATGGCCACTGGGCACGTTCAGCCCTTGCTGCAGATGTTTTGCAGGACATTGCCTCCTTAGCGGTTATCATAGAATCATAGAATCGTACAGTTGGTAGATGACCCCAAGTGTCATGTAGTCCAACCTCTGCAATGCAGGAATCTCAGCTAAAGCATCCATGACAGATAGCCATCCAACCTCTGTTTAAAAAACTCCAAGGAAGTAGAGTCCACCACCTCTTGTGGGAGTCAGTTCCACTGCTGAACAGCTCTACACTTCTGGAAACCTCTGAGGTTCCCCCAAGCATGTCTTGTTTCAGAATAGCGACATTTTGGGTACATAGCCATCATCATAATTCGTCACCCGAGTTTTCTATTTGCATATATAAGATAGCAGGCCCAGCAAATGTTCTTAAGAGGCATGCTCTGCTTAACCTTGGTTTTCTAGAGGAGGCCTTTGAATCTGCTGTGCAATGTTGCTTCCATCATGGACGTAGAAACCATTTCTTCTCCAGCCACCTAAAACCTTGAAATTGTGCCCCTGGCATCATCCAACATAGTATGTACTGCCAGTGCAGGATGCGCTTACGGAGCTGTGAATCTAGCACAATGCATGCTGCGCTGGTTTGCTTTCTGAGCGCTACTGCAAGGTATCAAGAAGTCCCACTTACAAAGGCATTCTGAAATCCAGTTCTTGCAGTGCTTTGCCATTGATAATCACATGTCCATTTCATTTCGTGCCAACAAGTCAGTGTTGGTGACCAGGTTAGAGGCAACAACCACACGAAGCTGTGAATGTTGGGAGATATAGGACAGAGAAAAGAACGCACTAATTCACACAGCGCATAGCCAAACTATAGAATTCGGTGCTACAAAATGTAGAGATGGCCACCAACTCAGATGGTGTTAAAAGATCTTTAGATAAATTCAGGGAGGATTAAGCTGCCAATGGCTACTGGTCATGAAGGCTGTGTTGTACCTCCACTGTTGGGGGCAATATGCCTCTGAATCAGTTGTTGGGAATTAGAAGCAGGGAGAGAGTTGTTGTCCTCAGGTCCTGCTTGCAGGCTTCCCATAGACATCTGGTTGGCCACTGTGAGAACAGGAGGCTGAACTAGATGGGCCATCGTTGGCTTGATCCATCAGGGTTCTTCTTCTGTTCTTATGGCTTGATCCTCATTGGCCTGTTATGGAAGCCCCAAAGGGACTTCAGTGGGTCTTGCCATTGAATCTTGCAGGCTCCAGTTGGATAGCTCACTCAATAGAGCATGAGACTCTTAATCCCAGGCTCATAGGTTTGAGCCCTGCGTTGGGTGAAAGATTCCTGCATTACAGGGGCTTGGGCCAGGTGGCCCCTTCCAGCTCTATAATTCTATTATTCTATGTCCCCAAAATATAATATAGGATAACAAACCTATCAGAAAGAAAAAACACCAGGATTGTATCCAAGAGGCAATATAGGAGGGGAAGGGCTGTTTTTGACTAGAGAGGATTAAATAATTTTTCATAGCTGCCTGTCTGTGCAATAATGCCATGTAGTAATTGCCTTAAAGGACCCCTGACAGTTAAGTCCAGTGGCGAACGACTCTGGGGTTGCTGCGCTCATCTCGCTTTACTGGCCAAGGGAGCCGACATTTGTCCGCAGTCAGTTTTTCCGGGTCATGTGGCCAGCATAACTGAGCCACTTCTGGCAAAACCAGAGCAGCACATGGAAACACCATTTACCTTCCCAGTGGAGTGGTACCTATTTATCTACTTGCACTTTGACATGCTTTTAAACTGCTAGGTTGGCAGGAGCTGGGGCCGAGCAACGGGAGCTCACCCCTCGTGGGGATTCGAACTGCCAATCTTCCAATCGGCAAGCCCAAGGCTCAGTGGTTTACACCACAGCGCCACCAAATGAATTCAAACGTTCATCCCATAGTGTGCGTCAGAAGAACGTGTCCACCATTTTGCATGGTGGGTCTGGTTACAAATCTCGGTACAAAATGGTGTGAACCAAAGTGAGGCTGCACCAGTTCACAGGGTGACATCTGTCTGCTGAGTTATTTGAATCAAAGCCACACATTTCCCTGAAGAATCATTCCAAAAACAATGCTGATATATCCTGTATCCCCTACTACACCCTCAAGTTAATAAACAACCCATGCTAGAGTTGAAAAAGGTGGCTCATGTCACAGAAGCCATAGTTTTGATATAGTGAAACTAGGAAAGCAATAAATTTCACATGATGTGGAAAGTGTGCAATGAAAGATTGATTTTTATAACCTCCTAAAATATGGGTTTAGAGTCTGGGTATCACACCTTCTTTCATATATATATATATATATATATATATATATATATATATATTCCTTTCTCAGAATTTGTATTTTTTAAAAATTAAATATATATACTATTGACTCAATGTAAGTAGATTCTACATTCAGTATTTTTATTAAGAAAGCATATATTTCCTCTTATAGCTACCAGATTTTTATATTGCAACAGTGTTAATTCAGAAAGACACTGATAACTGAAATGTACACAATAAATGACAGCAGTTTGATTGTAAAATTAATATTTTTCTTTCCCTGAATTATGTATTTCTTTTCTAGAGATTAAACTGGATTATGAAGATCTGAATATAATGTACATTGCACTGATGAATGCTGTGGAAATCTTTTTAATTTGCTGTATTTTAATATACTGTTTAATTTTATCAATAAATTAGTCTGTAAACACCTCAAAATGCTGGCTCAGCCTAATGACAAATATGGAAGAAAATACTCCAATTAACTGTGTTTGGTAAAATATGAATGGCGTCTTGAGAATATCAGCTCAATTTATAAATCGCTGAAACCAAAGCATTGGTAATGGTATGTTGGTTGACTGATAAATCCTGGCAGCAGTTTGTGAAGTGAGTGAAGTCTGGGGTATGGTGACAGTTTGAATCCACAGTCACAAAGCTCAACATCATATGAAGTGTTATTGGATAGCACCACCGAAGCCTAGAAATGGAAGAGGCAATGGCTGAATGCGCCAATGCTCCCATACAAAAGTCTCCCTGTTCATACAATGCTAGCTGGGAGAAAGGCTCTAGCATAGACTGCTCTCTGACATACTAGCTTTGATTATGCAAGGAATTTGCTAGCATTTGTTCCAGCTTTGCTGGGGTGCCAATGCTCCAGTTGGTCGTGTCATTGATGCTTACCAGAAGGTAAAAGGAGTGATATGGCAGAGAGGTTGGCAGAGTGCAAATGCACTGGCAGGAAAGCCAGAATGACTGTGCTGGTGCACTCGCACTGCGCTGACCTCCGTGTCATTTCGCTGATCCTCCACTGCCTTCTAGCAAACAGCAACAACGCAACTGACTGGAGGTCAATTGTGCCCTATGATGCTACTGATCCAAAGGCCCCCAGTCCTCCATGGGGGTCTGATCCATAGACCCCTCACCTATATTTGCTTGGAGCTGGCATAGCAAATACACAGAGAGAGAGAGTGTGTGTTGACAGAACTGGCCCCCATTTCACATTTTGTCTAGAGTGAGCCAGCAAAGCCACATAAAGCCAAACTGGAGAAGAATACAAGGGACATTTGCATTCTTTAAACACATTAAACTATATGCACTTTCAACTGACCTGATCCAGTTTTAGTCATCTCCATGAGTATAATTTTTTTAATAATATTTCAATTCCACATTATCTTCATCACAGAACTCAAGGTGTTGTTGTTGTCATCATCAATTAATTAAATGTACGAATCACCTAACCTCTAGGTGAATAACCATAAAAAATAATTTTAAAAACCCAGTATAGACAAACTATGGAATAAATGTATGGAATATATGGAATGTGTTCTAGCAAATGAACAGGCGAAAAGAACAGAAACCCTTCCTTTGTCACAAGCGCAGTTACTGTCAAACTAATCCAACACTTTGAGAAAACAAAGCTCTTAAACTGACACCCAAAGGATGTTAAGAGGGTAGCAGCTGGGCCTCTTTAGGTGAACTGCATTCCACAACCCCCTTTCTTGTTGCCTTTGGAGGGGTCATGCAGAGATGGGTCTCTGTGGATTATGTTAGGAATCTTAGTGGAATCATCTAGAAAGGGATGCTCCTTCAGGTACTGGGATCCCATGACAGAAGTGGCTCACATGGCCAGGGCTGTCTTAAGCATATGTGGTGCCAGGGTGCAAAGTTCCACCCAGCGCCCCCCAAGGTTTCCCAGTCCCAGGCGTGCAGGAGGGCAGAGCTGGCCAGCCACCTCAGCGTCTCGCTGGCTTGGTTGACCCCGAACTTGCGGCGCAGAGCCGTCCACAGCAGAAGAGCTCCGACTGATAGGCGGGCTGTTCTCCAGACTCAACTCTTGGGCCCTGGACTCTCGGCGTGGTGCCCCTGAGAGCCCAGCACCCGGGTGCCCTGCACCCCTAGCACCTATGGGTAAGACGGCCCTGCACCTGGCAGTGCAGAGTCACACTGCTGTCTTCCCTGCAGGCAGATTGCTATTGCTTACTAGGAGGGAGGGGGAACAAGTCAGCAAGTAGGTTGGTAAGGTGCAAACACATCAGCGGGAGCACAGAATTGGCTCCATACATCAGGCTTTATGGGTTTGCAGCTTAAATTGGGCCCAGCCATATACTGGCAGCCTTGGCAACCTCCTATTCTTAGGCTTGACATATAATCCCTTGCCTGCTTAAGTTCAGGAAGCTTGCTGTGTCATGTGATTTTTGATTATACACTGGTACCCCACTCCCAATATGGCTGCAGGTGAAGTTCTGCAGTGCCCTCTACGTCAAAAGATGTGTCCAGTCAGTTCAATAGTACTGAGACTTCTATTACTTATAATACTGGTGTAGATGGAAATAGTTTTCACATTTGCATCCATGTCAGTGTGAGACTTTTGATGTGTAGATGTTTCCTTTTCTAGATTGGGGTCTCTGTGTTGTTGCTTTAATTATTCCTCCTGGAGTTGCAGAAAGGAGGGACGGTGGTTGAACTGATTTCTTACTAAGATGCTCCATCATCATCATCATCGTTCATTTATTTGTTTATTTAAAAGTTCCCATTGGCTTTCTTGAAAACAAATGGCTAGACTAGAGATAAACCTACACTTTGAGTTGTGTTTACACTCCCACCGAGATAGATGACCAAGAAAAGGGTCATTAGCACTTATCAAGAATGCAAGCTTTTGTAGAAACCTTCACATCCAAAATTGCTCTTTTTTTCTGCTTCAGTGCTTAAACTGCACCACTGGCAAGAATAATCAAGGACAAGATAACCCCTTTTAATTAGTGTAATTAACTAGAATCTTTACAATGCTCATTTGGCTTATAATAACCAAGTAATTTAAAATTAGTCTTCTCCTAGATAGAAGTTATAATTGCCCCCTACAGTTTCTTTTTCAGTAAAGTCAATCCATTAAGAAAAGAGTAGGGAGTGATCCCCATGTGGTACAAAAACGCGAGGGGGAAAAAGGAAAGGAGAAGAAAGTAAGGCTATGGAGTGTTGTGCCAGTGTACCAGTCATCAACCAAAAATATTAAGAAATAATCCCATGTCATAGCTCTTAAAATTGGTGATGTAATTCAAGAACTATGTCAGTGCATTTCAACCACACAATTTTGGATTAAGTTGTATTTAAGGCTGCAATACAGCTTTCATATATAAAAACAGAAGAGCCGTGCTAGATCAGCCCACAGGCTGATCCAGTCCAGCATCCTGTTCTCACAGTGGACAACCAGATGCCAAAGGGAAGCCCGCAAACAGGCCCCAAGCACAAGGGCCCTCTCCCCTCCTGTGGTTTCCAGCAACTGGTTTTCAGAAGCATCGTTGTCGTTTAGTCGTGTCCGACTCTTCGTGACCCCATGGACTAGAGCACGCCAGGCACTCCTGTCTTCCACTGCCTCCCGCAGTTTGGTCAAACTCATGCTGGTAGCTTCGAGAACACTGTCCAACCATCTCGTCCTCTGTTGTCCCCTTCTCCTTGTGCCCTCAATCTTTGCCAACATCAGGGTCTTTTCCAGGGAGTCTTCTCTTCTCATGAAGTGGCCAAAGTATTGGAGCCTCAGCTTCACGATCTGTCCTTCCAGTGAGCACTCAGGGCTGATTTCCTTCAGAATGGAGAGGTTTGATCTTCTTACAGTCCATGGGACTCTCAAGAGTCTCCTCCAGCACCATAATTCAAAAGCATCAATTCTTTGGCGATCAGCCTTCTTTATGGTCCGTCTCTCACTTCCATACATCACTACTGGGAAAACCATGGCTTTAACTATACGGACCTTTGTTGGCAAGATGATGTCTCTGCTTTTTAAGATGCTGTCTAGGTTTGTCATTGCTCTTCTCCCAAGAAACAGGCGTCTTTTAATTTTGTGACTGCTGTCACCATCTGCAGTGATCATGGAGCCCAAGAAAGTAAAATCTCTCACTGCTCCATTTCTTCCCCTTCTATTTGCCAGGAGGTGATGAGCCCAGTGGCCATGATCTTCGTTTTTTTGATGTTGAGCTTCAGACCATATTTTGCTCTCCTCTTTCACCCTCATTAAAAGGTTCTTTAATTCCTCCTCGCTTTCTGCCATCAAGATTGTGTCATCTTGATGGCAGAAAGTGAGGAGCATGGCTGCCTGCAATTGTGAAAGCAGAGCATAGCCCTCATGGCTAGCAGTCATTGATAGTCCTCTTCTCCATAAATTTGTCCAGTCCTCTCTATAAGTCATCTATGTTGGTGGCCATCACTGCCTCCTCTGGGGGTGAGTTCCATAGTTTCTTCTTTTTCTTCTTTGGCGGTCACTCGTAGCCGAGTAAGATTGTCTTTCATAAACACGGTTTTAACTATGAGTCCGTAAATGACTGTGGAAGCCAATTCTGGATCCACATGTCCTTCCACAGTGGGGACATTGGTTTCCGGGTGATGTGGATTTGTCAAGTGTGCCTTCCTCTTAGTTTGTTTCTCCCTTTCGTCCTGAGTTTGAGTGTCTTCAAAGCCCATGACACCTTTGGTAAAGGCTGTTCTCCAATTGGAGCGCTCGCAAGCGTTTCCCAGTTGTCGGTGTTTATACTACACTTTTTCAGATTTGCCTTGAGAGAGTCTTTAAACCTCTTTTGTTGACCACCAGCATTACGCTTTCCATTTTTAAGTTTGGAATAGAGTAGTTGCTTTGGAAGATGATAATCAGGCATCCGCATAACATGACCAGTACAACGAAGTTGATGTTGAAGGATCATTGGGGAACACTAGAGTTATTGATGTGTTGTGTGAACAAGCATTTGTTCTGTAACCTTCCAATATTTAGCGTTGTTGGCTGTCTATGAGTTCTGGGGCTATAAGAGTGGGAGACAAACTTTTCACCATGCCAGGCACAATTTTATAAAAAAACATTATTTTTCATGTCACCACTTACTCTCCTTTTCTCTAAACTAAAGAGTCCCAAATGCTGCAACCTTTCCTCATGCAGGAGTTAACTCCACCCCTTGATCATTTGAGTTGCCCATTTCAGAACCTTTTCAAACTCTGCAATATCCTTTTTGAGGTCAGGCAACCAGAACCGTACACAGCACAGGAACTCTTCCCCATTTGCACTGGGGTTGCATTCCCAGACACTGTGCATGTTGGCAGGACACGCATAAGCCCGCCCTGCCCCTCCCAGTTCCACCTTGCCCCCATCCTGCCCCCTTTCTGCCCCCTTCCAGGGCCAAAAAATTGTGTGTGTGAATGGGAAGTTGCCTTCATTCCAAATGTGGCCACACTATAGTGTCGTACAACAACAGTATTATGATGTCGGCATTATTTGTTGGGAGAAACATGCATAGGGTTGTGCCTCAGCGTGGTCCAGTTAGCAATTATGTCCTCTAAATTAGATTTCCCCAACCTGGTGCCTAGACACACCCTTCATCCCCAGTACATACATGATGGCTGTGGATGATTAGAAGCATTGACCAAAGCATCTAGCAGCGGTTCTCAACCTGTGGGTCCCCAGATGTTATTGGACTACAACTCCCATCGTTCCCTGAGCTCTAGCCTTGCTAGCTAGGGGTGATGGGAGTTGTAGTTCAACAACATCTGGGGACCCACAGGTTGAGAAAGGCTGATCTAGAGTGTATCGGGTTAGGGAAAGTTGATCTACAACTTGTTATCCTTGATGAACAAGAAAAAACAATTTACCCTTCACTTCAAGGTGTAGCATTGATGGAGCGACTATGTCCATCCCATACATTTTTAATCTTTGGACAATACCAGTGCAGAGAGGACTCCAACCAATGGAAGTAGCAATGGGGAAGGATCGAGGTTCAGTGATAGAGCATCCATTGCATATAGAGTATCCCAGTTTCAATCCCTAGAAATTTCAGCTGAGCTGGGAAAGACCCTTGCCTGAAGTCCTAGAGAATGACTCCCAGTCAACATAGACAATACTGAGCAGGACAGACCAGTTGTCTGGCTTGGTACAAGGCTTGGTTCTAATGAGTCAAAAAGGATGTTGTCAACCATCTGCAGAGCTATCAGATACCAGCATGTACCAGCAGTGGGCAAGCCCACTGATTCCCTGAGATCTCTGAATTTGAGCCAATGAAAGGATAGTTTCATTAAAACAGGGATGCACAGAAGGTAGATCCATATCTAGCAGCAAATTCCTCTGCTGTAAGGTGGCCATGCCCAATTGTTTTAAAACAGTAACAACTAAGAAGCTTTATTTTCTCAATTAGGCTGATAAAATTAATTAGGGTTGGGGGAAGAAGCAGGAGTGGACTGACAGTGGTTCTCCAGGATTTTAGACAAGGGTCTTCCCCCCAGCCCCATTTGGAGAGGCTGCGGATTCAGCCTAGTTTAAAGCTTGAGTACATGCTGGAAGTTACAGTGTTCCTTAATTCTCAGTGTACATTAAATTCACATTTCTCTGAATTTTACACTACGGTTCTCCAGCTGAGTAACGTGTACAAAAATGCATATACTAAAAGTATTTCCATCAGCAAATATGTTTCAACATAGACAGGAGTTCAGTGAGAATAATTTTAGCAGAAAGGTTGTGCCGTGGGTGGGTAATGTAAAATGCTTTTAGAAAAAGAAAGTACTCATAATAGACTTCCAAAAAGCAAGGAATTCTTTATTTCAGCCAAGTCTCCACTGACTATCTGTTGGGTGAATCTTTAGATGCAACAGTAAGGGGGAGGGGGACCCCAAGAAATATATCATATTTGAACTGGGCCAGCATAAATCACTTTTTCATGATATACCATTCATAACTTGATTCATTGATTCATCTTTCAACGAGACAAGGTCAGTAGAAATAAAATGATTCAGTTTCTTGCCTGCTGCAGGAAGGAACTTAAACAACAAATTCATCTTCACATCTAACCTCATGGAATTTCACATACACATACAAGCTGAGTCTAGAAATAGACTTTGGAATAGATCTGTGCACTCTGTAATATTAGCAGGCACTGCAAAATAATGGCATGGGCTTGAAAATAAAGTGAGGAAATGACCTAAGCCAGCAGAACTTTGCTACCATATCATATCACATCATGCTAGAGCCCTGCAGCTAAAGTTTTGGGTGATAATTTGACGCACACAAGTTTTTCACTACCGTCACTTAGCTACTAACTCAGTGGTGCTGTCAGGGCTAGGCTTTGTGCAGACAAACCTTTGTAGTAAACAAAACAGTATGTATTGCCATCTAGAATCATAGAATCATAGAAGAGTTGGAAGAGACCACAAGGGCCATCGAGTCCAACCCCCTGCCAAGCAGGAAACACCATCAGAGCACTCCTGACATATGGTTGTCAAGCCTCTGCTTAAAGACCTCCAAAGAAGGAGACTCCACCACACTCCTTGGCAGCAAATTCCATTGTCGAACAGCTCTTACTGTCAGGAAGTTCTTCCTAATGTTTAGGAATAAACGCCTGTCTTCCTTGACCATTAAATCTGGAGTCTGAAAGACCAGAACTTGGGGACGTCCAAAGAACCTGAATTTTGCAAAACTCAGAACAGAAAAAGGAAGAGCTTTTTTTTAAAATTCTTTTTATTAAGTTCTTTTTTAAGACAAAAACATACGAAGTGAAGACACAAAAACATACAAACGAACAACGAAAAAAGAAAAAAGACAAAGCAACACATAAAAAAAGAAAACAAACGGAAAACAAACCAACATCAATTCATAACTTAACACTGATTGACTTCCCTCCATCTCGGTTTTGGGCTACAATACCTTTCTGCAGTATCATTTTACAACCTCTATCTATACATCGCAGGCTTTATGTTACACCTACTGTGATTTTAATATTTCCTAAATTTGCTTCTATGTATGTTATTAATTTGTTCCAATCATTAATAAATTTTACACTTTTTTGATGCCTGATTTTTTGTGTCATCTTTGCTAATTCTATATACTGGAATAATTTAATTTGCCATTCTCTAACAGTTGGGATATTAGGGGTTTTCCAATTTTGTGCTAGCAATATCCTGGCGGCAACCGTTGCATATTGGAACATTATTTGGTCTTCTTTCTTGATCTCCTCTCCAACCATTCGCAGGAGGAAGGCTTCGGGTTTTTTGGGAAAAGTATATTTCAATTTTTTTTTTAATTCGTCATAAATAAGTCCCCAAAACCTTTTCACTTCATCACAAGTCCACCACATGTGGTGGAAATCACCCTCTTTTGTTTTGCATTTCCAGCATGTTTTGTCCCCGGTCTTATACATTTTTTCCAATTTCACAGGGGTGATGTACCATCGGTACATCATTTTTTCCATATTTTCTTGGAGTTCAACACATGCTGTGAACTTCATATCCTTGTTCCAAAGTTTCACCCACCTATCGTAATCTAGGTTGTATCCAAGATCTATGGCCCATTTGGCCATAACTTCCTTTATCTCCTTAGTATCCCAATCTAGTAATTGATTATACATTTTGGATAAGAGTTTGGAATTACCTTCTAGTACTTCCACCTGGTATCTGGACTTTTTCTCATTCATCCCTGTTTTTTTATGTTTGTTCCATAAGGCATTAATTTGGTGAAATTGTAGCCAACCCGTTAATTTATCCTTTAAATCTTCATATGTTCTGATTTTCCATCCTTTATCTGATCTTACCAGGAGGTCTTCATAGGTCCATCTTTGACTTTCCATGTTTAATTTTTTGATTGTTAGAATATCAATTGGTGATAGCCACCAAGGGGTGTCTTTTTCTATAAGTCTTTTATTTCTGTCCCATACCTCAAGCAATGCTCCTCTGATGATATGGTTAGAGAAGCCTTTGTGTACCCTCTCTTTATTGTGTCACAGATATGCGTGCCGACCGAATCTGGTGTTAAATCCCTCTAAATCTAACAAATCTGTGTTTTTCAAAACGATCCATTCTTTGATCCAGCACAAGCACGAGGCCTCATAGTATAGTTTCAAGTTCGGGATGGCAAACCCTCCTCTATCTCTTCGATCTGTAAGTAGTTTAAATTTAATTCTTGCTCTTTTGCCCTGCCAAATAAATCTGGAAAGGGTTTTCTGCCAATCTTTAAACATTGTCGTACCTCTAATCACCGGGATGTTCTGAAATAAAAACAGCAGTCTTGGAAGAATACTCATCTTAATTGCAGCCATTCTTCCTGACCAGGAAAGTTTTATCCTACTCCAGGTATCTAAGTCTTTTTTAATCTCTCTCCAGGTCCTAATATAGTTATCTTCTACTAAGTTTATATTTTTCGTGGAGACCCAAATACCCAAATATTTCACCTTTTTCACCACCTTGATTCCTGTTTGCAACTCTAACTGGCTTCTTAAATCTTCAACCAAGTTCTTTGTCAACATCTTGGTTTTAACTTTATTTAGCTTAAAACCGGACAGTTTTCCAAATTCTTCTAGTAGCTCTAGAACTTTACCGATACCTTTTACTGGATCTTCTAACGATATTACCAAATCATCGGCGTAGGCCTTTAATTTATACTCTTTTGCTCCAATTCTGATTCCTCTTATTTCTGATGTTTTCCTTATTTTATTTGTAATTATTTCCAGCACCATAATAAATAGGTGCTGGTGCTGTCAGGGCTAGGCTTTGTGCAGACAAACCTTTGTAGTAAACAAAACAGTATGTATTGCCATCTAAATAAACGCCTGTCTTCCTTGACCATTAAATCTGGAGTCTGAAAGACCAGAACTTGGGGACGTCCAAAGAACCTGAATTTTGCAAAACTCAGAACAGAAAGAAAAAGAACTTTTTTTAGAGTATATTGTTAAACTATGGAATTCAATCCCAAATGTTGTAGTGATGGCGACCAGCTTGGATGGCTTGAACAGAGGATTAGATCAATTTATGAAGGATAAGACCATCAATTTCTACTATGCAGAATAGCTCTATATTATTACTGCCACTGTCAGAAGCAGTATCTCTCTGAATATCACTTGTTGGGAATCCCAGATGGGAAGAGTCATCTTGTGGGCTTCCCATGGACATCTGGTTGGTCACTTTGAGGACAGGATGTTAGACTAGTTGGGTCTTTGACCAGATCCAGGAGGTTTCTTCTCATGCTTTTACCCAGTTGCACCACTGCCACAATCTGTGGATCGTTTGAGATGAGATCTCCTCTCTTGCTTTCCCTACCATTTTTGGCCAGAGGGGGCTTTGTGATGGGCCATTAGTCACTTCATTAACTTTGTCTTTTGGGTACCACGAGACTCATGGGGGTCGGGGGTTGCTGCAAAAGATGACCTCTCTGGAAACACATTGACTTTAAAGGGAACACACAGGGAAGGTAATTGATTTGTAACTATCTATTGATGGCCGTGATATGTGTTGCTTGAAAAAGAAACGTACGGGTGGGGAATGAATAAAGATTTGTGCAAAATAAAACCAATGGGAGTGGAACAGAAAATACCAGTTGAAAATGCAAATGCATGTCAGAATGGATTGATGTACGTCCTAGTCTCAGGGCAGAGCAGTCAGACACCGGTCTTGTGCATATCTCAATTTAATAAGCTGAGATATGTACATTCAAAGCAGGCCAGTATATCATGGTAGCACCTTTGCTAAATAATTTGGTACTGATGAAATGTGAACACTTCCAGCACTCAGTAACCTTTAAAACCTTTCATTTCTTTGGTCTGTAACTGTGCTCTAGGCAAAGACATAAAGAACTGGTTCAAAGGTTTCTAATGGTTATATAGAAAGAGCACACATCAGAGTCTTCTTTTTTTTGGCCAAACAGACATACGGTATTTTACAGGGAGAAGATATTTCCCTGTAACAACTTAATGGTCACCCCAAAACCAAAGTAATCCCCCAGAAGAGGTCGTTTCCTTTGATGTTGGGAAAGATTGACGGCACAAGGAGAAGGGGACGACAGAGGACGAGATGGTTGGACAGTGTTCTCGAAGCTACTAACATGAGTTTAACCAAAATGCGGGAGGCAGTGGAAGACAGGAGTGCCTGGCGTGGTCTGGTCCATGGCGTCACAAAGAGTTGGACACAACTGAATGACTAAACAACAACAACATTACATGTCATTACATTACATCAGTTCTCTTTTCCCCAGTACAACTTATTCTGTGTAAAAAACATTTTCTAACAAATACAGTACCAGGACAAATATTAACATATGGGAGTTACAGTCTGCAGAGCCACAGGTCAAGCAACCCTTGTATATACAATACAGACCTAGGTGAAGAATTGGCCTGACTCAGTACAGAACTATTTCTTACGTTCCTGTGATGGTTCCCCGCCGCCCCCCAACTCAGCCATGTTTTCTGCATCTAATTTAGAGCTTGTGTTTAATAATTGTTGTTTGTATCTGGTATGGCATGCTCAATAAAACTAACGCAGCAACCATCTGGCTGTTATTTCATTCTTTCTCTGTATGAAAGAGCTGTTCTGTTCTTCATTATCCAGCATAGAAAATTCCCCTGTACAAACAGCAGAAAGGATAACAATTGCTAGTAAATATTTGGTGCTAAATCCACATGAGCTGCCCCCCCCCCCACTTCTCCCACGGGAAGAAGAAGAAGTGGAGTCATCGAAACCACAACTAAATTTCAATTTGGAGCATGTGTGGATATTCTTCCTCAGGTGCTATATATGAGGGTAAAGGTAAAGGACCCCTGACAGTTAACTCCAGTCACGAATGTCTCAGGGGTTGCTGCGCTCATCTCGCTTTACTGGCCAAGGGAGCCGGCATACAGCCTCCTGGTGATGTGGCCAGCATGACAGCATGACAAAGCCGCTTCTGACAAACCAGAGCAGCACACGGAAATGCCGTTTACCTTCCCGCCAGAGTGGTACCTATTTATCTACTTGCACTGCATGCTTTCGAACTGCTAGGTTGGCAGGAGCAGGGACTGAGCAACGGGAGCTCACCCCGTCAAGGGGATTCAAACCGCCAAACTTCTGATCGGCAAGCCCTAGGCTCAGTGGTTTTGACTACAGCGCCAACGGCATCCCTACAGTGCCACCTGCTGTATATATGTATACGAGGAGCTTTTGGCTAAATCAGGGGAATTTCAGCAATAAATGCTCTATTCCTTAGGGGAAATGCAAAGCAATATTCTGTTCCTAGATTTTAACTACCTTGTGTCTGATGCAAAATTCACAGCAAATTTGGAGGGGGATTTTTTTTTCTGGTGGAGTGTAAGGAAGTGATCCTGTAGCAAAATCCGCCATGATGAGCAGAGTTAGGATCCAGTGGATCTGTGGCTGATGTGGGAAGTTAAGCTGAGGCAGACCTTGCTGATGTTTTCATTTTATTTTCATTGCATCATTTTGCTGCTGTTTTCTTTGCTGTCCTGGGATCCTTTGGGATTAAAGGCAGGATAGAAATAATAATAATAATAATAATAATAATAATAATAATAATAATGATGATGTTAGTAAAATAGTTTTTCCCCCAATGCCTGAAAACAGTTCCCATCCCATCTCTCTCTCCCCGCAAAGCATCCTCTTTGTATATGTTTACAATTCATAGAAGATAAATTCTGCCACAGTGGGCCTATTTCATTACCACTATTCCTTGATGTGCCATCATCTTGAAGGAGGGTGGGTGGGTGGAAATCCTCCAGGCTACGCTCAGAAATATGTGTGCTAACATTGTCGTCCAATTATAACACATAGTGGGGTAGTAAGATTAAACAAAAAAGGAAATTAACTGTTCAATTAATTCACAAATCATCTGCAGAGTCTTTTATTTAAAATGAATTTTATTACTGCCTCCTTCTGTGTTTAATTTCGTTGTAATAAATAGCCACCTTTCAAACACTGCGAAAGCAGAAATGTTTCAAGAAATGCAGACCAGTTGCTGGATCCATCAGAAGATACATGAGAAAGGAAGGGCAGGGATTTAGAAGGGATAAAACCACAAGCTATTGGTTGTGTCCAGCAAAGTCATCCCATTTGCACAGTCCCTGCTGGACAGATTTATTGGGGGGTGGGGTGGGTCACAGAGAAGGGAGATGGAGGGGAAGTTCCATGCTGGATGCCCCTGCATCAACAGTTTGGATGCCACAAGTGAAAATGGTCCCGTCTTCAGTGACATGGTAGGATGCGGCTGTTAATGACTACTAACCATGATGGCTATGTTCTGCCCTGCACCCTTCTCAAATCAGCTCAGTGTGATAGGGAGAACCTCTGGAGCAGAGTACAGGGGCAGAAGAGAGAAGACTGGTCCATCTAGTAAGCAGAAATGCTTGTAGTGATGGAATAATAATAATAATAATAATAATAATAATAATAATAATTTATTATTTATACCCTGCCCATCTGTCTGGGTTTCCCCAGCCACTCTGGGCGGCTTCCAACACAATATTAAAAACAATACAGCATCAAACATTAAAAACTTCCCTAAACAGGGCCGCCTTCAGTTGTCTTTTAAAAGTAAAACAGTTGCTTATTGCCTTGACATCTGCTGGGAGGGTGTTCCACAGGGCAGGTGCCACTACGGAGAAGGCCCTCTGCCTGGTTCCCTGTAACCTCACTTCTTGCAGAGAGGGAACCGCCAGAAGGCCCTCGGAGGTCAGTCTCAGTCAGTCTCAGTCAGTTTTATTGCACATAGCCAAAGGCTGCCGCAATGTACACAGAATTATTTGACAATTAAAAGAAAATATACTGAATTGGTAAAAAAAGACTTAAAACATTTATATTATTAAAACATTACATACTCTAAACAAAGCTATAAAAGTACCCCAATGTACAAATAAAAACATTAAACGATAAAATTCATAAGCTAAAATCATCACATGGTCACTAATGTTAAAAACAATATCAATTAATACAGTGTGCAATTTATACTCAGAGTTTGGTGACAAAGATAGAGCATAGCCTGAGGTAGATAGATAGGATCAAATAAATTCATCTCCTTTACAGTTAATGGCTACCTTGGCTATATAATTTGCTCTAATTTTCCTAGCAGCAGTTGCAAAAAGTGCTACCCGCCAGGTCACATACTTATCTGTGTCTGCAAGGAGATATAACATCATATCAAGGGGGTTCTGGCCAGGAGACCCTGTCATTATAGGTACCAAAAACTTTTTCTTGCATCATTATATAACGGACAGTGCAAGATATAATGCATAAGGTCCTCTACTTCAGAACATCCCCTAATGCAAACACGTTCATTTTTTGGTATGCCTCTATGTCTCCCATCTCTATAAGCAGAGCTTATTGTATTTAGTCGTAGCTCTGTAAAAGCTTTTCGAAGCTGTGCAAAAGTCAGTTCATTAAAAGTAAAACAGTTGCTTATTGCCTTGACATCTGCTGAGAGGGTGTTCCACAGGGCAGGTGCCACTACGGAGAAGGCCCTCTGCCTGGTTCCCTGTAACCTCACTTCTCGCAGAGAGGGAACCGCCAGAAGGCCCTCGGAGGTAGACCTCAGTGTCCAGGCTGAACGATGGGGGTGGAGACACTCCTTCAGGTATACAGGTCTATCACCTTAGTACAATGCTGAACTCTGCCAGGAGTCATTATTTCTAAATTTGCAAGTAGCAAATCTGGGCTGCTTGTTTGGCTTAGGAACCACATCAACAAATAAAAGACATAATTTGCAATTACCATGCAAACCTTAGTTATCTTTTCTCTTCTTTTTTGGAGATGTAAAAGTGGCCACCCAAAGCTGAATGAATAGCCCTAATGCATCCAGCCAGATGTTTTGTCCAGATTTAGTTCTTATTTCAATCTTCAATCGCAGGCGTAGTCAGTTCATTCCTTGGCTTCAATGAAACACAAGCCAGCCTTTTTTAATTTACGATTATCTAGCACTTTTAAAAAATAAAAAATAAAAAGCAAATCCCTTTGGCTAAAGAATTAAAAACAGGCAGCATACCCCGTGCTTTATAAGAAACAAGTGACTAATAATAAAAAAAAGCTGTGCAATGAGCAGAATGGCAATTTCCTTGTGGGGGGGGCGGCGGGGGGGGCGCTTCCGTTTTCGGCAAGCAAGGCTCAGCGATGCCAACAGAGAATATAAATAAGGAAAATCAAATCCCTCCCGATGCAGGAGAGGAAAGTTGGCCTTATCAGATAATGAACTGGCTTTTAGTGATGAGAATGGTAATAGTGCCATTAGCAATGCTGATAACACTGACAATAGCCTTTTGCTGGAGACTGAGGCTCACTTGCTTTGCAGCTGGTAGAAGAAAAGGCAAATAGATGGCAAATGTTACCATGAACTGTTGAGCTTTTATTAAGGACCTGATTTTGAAGTAGCAGCACCGTAGCAAAGGAGGGACAGGAGGAGGGACAGCTCAGTTCCAGCATAAGCGATGAGCACAAGGAATAATAATAATAATAATAATAATAATAATAATAATAATAATAATATAATATTTATACTCCACCCGTCCCTTGCTCTGGCAAACAGATGAAGTGATATAAATAAAAAATTGTCCAGTAGTACCTTAAAGGTAAAGGGACCCCTGACCATTAGGTCCAGTCGTGGCCGACTCTAGGGTTGCGGCTCTCACCTCGCTCTATAGGCCGAGGGAGCCGGCGTTTGTCTGCAGACAGCTTCCGGGTCATGAGGCCAGCATGACTAAGCTGCTTCTGGCGAACCAGAGCAGCGCACGGAAACGCCGTTTACCTTCCTGCCAAAGAGGTACCTATTTATCTACTTGCACTCTGACGTGCTTTCGAACTGCTAGGTTGGCAGGAGCAGGGACCGAGCAACGGGAGCTCACCCCGTCGCGGGGATTCGAACCGCCGACCTTCTGATCGGCAAGTCCTAGGCTCTGTGGTTTAACTCACAGTGCCGCTCACTAAGTTTGTTCTGGTATAAGCTTTCATGTGCATGCACACTTCTTCAGATTTCGTACATGCACATGAAAGCTAATACCCAGAACAAACTTAGTTGGTCTTTAAGGTGCCACTGGACAATTTTTCAATTTTTAAAAATTTATTTCAGTTGCTTCAGACCAACACGGCTTCCTACCTGGATGAAGTGATAGTGAGGCCTCCAAGCATTACTATTGTTTGTGACATATTGGTGATGGGGAAACCAGAAAATGAGGCTCACTTACTTTTCTGTTACTTATCGTGGAGGCAATCCTATGGCAAGATCCACTGGGATGAGCAATTTAGGATGTAGCAGATCTCTGGACTCAGCTGGTGTTGAACCCTCAGCCCCAACTTAGGCAAAGATATGCCAGTATAACTTGTGCAGCCTAGCTCAGTTGGGGCTTCCTCGGTTCCTTCAGAGGGAATACAACCCCATCCAGAACTGATGAACTCCCTAGTTCCAACTTTCACTCTGGGATTTGAACCTTACATTTTGTGTTCTTGCTGCACCTCTACATTCTGCACAGCAATCCAGAAACCATCCAAATCCTATAGATCTTTTTAAATAATACCTGTTATTGTCAATGTAAAACCTGTGTACAATGAAATTAACTGAGTCTCCCTCCCCTCCCCACAAACACTCAATCTCATTACACTCTGTGTGCTTGTCCCACAACACACCAACCCCAAAAGTCAGTTGCACTATATTATTTTCCGTTCAGCAGCCTAACAGCCCACGGATAGAAACTGTTTTTTAGCCTGGTGGTACGACTGATTATGCTTCTATATCTCCTGCCCGACGGTAGAAGATTAAAGAGGTGCTGGCCGGGGTGTGAATCGTCCCTGAGAATTTTTCTCACTCTCCTAAGGCATCGATCCCTTGCGATGTCATCTAGCAGGCTCAGGGGACAGCCCATGATATCATGTGCTGTGTTCACCACCCTCTGTAAAGACTTTCTGTCCGTGGCTGTCAAGCCAGCATACCACACTGTGATACAATATGAGAGGACACTTTCTATTGTGGACTGGTAGAAGGAGGTCATCAATTGTTGTTTAACATTGTTCTTTCGCAAGACCCTGAGGAAATCGAGTCTCTGCTGGGCCTTCCTAACCATCTGAGTTATATTGTTTTTCCAGAGCAATCTATTTCTCGTCTGTATCACTTTCACATGTGTTCATTCATACGTCTGTTCCATACTGGTTCTGCAATAATCTGCAAAATAATAACAACAGCAAGAATGTTTTCATAAACATCTAAACCCATACTTAAATCCATATTTCTAAATGCATTTTATCTATTAAAATTTTGCATGTTTAATACATTAGGGCTGAAATTCTGTTACAAAATTCAGAGAAATGCAAAAACTGAAGCACCTGCTCTTTAGTCTATGAGGTGTGGATCATGTCATTTTGTATGGAATTCATGGAGAACGCATCCTTTGAATATCCCTAGTGTTAAGAGGAGCAGCATGATCAACGACTTGGATGATGGACTCAAGGGCATCCTGATCAAATTTGCAGATGACACCAAACTGGGAGGGGTGGCTAACACCCCAGAGGACAGGATCACACTTCAAAACGACCTTGACAGATTAGAGATCTGGGCCAAAACAAACAAGATGAATTTTAACAGGGAGAAATGTAAAGTATTGCACTTGGGCAAAAAAATGAGAGGCACAAATACAAGATGGGTGACACCTGGCTTGAGAGCAGTACATGTGAAAAGGATCTAGGAGTCTTGGTTGACCACAAACTTGACATGAGCCAACAGTGTGACGCGGCAGCTAAAAAAGCCAATGCAATTCTGGGCTGCATCAATAGAGTATAGCATCTAGATCAAGGGAAGCAATAGTGCCACTGTATTCTGCTCTGGTCAGACTTCACCTGGAGTACTGTGTCCAGTTCTGGGCACCACAGTTCAAGAAGGACACTGACAAACTGGAACGTGTCCAGAGGAGGGCAACCAAAATGGTCAAAGGCCTGGAAACGATGCCTTATGAGGAACGGCTAAGGGAGCTGGGCATGTTTAGCCTGGAGAAGAGGAGGTTAAGGGGTGATATGATAGCCATGTTCAAATATATAAAAGGATGTCACATAGAGGAGGGAGAAAGGTTGTTTTCTGCTGCTCCAGAGAAGCGGACACGGAACAATGGATCCAAACTACAAGAAAGAAGATTCCACCTAAACATTAGGAAGAACTTCCTGACAGTAAGAGCTGTTCGACAGTGGAATTTGCTGCCAAGGAGTGTGGTGGAGTCTCCTTCTTTGGAGGTCTTTAAGCAGAGGCTTGACAACCATATGTCAGGAGTGCTCTGATGGTGTTTCCTGCTTGGCAGGGGGTTGGACTCGATGGCCCTTGTGGTCTCTTCCAACTCTATTATTCTATGATTCTATGATTCTATGATTCTATGAATCCAAGGGACAACAAAGCCATTGAACTGGAGATAGTCATTCATCTCTATTCCTTTTCTACCATTTCACTGAATTGCACTTAAGCAAATTGTACCAGGAGCCTGTTAGGTCTTAATAGCATTGTCTTCTCTACCAAGATTAGTTATTTATTAACTATGCTATGGTACCATCTTTGTAAATCATAATCTGTCATAATCTTGCCTCTAGCCTCAGTTATCAACAGATTTAACAGAGGCAGCTCTGTTGGTGTAAGGAACACTATTATCTGCTGACATTTACCTACCATCCTGCCACACAAAGATACAGCCCCATTAATTTATAATCTATGATACATAAAATATACATGCAAAGAATAAATGATGGGCTTTAAAGGCTGGCGTTATAATTTACAGGTGCTGCTAGGTTAATCAAAGCCAGAGTCTTTTTTTATTATTATTTTCCATGACTTAAAAGTTCTTTGGTAAGGGCTCTTGATCATTCATAAACCGAAGAGTTAAGAGAAATGTCATAGCCAAGTCAGAGAACATTTCCAGTTAGGGGTGGGATGGAATCCTGTCTGAAATCCTGGAAGGCCAAGCAGTATGGATAGTACTGAGTTAGAGGAACCATCAGTCTCGCTCTGAATGTGTCATGTAATTCTACTCAGTATTGATCCAGAGTAGATTCCAATGTATAGTTAGCAGAGTAAAAACTTAAACATGTTGTAGGATTCCCAAATAATAGACCAGAGGCAATTGTATTTCATCCAGTGTGGTGTAGTGGTTAAGAGCGGTAGTCTCATAATCTGGGGAACCGGGTTCGCGTCTCCACTCCTCCACATGCAGTTGCTGGGTGACCTTGGGCCAGTCACACTTCTCTGAAGTCTCTCAGCCCCACTCACCTCACAGAGTGTTTGTTGTGGGGGAGGAAGGGAAAGGAAAATGTTAGCCGCTTTGAGACTCCTGAAGGGGAGTGAAAGGCGGGATATCAAATCCAAACTCTTCTTTTCTTCTTCTTCTTCTTCTTCTTCTTCTTCTTCTTCTTCTTCTTCTTCTTCTTCTTCTTCTTCTTCTTCTTCCAGCAGAGCTTTACTGCAAATGAGCATAATGGTCACAAATCCAATACATTCAGGACTGGCACTGTCCATAAGAAATCCAGTTGCAGCAGACTTAACTTAAACTTACAATAACTTATAATAAGTCTAAACCTTAACACTATACAGTGGTACCTTGGTTTAAGAGCAGCTTAGTTTATGAACAACTTGGAATAAGAACGCTGCCAACCCAGAAGTAGGTGTTTTGGTTTTTGAACTTTGCCTTGGAAATAGAACATGTTCTGCTTCCTGTTGAGTGTGTTCCATTTGGAAATTGAGTCCCCTGCTGCTAATCAGAGGCTTCCCATTGAGTCTGTTGGCTGTTGAGTCCCAAGCACCCACACAACACAGAGGTGATATTTGGAGCTTTTGTTTTTGCTATTTTTTGCGGTTTTGTTGGTGCGGCTTTTTCGGTTTTTTTAGTGTGGCTTGTTCTTCATTTTATGGGACTGACTTGCAACTGTAGCTTGTTAATTCATTTTTGTGACTTGTTTTTGTGACTGTGTGGTCAGCTGCTGGTTGATTGTGTGACTGCAAAAATGGATAAAAGCCCCCCCCCCCCATCCAAACAATGACTATCATCAGTGCATGCAAGAAAAAATAATAATTTTAATTTTGATCATCTACAATACTGTCTTATTTATTTTATAGTACAGTACATTGATTATTGCCTTCATTTTATGGATCAGTGGTCTTGTTAGATAGTAAAATTCATGTTAAATTGCTGTTTTAGGGGTTGTTTGTCATCGTCTGGAATGGATTAATCCATTTTCCATTACTTTCTATGGGAGAGCACGCCTTGGTTTAAGAACACTTTGGTTTAAGAACGGACTTCCGGAACGGATTAAGTTCATAAACCGAGGTACCACTGTCTACAGAACACCACACTAGAAGGAAAAAAGATAGAAAGTGAAAGTAAAACCCAGGGTCCTTCTGGCCTTACTTTTATAGTCAGCATGGCCTTGACAGAAATAGATAACAGAACCTGTTTAAGCCAGCTGTACTCAGCTTCTCCTCTGAAGGAATAACCTAAATATCATGAACCTTCTGCTTGCTTCTTTCACACAGAGAAGCTTCCAGAACCCTCTTGAATTAATTAGAACAGGAAATATCTCTACACATCAGATCAATACTTTCTGCACTAAGAAATGCAAACCGACAGAATGAACTAGGTTCCTACATTCTTAATTCAAGGCCTCAAGCCTGCCTAATGAAATGAGAGTGGTGCAGAACAATGGTTCCCAAACATTCTCTCCCCTCATGGACTACTTAAAAGTTGTTCAGGGTATTTGCAGACTGCTTAATTATTTAATTATTTTCCCCTGCTGTAGATTCTGCAGCCTGAGGCCGTTGCCTCACCTTGCCTCATGAGTGGGCCAGTCCTGGGCACACTGCACTCATGTGGGCTTTTAGAGCATTCTTGGGGGACCATCTGGTGGAAGGAAGGCAGATACTTAGGATGATCCTACAGGCTTAACACCATGCATGAATATTTATTACTCATAAAATACAGAATCCATTGAATGCGTGAGTGGGTGGCACCATCCCCAATAGAACATCTGTCATGTCATCCAAACTTCAACTTGATTTCCAGTTGAGACAGTCCATTCAGTCATCTGAAAACCATCATAGGTCAAGGAAACTGAAATCAATAATTGAAAATCTCACAAGATTTTGGTGAGATCTCACAAGATCCTGCCTGAACCTGCTGCCGCTGCTGCTTTGGGGGCACCGCCGTGGAATCCAGGTAAAGGAGGTTTTGGTAACAGCTCAAAGGAACATATTACATTCCCGTTTTGCCTCAAGCAACGAAACAGGATGCGCTGCCCTTGGTTGCAGAAACTGTCCTGTTTAAAATGTCTCTTTAAAAAAAAAAAAAAAAAAACAGAAGTAGTTTACAGTATGTCCACACAAAGACTTGGGAAGTTGCTAGTGCTTCAAAAAGGAGAAGCATTAATTATGCAATAAAACAATCAGGAGGAAGTCTAGTACAGATGGAAATCATAGCTTGCATGCAAAGATGTAAAAGACCTACCGAGTGGTAAATTTGAATAATATTTTTATTACCTTGCCTCTCTTGGGCACAAACAGCTTGCCTCCTTAGGACATCAAAGAATGAAAACATTAGAAAAGACCTTCTGGGGTCATCAAGTGTTAAACCCTTTTCAGCAGCAGGTGGCCTACCTGAACCACCTTTGTTGTAGAAAAGAAAAAACTCAGCCCTTGTCTCTAGTGATCAAGATATTTGGAAACAGAACTGGAAGTGACCTTCAAAGACTTTCCCACTACTTTGCCTGCATCTTGCAAGACACATTTGAAGGGAGCGGAGATAAAGAATTCAAGATTTAATCCATCTTAATCTTGTTAAGGTAGCAGGGTGACCCACTTCAACAGGGGCTGGCGGGTCTTGCCACATGGGCAGGCCGCCCTGTCTGGAACTGCAAGTACACCTTTCCCAACTGCCACTGCACAAAATGTTCTTAATTTTATTAGCCTCCAGGTTCGATTCAAAATCCTGAACCTGTGGAGATCCATGACAGAAGCTTCCTGTAAAAGAGATGTGTGGGTTGATTGTGAATATGCCAAAGAACCATTTGAACTTGACTGGCGTTACAATGCGGAAGCCATTGATCGGGTCCTCCCTTAAAGAGGGCACGTATTGCGGTGAGATCTGGAAACCCACACCCTGTCTTGTGGGTGGGTATGATTGGTCAGCCACAACACCCAATTGGTAGGTCCCTTGTAGCCAGGTGCAATCTGGCCAATGGGACGCAGTCCAAAGGGTTTGAGGGACCTATATATACCCATGCACATGACCCAGAGCTTCCTCTTTCGGCGCATGCATTCAGAACACCCGCCCATCTCTCCCTACTTTTAGGGCTTTGTGCTTGACCTTGCTATGCAGTCGTGTGTCATCTGCCATTGGGACAGGGGCACAGCAGGAATTTTCCCATTTGGCTGATTGGCTGTTGTCATATGGGTTTCGCCTGCTGCGTAGCAAATCGTCACAACTTGTAAGGTTGCAGATAGGCTCTGGTTCAGGTGATAGGGATGGGAGAATGCTCTTACCATCCCTATGTGAAGGGTATTCCATTAAAGGAATCCAGGGACTCGATTATTTGGTCAACCCCTGAGAGGGGCTTGTGCCCATGCCTGAGTCCAGGGGGACATTTGGGTGGCAGAGTTAGCCTGTTCCCGGCTTTCCGCTTATCCAGGTGTTCACCCTTGGCTGACCTATGCTGGAACCCTGGGTCAGCGCTACCTGCATGGCAGGGAGTTAGTCGAACCAGAGCCTATGCAACCAGTCACTTTCTGTAATCAATAAAGTTGTGGCCTAAATTCTGCCAAAAACCGAAACCAAAATTTGAGTCAAGTGTGAATTTATTTAGGGGGGAGGTTTCTATGTCTGAACACGCAATTTAAGAGAGTCATTACAACAGGCACCTGGAGAAATTCAAGAGGGAGCTTCATTCCTCTTATCTTGTTCTTGTTCCTTTGAACATCTCCCCTTAGATTTCTATTTTTCATCTAATTTGCACATGGAACAAGTCAAGCTCCTGTACATGGAATGATGGGTGTGGCAACTCATCCCTTCCCTCAGTCGGACTGCTAACACCAACCCTGTGGAGTTTCACACCTGCTAATCTGGAAGTGCATTTCCTACTAGGGTAGCTGTGCCCAAATAGCAACAGAGAAACGAGGAACAGTCCTTCGTTTCCATTCAGAACAGTGATTTATATTACATTTCTAGCCATTTGGAACTTTTACTATCTAGTAAGAACACTCCATTTCCATCCCAAATTGTGATTTAAGATAATACTTATAAAACACTAGCAGGTTAAGACCGTTTAATTAGCACTAAAAATTGGAGACATTAAGCACTAAAAACGTCAAACTGCCTTTCCAGGTAGATGAGGGTAACTTGACTATTAAAATTATATATTCTGCACCCTGCACCTTAACAAGATTAAAATGGATTAAATCTTACATTCTTTATCTCTGCTCCCTTTATTGTGCATTTACATATATAAACAATTATGATGGCTGCCACAGCTGTAATAAAAATACTGTTTGTGAATGAAAGCCCAGCACTTCTCTGCAGAAAAAGGCAGCTACTAGAGATCCGAGGGCTAGGTTGGAGAAATATCTTCTATATTAATGAAGCTAATTTACATGGCAAACAGTTTTATTTTCTGTTTTCCTTTTGGAATTTCTTATCTCCGTCTTTCATTTGCAGAATAAACAGTCAGCCGTGAATTTGCATTCCCCTTCCCCGGTTTCCTGTGGAAGAGCAGCTTTATTTAAGGGCATTAAAGATCAAAGTGCTAACTTTTTCGTGGATTTCCTCGCTCTCCCTCCCTCCCCCCCACAAATGCTGATGCTCATATTTATATATAGAACAGAGATAAAAGGAACCTAGCACAGGTATATTATAAGGTTTGGAAAGGTGGGAGAAGAAGAACTAGTTTATGATCTCATGCCCAATTTCTTGGAAGGATGCCCAGTGTTTGAAACTCTTTCCTTTGAAGGAAATAATTTAACCAAGGATGTTGTTAGGCCTCCGCTGCTAAGGATGGATTATGTAAAAGCATGCAATAGTGGGTGGGTGGTTTCACGTTTCATTTTCATTTTTAAAGCCACATTCATTTCATTTTATCTTCATTGATTTCAATTTTCTTTTCACCTTTATTTTTGTCCACTGATTTCAACAGAAAACACCCCCTGTTTTTTGCTCTCTGTGTTGGCATTTTCCACCCAAGCACCAGGACGTTTTACAGGGATTCAAACACTTCTCCAGTTCACAAGAACTGCCAAATTTAAGACTGTTTAGGCAAAGGGTCCCCATGTGAAACATGAAAGGGCTGCCCAACACCTCTTTAAAAGGAGAGAGTCCAGAGCCCTCAGATTCCTGTTCTGGCAAATTTGCAAGGCACTTTAAGGAATACTGGTTCTTAAAGACCTGCAGACCTTGAGAAGCTCTTTTGGTGTTACCAGTGTTGACTGAGATCAGAAGATCTTCAACCTGGTAATACACCCCAGTTGTGAACCGCTTTCAAGCTAAGGCTGGCACCGATTTTCCCTATCTTTTGACACCAACTGAAGACATTTCACTTCTGCCAGACATTCTGAATAGGCTGTGTATGTTTCTGCACAATTGACACAGAATTTAGTTTAAGGGTATTGGCATAATTTTGGCCACAACTTTATTGATTATAGATCGTGAGTGGTTTGCTTAGGCATTGGTTCCCGACTAGCTGCCCTTGACCTTAGCAGGGCAGCACTGACGCCTGGACTCCAGCAGAGGTCAGTAAGGAAAAACTGTCAGGAGCTCATCCTACACTCGAGTAGGACCCTGGCAGAGACACATGCCCAACTGGCATGTTCTCTCCCTCCTTGTCGAATGTTCAGGAGCTTCAAAAGCTTTCTTTAGCCCGAACATCACGGCAACCAATGCTAACAGCCTTAGGGATCCGCAGAGTCTTCGCAGCTGGCGTGACAGACCTCAGCATTTTGGCTAATCTACTTTATTTACATATAAACACACATGGAGCACTGCAACATGGCTCCCCCCTCTCTCTAGCATCAGACAGCAAAGAGAGTGAACAAAGGACAGTAGTTCCACTTCACAGAACACAGTAACACAAATATCCTGTCTCCGTCACTTCCCACTCTGTGGAGTCAAAATACATACTGTCATGTGATAGACAACAATCCCATGACTGCAATCACAGAGCAGGAATTCTAACAAAAAACATCCTGGGGGAGTATTGGACCAGGTTCAGACTCAAGCTCACCCCAAACGCTCCCAGGGGCTCTGGCATGGCCCTAACCCCTGGAAGGGGATCGGACAAATGCAAGGTGAGCCCCTAGATTCCTTTAATGGAATACCTTTTTGTGCATTGAAGGGGTAGGTGTGACAATCTCCCCTCCCCTCCACATTGAACCAATGCCTAACCGCCAAACCTTACAAAGTTGTGATGATTTGCTACGCGGCAGGCGAAACCTAAGTGGCACCAGCCAGTCAGCCAAATGGGAAAATTCCTACTCGGCCTCTGTCCCAAAAACAGACGACCCACAATGGCATAGCAAGGTCATAATGAACCCTAAATATAGGGAGGGTGGGTTGGTGATCCGATGCACAAGGCGAAAAGAGGAAGCTCAATGCAACGTGCAGCGTTACATAGAGGTCCCTCGGTTAAGGCATGAAACGATCCCATTGGCCAGAATTACCCCAGCAACCGAGGGACCACCAATCGGGTTGTTCTGGCTATCCAATCGCTCCCACCCACAACAGCAGTGAGGTCAGTCTCGATGATCTCACCACAATGCATGCTCTCTGGGAGGAGGACACGATTTGTCATGTACCTGGCAATATGGGATACTGAATGTAATACTTAACAATCTTTTCATTTCTGTGTTTATTGAATGCTGCATTTTAAATTGTCACGACGTGTCCCAAGACTTGAGGACTCTTGATTTTATATCATATTTTCGCATGGTAATAGTGCTGCTGTTGCAACCCACCTCATATCAGGCCACAACATGCTAGTGGATCCTAGCTCAACAACTGAAGACCAATGCTCACCTGTCCAGCCTCTCTGCTTGAAGATCTCCAGTGAGGGAGAGCCCTCTAGGTATTCGCTTCCAGTGTCATACTTCTCTTCCTATCAAAAGATTGCTCCTAATGTTCAGCTGAAATCTATCCTCCTGTAACTTAAGCCGGTTCTCTCTCATCCAGCAGAGAACAGGTCTTGGACCTCTTCTAGGTGACATGCCTTCTGGTACTTGAAGATTCATGTCCCACAGCTCAGTTTCCAATTCTCCAGCCCAAACATGGCTGAGTTGAGTTCTTCCACCTTTTCCTCAGAGATTCCTTTGAAGGATTTCAACATTTCATTGCATACCTCTGAAACTGTTCCATACATATGATCCCATCAAAATTGCAGGGTGTGTTTTTTTTTTGTTTTTCATTCAGTTTGCAGATGTGCACCCGTTATGTGGTGGAGATAGAGAGAGAGAGAAATAAATGGAAGGGAACTGAAGCAAGAGGCAATGCCATGCACACAAACTACTTCACTATGGCTTCGGCCTAGGGCTGCAATTGAGCCTTGAAATGAAAACCATCAAAAACCGACGACTCCCCGCCTCCTCCGCTCAAAATTTTGTCTACTTCTTCAGACTCAAGGACCTTCAGCAGAAAGTGCGTGGCTCATTTATCTTCTAATGTACATTGCATTTGCTAGTTTCTTTCCGGCGCTGGCAATGCAAATGGGCTCATGTGACCTCCCCCCTCCTCCTCCCCTCATTCTAGGATGTGAGCCCTTCTGGGGTGCATATTAGAAAGATGACCTCCTGCATATAAAAGATAAGTGAGTTAATAAAAATCTAAACTACATGAGAGGCAAGAGTAAATGGGGCATATAATTTTTTCATGAACTGGTCCCTTAAGTTTTGTCTTGCTCAAGCATCCTCGATTTTTCTACATATTTATGAAAACAGAAAGTCGCTGCCCTGATATACTTATGCGCAACCTGCTTAAGAGTTTCCTGTACGATTCCCTCTCTCAAAATGCCCAGTGTTGATTATCAGCGTTAACACAAAAGGCAGAACAATAATCTGCTTTTGACTCTCTCCTTTCTCTGGCAAGCTTTTCTTAAGAAACTACTCAGCTCTGAAATGGCGTTTTGCTGTTTGCCCACATTTACTCGGAGCTGGTTTTGAGGCACCCATCAAGGATAGCAAGCAACAACAACAGCTACAGTACTTAAAGGGGGGGGGATGCATATTCTAATTGGCCTTCAGTGGAAGAGAGACTTAAAATACATTTGCTTGTGATCATTCTGTACTATTTGGATTATGCAAATGCCTTGAAGAATGTGGCTTTGGATTATAGGATAGTCGTTGTAAAAAATGCATGCACACACACAACCCCACAGCCTGAACCCTTGTTTATTGGTGGAAAGGTAGCTGTAATATTTTGAAATCTTGCCCATCTGTATTTTTGTATTAACTTCAGCATAGGATCTGTTCCAAGCCAAGCTCTATTTGCAGCACTTTATGAGTGAAGGTAAACATGGATGATAACATAATAACACTCTGCTGGATCAATCAAAGACCAATCTAGTCCAGCATTTTGTTCCATAGGTGCTGGCTCCTAGGGGCCAAGGTAGTTCAGCCCCCCTCCCAATATATATATTTTGAGGGGGCCTGGGGCCCTCAATGTTCAGAGGACATCCTGAGATGTCACATTAAAGGTAAAGGTAAAGGGACCCCTGACTGTTAGGTCCAGTCGTGGCCGACTCTGGGGTTGCGGCGCTCATCACCCTTTATTGGCTGAGGGAGCCGGCGTACAGCTTCCAGGTCATGTGGCCACCACGACTAAGCCGCTTCTGGCGAACCAGAGCAGTGCACGGAAACGCCGTTTACCTTCCCGCCGGAGTGGTACCTATTTATCTAGTTTCACTTTGGTGTGCTTTCGAACTGCTAGGTTGGCAGGAGCAGGGACCAAGCAACGGGAGCTCACCCCGTCGCGGGGATTTGAACCGCCAACTTTCGGATCGGCAAATCCTAGGCTCTGTGGTTTAACCCACAGCACCACCCGCATCACATTGCAGCCCTCCAATTGTTTGGAGAAGCTGGTGTTTCTGTACCCATCAACCATCCTGATTTGTCCAGTACATCCTGGAATTACAGAAGCCATCCTGGATTCTGATTGGATCCTGGAATGAATGTCCTGTTTTCAGTGCTGTGTTCTTGCATGAATCAGCTGGGTCCTGCAAGAGCTTGCCACTGAAAGATGCACATTTTTCATGTGAAAGAAGACACCAGAGCCCATGGAGGGGGCTGGCTTGCATGGGAACCCAGCAACAAAAGATGCATGTCCCAATTTTAATTGGCAGAATGTTTAATTGGCAGAAGGTATGCCATAGGAGTCAATGAGATGTCTCTAGAAAGTCCACAAGGATAAGTACAATAGGACTCTCCCAACTCTTGATTCCCAGCAACTAGCATTCAGGAGTATACCGCCTCCTATGGGGAAGGGAGAACATAGCCATCATATCCAGTAGCCACTGGGCAAGCTAGTTCTGTCCCTTCCATTGCTGTCCCCATTGCCCTCCATATCTGGGAAGGCTGAATGCCTCTTTACGGTCTTTAGAATCCTGAAAGAGGCAGGTTTCAAAATTATGCAGGAAGCCTCCCCAAGTCTCCAGCTCCCCACTATAGACATTCACCCTCCAATTCATGAAGGGTAAATTAGAGGATTTTCCAGCTCTACCTGGCAATGCTACAGACTGAACTTGGGGTCATCTGCATGCAAAGCAAATGACCTACCACTGAGTGATTTTGGGCACTTGGGGTCCCTTCTAGGGCTGCCACCTGTTGTCCCGTATTTCTATGTAAAATGCTAAATCCTGTATTGATTCAATACAGGGCACAGTTTGTCCTGTATTTCTGCACTGCTCTTTCTCATTCTCTCTCTCTCTCTCACTCTCTGTGCCAAATTAGGGATCCTCTCCAAATGCATGTGTGTGAAAGGTCATGTATTTAAGCTCTGGGTAGCCAAGCACAGACAGATTTACAAATTCATGCACATATCCATGTATGTGTGTGTGACAAATTCCAGTGAGGCCATCATGTTAGGCTGCAATAGATGGTAATGGATTGCTTTGAAATCATTTCAGCACCAGATGAAGAAAGAAAATTCACCTGCCCCACCCTGCCCTGTATTTTGCCAGAACAAAGGTGGCAACCCTAATCCCTTCCAACGCCACAATTTTATGATTCTATGACATAGTGCAGGGGTGAATAACCTGTGGCTCTCCAGATGTTGTTGGATTCCATCTCCCATCAGCTCAATCTAGCATGGCCAAAGGCCAGGGGTGATGAGAATCCTATTCAAGCAACATCTGGAGACCCAGAGCTTCTGGAATAATTTGCCTATATGAACAGAGCATTGTTGTTTAAATTTATATCCCAGCACCCCCCCCCCCATGAGCCCAGGGTGGCAAACACAAACAAGTTAAAACAATGCAATAAGAACAAAATAAATATGTTTTTAAAAACATTTAGAAACAACACACATTAATTCCAAGACTGCCAGGAAGAGAATCTGCTTACATTCCTCGTAAAAAATTATAATGATGAAGGCAGACACACCTCGCCAGGGAGGGCAATCCACAGACAGGGAACTACCACTGAGAAGGCCCTGCCATGGGTCATTGCCAACCAGGTAGCAGCCATAAAGTGCTGTACTTCTTCCCTGGGGTTCCTTGCTATATTCAGCCCTACCACCCAAATATCAGGTACATTGCTGAGGAACAATGCACAATGACGAAACAATGTGCATGGTCTGGTTATTGGAACATGGGCATAGTATCAAAAAACAAGTGTTTTCGAAACTTAATAGCAACACTGATAACACTGTTTGCGCACTGTAAGGTTGCGGCAACAAGATCCTCTTGATGTTTGCCTTTCTTCACACTGGTAAACTGCTAGCATATACATTGCTCCAGCACAACATCGCTCCTTTGCCATTCACCTTTCCAGGCCTCCATCTGAAAAGGATTTAATCTGTGTGGAGTACTAACAAACTGAAGCATGGTGAATTTATTCATTTAAGAGAATTATTCATTTAAATTTTTTGCCACTTAGCATTTAGGCTTATTTACTATTCATTTATTCTCCCCATTGATATTCATTTATTCATTTATCAAATATTCATTTAGATGGGTTTCGTCCTAACCACAGTAACTATAGGGACAAATTTGCAGTATTTTTTGTTCCTTAAGTAGGCTAATTCTTGGAAAGACTATAGAGGAAGGAGAGGACAGTTGGCTGTCAAGTCCATTTACCAACAAAATATTTCCCGGCCGTTCTCCCTCCCTGATATGTGCCAATACTTGAAAATGAGGGACTCCTCAGTTAATGTGTTAACTGTGCACACACAGTTAATGTGCATGACACCTTTAAATGATCTTGGACTGAGCCCAAACTCCTGAAGATTTTGGACCCAGAGCATAGTTTCTGGTGCCGACATGGGTCCCTGCCACCAGAACAAGGAAGAAGAACTCCAGTTTCACCACATTTCTGTAGTATTCCTGCAGACCTCTGTGTAGTTTTCTGCATATGAAGGCCACTGCCATCTTCTGAGCCACGATTCGACCAATTTTACAGAATACAGGCTCCAGGGGCCATCTAAATCTTGCTTGCCTTGGCCACAACAATAAATTTATCTACCCACATCAAACCCATGGATGTTCCTTGACATTTGTTTAACTGTTGGATGTGATAAGATGAAGGTCCCTCAGGTGATGCAATGGGTCAGTGCATCTGGCTGTTAACCAGAAGGTTGCTGGTTTGATTTCTATTATCTCTCCATTGACATTGCAAAACATGTACCAGGAAAAAGAAAACATTAACCATGCCTTGCTAGCCTCCAGTTCCTGTATACAAATATTACACCATCCTGAAATGTTGGGGATCATTCCGGAAACCCCATCTGAAGGACTGGAGGAAGTAAAAGTTGCTGGTCTCCCAGCAGAACAGATGTACAAACCACGGAGTCCTATCTGTGCTGCTGCTAGATGACAACTAAGGGAGAAGTTGTTTTTCTTAGTAGAGAAGATATTCAGATCCAGCAAGGCAGTTCTTAATATCCAAATATTTTCTGGTGCCAAGGGAGTCTTCAAAACTGATTATAGGTCTCTCCATCAACTTTTCTCCATATTACCTTAAAGTCCACAATGCTTCACTTTACCCAATGGAAGATGTCCATTAGCTACCAAGCCAAGTCTAAGACTTTGGCTTACATTGGCTTACAAGATCCTAAACACCTTGGGACCGGTGCCCCAAGAAAGAAAGAAAGAACTACTTCTGTATAGTTCAGCCCAATCACCACAATCTTCAGAGGCTGTTAATAACTCCAACATTCTTGCTCTAGTCATGGTTTCAATAAATAAAGAATATCTATCTATCTATCTATCTATCTATCTATCTATCTATCTATCTATCATCTATCTATCTATCTATCTATCTATCTATCTATCTATCTATCTAATCTATCGTCTGTCTGTCTATCTATCATCTATATCTATCTATCATCTATCTATCTATCTATCTATCTATCTATCTATCTATCTATCTATCTATCATCTATCTATCATCTATCTATCATCTATCTATCTATCATCTATCTATCTATCATCTATCTATCTATCATCTATCTATCTCTCATTGTCTTGGCAGACAGCCACTTTCTTTTCTTCCCTTTCTACCACCCCCTCCAGTTTTCATTCAGACTATAAGCACTTTAGACTAGGGTCCTTTTCTTTGATCATTGTTGTTGTTTAGTCGTTTAGTCGTGCCCGACTCTTCATGACGCCATGGACCAGAGCACGCCAGGCACTCCTGTCTTCCACTGCCTCCCGCAGTTTGGTCAAACTCATGCTGGTAGCTTCAAGAACACTATCCAACCATCTCATCCTCTGTCCTCCTCTTCTCCTTGTGCCCTCCATCTTTCCCAACATCAGGGTCTTTTCCAGGGAGTCTTCTCTTCTCATGAGGTGGCCAAAGTATTGGAGCCTCAGCTTCAGAATCTGTCCTTCCGGTGAGCTCTTTGATCATAGAATCGTAGAATTGTAAAGTTGGAAGGGACTCTGAGGGCCATCTAGTCCAACCCCCTGCAATGCATGAATCTCAGCGAAAGCATCCATGACAGATGGCCACCCAATCGCTGCCTAAAAACCTCCAACGCAGGGGAGTCCACAAACCTCCGAGGGAATCTGTTCCCCTGTTGAACAGCTCTTATGTTCAAAAAGTTCTTCCTGATCTTTAGTCGGAATCTTCTTTCTTGTAACTTGAAGTCATTGGTTTGAGTCCTATCCTCAGGAGCAGGAAACAAACAAGCTTGTTCCATGTGAAAGCCCTTTAGATATTTCAAAAAATACGGCTACTATATCTTCTCTCTGTCTTTGTATAAGAATACAAAGTAATCATACAAATGTCTTGGAGATCTGGCACTCTATTCTCTCTCTTTCTCTCTTTTTAAGCCACAGCACATATTTAAGGATTCTCAATTTGAGGTTTATTGCTGCTTCTCAACAGGGTTACCATCTTCCACATGCCGTCAAAAGCCACCTATGATCCCTGATGGAGTTTCATTTAATTTGGCAGCAATATTATTCAGCTTTGTTATTGGGTTTTCTTTTAAACCCTGCTGGGATCCAGTGTCTTCTGCTACTCTATTTTCCCTTAAATATCTGAAGTGGAGATTTTTTATTATTGTTGTTGTTTAGTGATGACCTGCTGTGCAGTATTTTTGATTACCTCTTTTTGACTTCCAGATAATTGCTGTAGCCTCTCTCAATCTCAGAATAGCCTCTCTCCTTTAGATCATTAAACTGCTGTGCTCTGTTTCTATTCAGCAGTCTGGTTTTACCCTAGAGAACCTCCTGAAAAGGTGGGGGGAGGATGTCCATTGTGGGTCAGGGTGTGTGAGGATGGGTTCATTGTGGGGTGGGGTTCATTTTGGGGCAGGTTGGCTGCGTATTGGGCTGTGAATTTCACAGATTCACATAACAACTACCATGTCCGAACGACGCAAATATATAATGTGCACAAATTTGCATCATTTAATGCACATTGATTTAGGGAGCATTTCTGTCACAAGATCTGTTGGGCTACGTGGCTTAGGTTCCCGTGGATGTCTGTCTCAAATCGTGTCTATCTGTCATCCAGTCCTAATTGTAATTATTTCTCTCTGTCATTGTAATTTTGTGTTACACATTGTTATTGTGTCTGGCATTCCCAAATGTCTTTCTTGTCGTGTCTGTTCTTCTTATGAACTACTTTGGGTGTTTATTTCTGACAGAAAAGTAGAGCAGAAAGCAATGATTTAGAATTATTAGTACTGATGGGCAACTTGCAGTCCTTTGCATCTAGGTGTTTTGCTTAAGCAGCGGTTATGAATATGGACTCAGCAAATCGATCAGTGGAGCCCCAATTGCTCCATCCTGTTTGCTTTCTCCCTAGATAGAGCTTTATCCTGGCAGCATTTTTATTATTATTGCTGTTTCATACTCATTTCACAAATATTCTAAAAAACAACAACAACAACCAAGAAGGACAAAGAAGGAGCCATTTATATTTTATTCAATTGCCTGTGACTGGATTTCTTTTAAAGGCATTGACAGTGTCTTAAATAGTCAACCCAAGAGTCAGCAGTCCTCTCCCCTTTATCACTTGTAAATGCCCTGGCATTTAGTGAGTACACTCATCTGACTGAGGTTACATCCATTCTCTCTTGTCCCATGGTGCATAGAAGGTGTTGCAGGAGCTGGACACTGTGCATAGGCCCGTAATAGATGGCCTAATTACTCTCCAACTCACAAACGGAGATCACTTGCATGAATTAAACCTATGGTTTCCCAGGCCTCGGTGTAGATCATCTTATTTTAGTGCCTTGTACACAGCACGAGAAGACGGTTCTCAGTGCCTTGCCCCTCTCCACTCCCCTCTTTGAAATAAGTGCTGGTGATCACAGTGTTGGGAAGCTAGGAGAGCAACTTTGCCTCACCTGTACCACCTCAACAACCGCTACTGATATATCCCCACATTCATATTCCTCTAAATCCTAACCCTAATCGTAACCCTACGATAATGCAACCCTAACCATAACTGTAGCCGTACTCCTACCATATCACAACTCTAACCCTATCCCAACTCTAACCCTAACCCCTACCCCAACCCCAACCCACTAGCACACTAGCACACTAACCCAAACCTAGGTTTAGGGCCGGGTTAGGGTAGGGTAGGGTTAGGGTTTAGGGTTTAGGGTTATGGTAGGGTAGGGTAGGGTTAGGAAGCGTGCTCTTGGACTCTGATAATGCCTCTTGCTTGTTAGGATGGAGGTCAGAGAGGGGTGTGTGAGCCAGCCTCTGGCACAAAAGTAAGATTCGCATTAATTGCTCCTCCAACTCTTGCCTCTGTCCCTGCTCACCACTGGGCCCTGGAATCAAAAAAAGAATGTGGCCCTCATTCTGAAATGTTGAATCAACCACCCATTTCTTGTCAAAAAGCAATGGGGGGGGGACCTGTCTGGGTGACGAAATTTGGCAGAGCTTCGCTTCCTCCTCTTTCAGTAGGCCTCTTATTCATTAAAGTACAATTTCCCACGTATGTTAAGTTTTTATTTATGTAAATGATCCTATTGAAATCCCTGGGCTTATTTACATAAATAAGGATGCAGGGACCAAGCCTCTGGAGAGCAATATGCCCAACAGGGTTATTTAGAAGTGAGTACAATGTGTTTCTCTGTAACCCCACTTGCATTTCAATGGGCCACAGGAACCCTTGGGAAGCCTTTTAAAATGTGTTTTCTATTAAAACTCCTTCCTCGAACTTTGCCAGATTATTTAATTTCGGATCTTGAGGCTAAGAGGTTATTATTACCTGTGATGAACACTGTGTACAAGTTGAAACAGCTTGGCTCCCCCAGTTATTTCACACATTAAGGCTCTGTAATTGATTTGATGTTAGTCGTGCACACTTGATTTGGTTTAATAAGCTGTGCTGAGTTGTAGGGCATTATTACGAATTAGAACTGGATAGATATACACATGCCTCTTCCTATTTAACACTTGGTTCCCTTGAGAGGCAGCCTTATTGCCTTCCTCACTTGTCCTCTCTGAACTCTGTGCACACTTCTTATCTGGGTTGACATTGGAGGTGAACCTGCATCCCCATTAGATCTACATGCAGTGGGGTGTGGGGAAGACTGTACAGAAATAACTCCCTTTCCAGACTGGACTTCTTGCCTTGTACTACTTTACCATTGTATTGTGGTTTGTTTTCCTATTCTGCCACAGAGATTGGCTCAGCTCAGACAAAGCAGGAAAGCATGGTTTCCTGGTGTGTAAATGAACCCCATGTGTTCCCCCCTTCCTTCTCTTTTGTAACAATGAAGAAGAGTTGAGAACCAATCATTTTCACTTTTAAACGAACCATAGTTCTCCATAATGTACAAAAAACAGGGAACTGTGTTTTCTTTAAAATAGAAATCCAGGAGGGACTCCAAGTGTCCCTATTTTCCAGGGACAGTCTTGGATTTACAGAAGCCACCCCAGTTTCTGATTTAATCCCGGAATGTCCTGCTTTTTCTTAGCAGGATGTCCTTATTTTCATTGGAGAAATGTTGGAAGGTATGGAGTTATCCAAGCCGAAGAGAAAAGTAACTATACAGTCTCTAGAAGTCATCTGAAGGCAGCCTTGTATAGGAAAGTTTTTTAAAGTTGAATGTTGTATTATGTTTTTATATTTGTTGGAAGCTGCCCAGAGTGGTTGGGGCAGCCTAGTCAGATGAGTGAGATATAAAGAATAACATCATTATCATCATCATCATCATCATCATCATCATCATCATCACCATCACCATCATCATCATCTAGGATGTCCCTGTTTCCATCAGAGAAATGCTGGTGGGTATGTTAGTTCGCTCCAGATTTTGAAGCCGCTCCAGTTGGCTATTGTACAGAGGGTTAACATTTTGCTTCGGGTAGCAAAATGTCTTGTGCTGGCCCTTTCTCAAGTCAAGAAACCACCATTTTAAATCTGCCACAGTACACTGTGGCATATCTGATGTGCTGATGAACACTGAGGAAAGTTTCCAGTGGTGGCTCCCCCAACCAGCCGCCCAGCATCCAGGTCCCAATACTGGCATCGGTACTGGTGGATTATACTGGGACATTGGCTCCCAGTCAGTAGTCCTAGGGTGCTGGGGCCTCAGGCAACAGCCTGCTCAGCTTCCTGGATCACAGGTTTTCCAGGCTCAGACTAGATGGAACTTGCTCTGACCCAGCAAAGCAATTCTCATGCTTTTACTATCTTAATCACACTTATTTATGGACCAAGAAAAAGACATCAGCATAGGACAGTCTGTCAAGAGCAAAAAAAGAAAAAAGGGGCGGGGAGAGAGATTATATGTTTGAGTGAGAAAATATGCTCCTAAAGGGTGTTCTGATTCTGAATATAAATTAAATTGCGAGACATGCGAAGACATGCAGAAATTCTGCTGATGCAAATTCTATATGGATCATATTGCCTTGAAGACTCAGAGTGCGCTAATAACTTCCTGAAAGCTGTGAATCCCTAATTATGCCAGATTGTGTCATGGCATTCCTAGTGTCACTGAGGTTTGTTCTCTTTTGATAGGCAATGCGGAGACAAAACAAAACAGAGCTTCTGTTGAGGCAGAAATGAGCTTGCCCTGTAAAATACGCTTTTGTGTATATTAACAGGAGATTTCTTGGAATATTCTCCTGAACTGAGAATATTTGATCCTGAACATAATAGGCATTCAGTACATTTTCAATAGCAGCCAGCATGCCTGAAAAAATTGTCTCACTCCTTATATACCCAACTGATCACTGCATTCTAAAGGAGAGGGCCTCCTGCAGATACCAACTTATCAGGAAGCCCATTGCACACAATGTTGGATAATAATAGCAATATTAGTAGTAATAATAGCAATAGCAATAAGAATAATTTGACCAGTATCTTGCATGTAGCAAACAACATCTGAGAGGAGCTGGTAGCTGATGTGCTAAACATCAAGATTTCCTGGTTTATTTTAAACTATTTCTGCTCTCAAAAAGAGCAATGTTCTGACTAAACAAGCCAGTAGCTCTTAGCCTTAGTTCTGTGCCAAATACAGGTATATTGGGATATTGAAACTGGCTTACTGCATGTATGTGTGACTTTAATGTCCTGGGGCAGATTGCAACAATCAGAACACAAACAAAGTATATAATACAGTAACTGTGTATAGGGCTAGTTACAGATGGGTAGCCGTGTTGGTCTGCCATAGTCGAAATAAAAAAATTCCTTCCTGTAGCACCTTAAAGACCAACTAAGTTAGTTCTTGGTATAAGCTTTCGTGTGCATGCACACTTCTTCAGATACACTGTGTATCTGAAGAAGTGTGCATGCACACGAAAGCTTATACCAAGAACTAACTTAGTTGGTCTTTAAGGTGCTACAGGAAGGAATTTTTTTATTTTGTGTATAGGGCTGTAATGTATGTTATAATTTTTTGTGGGATCTTGATTATTTGGGATATGAATGAAAATACATGTTGCAGAACTGGGCCAAACAAGGAATCTCTGGGTTGGTTTCTGCAAACCAGCCTGCCCAAGCAGATGTGTTAACATGGCAAAAGGAGTTGATGGCCCATCTAAGAGGAATCCTTGGGCCTGGGCAGACAGAGGTTGCCAAGGTGATTGTCTCTCTGTGTGTGAGGTTGCAGGAAAAGGTGTGCTGGGAAGAAGGAAGAGAACAAAGGGAAAGATCCATCTCTTGGCATCTAGTTGGGAGAGATGCCTTTGACTCCAGTGCTGCACTTCTGTGGGGTACAAGCCCCTCTTGAAATGACCTTGCTGTAAGATCTCGGCTTCCTCCATGCAGACGGAAGGTGTAAATATATGAATAAATCATTTTTCTTAAAGCTATGGCAGTCTCCACTGTGTCCTCAATTCTCCAAAGGAGCACCCCTATAATCTTGCTACCTGTCAGGGAACTGCCATCGGAGCTAGAGGCGGACGGAAGGCTCCAGAGGGATGCTGGAGAGGGTCCCAGTAGGAAGAGAGGCAGTCTGTCCGCTGGGGAAGGAAATCAGCGTAACACCAGTGGAGAAGGGGGGCAGATGGGGGAATCGGAGAGGAGGCTCCAAGACTCCTCGCCGGAGACCAGCGGAGAGAGTACGGGTCCTCCACTGCCCACACCCTCCCTGTGCAGAAGGCTTCCACGCAGGGAGACTAGGCGGAGACTAGGCGTCAAAGAACTTTTGTGCTGGAAGAAGTTCAAGAAACGCCCACTGACAGATTCTGCCAGCGACTGAGACAGCCACAAAGCTAGAAGCTGTCCGGTCGGAAAGGGTTCAACCACGTAACCTAGCCAGGAGTGGCGGCAACTTACGCACGAGCAACCCCTAAACCCATTACACTACCGCTCAGATATACATTATTAAACATATATCCCCTTCTTCCCAAACGATCCCATATATATATATATATATATATATATATATATATATATTGTTTAGGAGGCAATGAATGAGAATTTCTTTGAATCTTCTAAAGCACTATATTTAAGATGTTTCCTGATCCTGCTAATGTATCCTCTGAAGCTGTTCCATACTAGAGAAGCAACGTGCTTTTCAGCTATATTAAGAAGACATTTGTAATTATTTATTTCTATTGATACTCATAAGCATCACTTTGTTGTAGACTTTTGTTTTAGGTGTTTATAATCACTGGGCACCACTGTCTTTTCTCAATTCTGCGCAGTGCATACCCAGAATGGAACGCCGGCCCATCTTCTTAATGTCATGTACTACATAAATAGTGCGAGATTTGTAGTCTCCCAAATCCTTTATCAGCTGGTAGCACAATTCTTTGGAAATCCTTTCCCTGGCTTACGGTAACACACTACTTTTATGATGAAGCCATTCAGGGCTTTACTAACAGCTTTGAGGTGAGAGAGAAGCCCTGAATACAGTACAAGAATTGGAAATGTAACGGCCATGGATTAAATCTGTCCTCTAGGAAAAAAAGAGAGATCACTGTGTGGGGATGAGGCAGGCAGGAATGAAAGGAGAAATGATTTTGTGTCAAAATAATCATGTCCCCAAGTGATGGGGTTTACCCTTGCCAAGCCGTAGCAGCCTGGGCAGCAGACAATGATGAACTGGTATAAATTCGCAGGAGTCGCCCATGCTCTTCCACATCACCTCAATGAAAAAGAGACTAGTTGCCAATAGAAATGGAAACAAATATGTCTGAAATGACAGGAACTGTAATTAAAGCCACATTCACGGTATACATTTAAAGCAGTTTTAAAAGCCATGGCCTCCCCAAAATAACTCTTTATGCTGTTGTTTTGTTAAGAGTGGTGAGAGGACGTGTACAAATTCAACAGGGCTTTGTTTGTTTGTTTTGTTGCTATTTTGTTAATGTTGTTAATGTTGTTTTATACATAGGAATGCTGTTGTACTTTGTGAATCCTATAATATGATTTTTGGTGTAACTGTGATGCTGATCTTTTAGTTGTCTTGTTAATAGTGTTACATAGATGGTAATTGTTTTATTTGGGATTTGGGATTGTTTTACTAATGATTTGTTAAGTATTCTATACGATTTATGCTGTATTTGTTATGTTCCATTATGTTATTTTTATCTTTTGTTTGTAAGCCGCTTTGAGATTTATTTGAATAAAAAGTGTCATAGAAATAGAACAACAATAAAAAAGAGTGCTGAGACCCCACTATTCCCCTCGCATGACTACAATTCCCAGAACAGTTTAACAGTTAACAGTTCTTCATAGGAAAATAATACTCTGTGGTAGGAATGTTGTTGTTGTTTAGTCGTTTAGTCCTGTCCAACTCTTCGTGACCCCATGGACCAGAGCACGCCAGGCATTCCTGTCTTCCACTGCCTCCCGCAGTTTGGTCAAATTCATGCTGGTAGCTTTAAGAACACTATCCAACCATCTCATCCTCTGTCGTCCCCTTCTCCTTGTGCCCTCAATCTTTCCCAACATCAGGGTCTTTTCCAGGGAGTCTTCTCTTCTCATGAGGTAGCCAAAGTATTGGAGCCTCAGCTTCACGATCTGTCCTTCCAGTGAGCACTCAGGGCTGATTTCCTTAAGAATGGACAGGTTTGTTCTTCTTGCAGTCCATGGGACTCTCAAGAGTCACCTCCAGCACCATAATTCAAAAGCATCAATTCTTCGGCGATCTGCCTTCTTTATGGTCCAGCTCTCACTTCCATACATCACTACTGGGAAAACCATAGCTTTTACTATATGGACCTTTGTTGGCAAGGTGATGTCTCTACTTTTTAAGATGCTGCCTAGGTTTGTCATTGCTTTTCTCCCAAGAAGCAGGCGTCTTTTAATTTTGTGGCTGCTGTCACCATCTGCAGTGATCATGGAGCCCAAGAAAGTAAAATCTCTCACTGCCTCCATTTCCTCCCCTTCTATTTGCCAGGAGGTGATGGGACCAGTGGCCATGATCTTCGGTTTTTTGATGTTGAGTTTCAGAGCATATTTTGCGCTCTCCTCTTTCACCCTCAATAAAAGGTAGGAATAGGAATAGGAACCCCCTAACCACCACAGCAAAGTGGTAGGAATAGGAACCCCCTAACCATCACAGCAAACTACAACTCCCAGAAGCCTTTGAGGGAAGCCATGGCTGTAGTATCATAGGGCTTTAAATGTATTGTGGGAATGTGACCTACAAATTAGCACCTGAGCCTGCATTTTTCCTCCTCACTCCCAATCCAGACTGATTGTCTCAGACTGGGAGCCTATAGGCAGGGACTGTCACCTCACTGATACTTGCAGGCTGCTTGGGGAACCTTTGCCAGCTGATAAAAATGCCAGTACTGATGATAATTGGCAGTAGCCAATGTTAATTACGCTTAAAGTAGACTCACGGTAGACACTGCCCCCTATCCACCGGGAGGAGTGTGAAGAATTTGTGAGATGTCCATAAATCTGGGTCTTGAGGAATCATGCTATGTGATCTGAAACCAACCTCGCCCATCCTAAATGATACCCCGGGTCATATGGCTGGAACACAACAGCAGGCACTTAAAATCATATTCCAAGCAATAAATTGCCATCTTTCTCAACAGTGACTATGCACCAGTAAACTGTTATAGAATAACTAGATTCTATCATGTTGAATATACATTTAATGACCTCAGAAATGCATTTTAGTGAATGGGCCAATAGACCAAAGAAGGCTCAGAACTCATTCCATCTATTATGTCAATGCATATTTAGGGAGCTTGAAAAATGCAGATTATCGACTCTATTATTGATGCAAAGAAGCCATTAAAGCCTATCAGGTAATTAAATACCCTCCCATAAAGAGCCTACCTACTATATGCAATCTAAATTTATAGACATGATCAAAATTAATGACATCTCTAGAGCCATTATATCAGCTTTCAGGCACCATTTTATTGTTGTATTTTTATTTATTTCCTTCCATTTTCATACTGGAGTAATAAGAAAGTCAGGGATCTTGCAGTACAAAACAAATCATCTGCATTCTGATTGCAAGGTTTTTAATGGTCACCATAAAATGGCCAGGTTCACTCCCACTCCCAATCTTTTTGTATCTAAAAAGAAATGAAGTATGATTGGCTTTCTCAGCACAATGTAGCAATTTTTGCAATCATAGTAATAATTCTACCCTGATCGCAGGGGGGTGGGGAAGAAATCTAGCCAAATAGGGTGGTCCTGCATCATACTTTTCAAAGGACAGTCCTCTGAACAACCTGAAAGCCCCAAACATCTGAAAGAACGTCTCCTTCCCTACTGACCCTCTCAGGTGCTGAGATCGGCAGAAGGGTCCCTCTTGGTCAGGCATCCCCAAACTCGGCCCTCCAGCTGTTTTGGGACTACAGTTCCCATCATCCCTGACCACTGGTCCTGTTAGCTAGGAATGATGGGAGTTGTAGTCCCAAAACATCTGGAGGGCTGAGTTCGGGGATGCCTGCTCTTAGTACCTTCACCTCCAGGAGCTTGGTGGGTGGGTGGGATGGGTCAGGAAAAGGCATTCTCTGTGATGGACCCCCACATTTGGGAACATGCTCCCTACAAATTTGCATCTAGAACCTTCATTATACTGCTTCCAGAGGATGCAGAAGACAAATGTCTTCACCCTGGATTTTGACACTTGAGGTGTATATTTTTAAGGGCCAACATTGATGTTGAAATCCAGCATTGCCTGTGCTCTGAGAGTGCAGCTTTCTCCCGATTGAAGTGCAGAGTGTTTGAGGACCGGGACATTCGCAGGGAAACCAAAATGCTTGTTTACAAAGCTATTGTACTACCAACCTTACTATATGCTTGTGAAACATGGACCACTTATAAACACCATCTCCAACTCCTCGAAAGATTCCATCAACGGTGTCTCCGAAATTTTTTACACATCACTTGGGAAGACAGGCAAACTAATACCAGTGTACTGGAAGAAGCAAAGATCACCAGTGTTAAAGCAATGGTTCTTCAAGATCAACTTCGTTCGACTGGTCATGTTGTGCGGATGCCTGATGATCGTCTTCCAAAGCAACTACTCTAATCTGAACTTAAAAATGGAAAGCGTAATGCTGGTGGTCAACAAAAGAGGTTTAAAGACTGTCTCAAGGCATTTTTTAAAATTTTTTTAGTATAAGCACCAACAATTGGGAAACACTTGCCTGTGAGCACTCCAATTGGAGACCAGCCTTTACCAAAGGTGTCATGGGCTTTAAAGACACTCGAACTCAGGACGCAAAGGAGAAACGTGCTAAGAGGAAGGCATGCTTGGCAAATCCACACCATGATCAACTCCCACCTGGAAACCAATGTCCCTGCTGTGGAAGGACGTGTGGATCCAAAATTGGTCTCCACAGTCACTAGCGGACTCATTGTTAAAACTGTGTTTATGGAAGACAATCAGCTATGAGTGATGGGCAAAGAAGAAGATATTATAAGACTCACCTTATCTTTTATTATTTTAGATTGTTTTAAACTGGTTTTTAATGTTGTGTTTAATGTTGTGTAACCCACCCTGGGACCTTAGTTTGAAGGGCAGGTAGATGTTTGATGCTCAGAACCCATGAGCAGATTCACCAGCTGTTTTGCATCCAGTGTGTGTGGTTCTGACAAAAACCAAATTCCTCCGGGATTTTATGGACCCTGGCCTCGATCCAGCACAGCATTAAATGAGCTTAAGTGCTATTGAGATCAGTGGGACTTCGGCATGCTTAACTACATGCTGCAATGGAGCCAATGTTGCGAATTCTTTCTGTTGATTGTCCTTTTACGAGTTGCATTCATATGCAAAAAGGCAGCTATATAATTTTGGCTTAGGTGGCTGATTTTTACAGTGTGCTAAGTCAGTGGCGAAAAAGAAAAGAAAAAGAAAAGAGGAATTATTTGCAAACCCTAGCATGGTTGAAAAGAAAAACTTGAAAATATTGGACCACATAGCAACAGGGTGTTTTGTACATTCTCTGCAATATCTACTGCCTTGACTCACCCCGTCACATTATGACAGTGGGAACAGCTGTTTGCAAAGAAACTCAAGAAAAGTGAATTAATGCAGATAAGATAGATCTATAAATCAAAATGAGCTTCAAATTCCCCCACATTCATTTATATCTTTTGTTTCTCTGCAAAAGGGTGATAGATTTCAGTGCCAACTTTCTTTAATGCATTTCTAACTTGATTGAATTCTGCAAAGGCAATCGGCTTCCTATTAAAAACAAGTGGGACCTGCGACAAAATGTTGCGGTGTGGAGTCCTCTTGTTTATGGTTCCAAGCCGCCAGCCACACCCATTTCTAGGGCACTCCATTCCATTTCCTTCCCCTCCATCTTCTGTCTCTTAATTCCATCTCAATGGTTAGTCAGCATTCTAAGGCAACTGAGGAAATAGGTCTAACTCATTGGATTGTTTGAGGGTGTCATTCCCCCTGCTATTGCTTAGGGCCCCCCCCCATTTTTGTGTACAGTGGTACCTCTGGATGCGAACAGGATCCGTTCTGGAGCCCCGTTCACATCCAGAGCAGAACCCAACCCGCGTCTGCGGGTTGTGATTTGCCGCTTCTGCTCATGTGCGTGCCGTCCTTTTGAGTATCTGCACGTGCGCGAGCGGCAAAACCCGGAAGTACCACGTTCCATTACTTCCGGATCACCGCAGAACGCAACCCGAAAACGCTCAACCTGAAGCAACTTCAACCCGAGGTATGACTGTACTTTTTTTGGTACATGTTATTTATTTCTTTTGTTTATTGAAACTGTTTCCCACCCAACTGATTCCTACACTTCATTCGGGGGTCGGGTAGCAACAATCAAAACTGAAATAAAATCCCACAAAAAATTAGGAAGCGGTCTTCTACTGAGTCCATTTTGATCCATATTGTCTACAATGCCTGTCAGCGCTGTCAGAATGTGGCAGCTAGACTGGTGACTGGAGTTGCCGTTGAGACCACATAACACCGGTCCTGAAAGACCCACATTGGCTCCCAGTATGTTTCCGAGCACAATTCAGAGTGCTGGTGTTGACCTTTAAAGCCCTAAATGGCTTCGGCCCAGTATACCGGAAGGAGCGTCTCCACCCCATCGTTCACTGAGGTCCAGCTCCAAGGGCCTTCTGGCGTTTCCCTCACTGCGAGAAGTGAGGTTACAGGGGAAAAGGCAGAGGGCCTTCTCAGTTGTGGCACCCGCCCTGTGAAACACCCTCCCATCAGATGTCAAGGAAATAAACAACTATCTGACTTTTAGAAAACATCTGAAGGCAGTCCTGTTTAGGGAAGTTTTTAATGTTTGATGTTTTATTGTATTTTTAATATTTTGTTGGAAGCTGCCCAGAGTGGCTTGGGAAACTCAGCCAAATGGGCAGGCTATAAATATTATATTATTATTATTATTATTATTATTATTATTATTATTATCAGTTCTACCTGGAGATGCTGGGGATAGATGATGGGACATGCAAGAATGGTGATCAGCCATTGAACCATGGCTTCTCCCCAACTTTTAACGTCTATAATTCAAAGGCAAATGCCTGAACACATTGTTTGGCATTTGGCTGATGTCTATGCTTCTGAACACCAGTTGCAGGAACCTGCAAGGGAAGAAAATGCTCTTGTGCTCAGGTTCTGCTTATGGGTTTCCCATTGGGGCATCTGGTTGGCCAGTGTGAGAACAGGATGCTGGACTAGATGGGCCATGGGCCTGACCCAGCAGGCTAGTCCTACGTTCTTATCCCACAATCCTGAAGTCTGCCCTTCTCCGCTTTAGCCAATAAGTGGGTGGCTTGATGGAGAAGATGAAAAGCTCAGATTGGGAACCTCTCCCATCAAAAAGTTTCTTTGCAGCATGCCGACGTGGTAAATGCAACAATGGAAGTGGGTTTACCCTCTGCAGAATTCATGGCATGAGGAGGATAATAAGGCCCTCCAAGGCAATAATTGCTTCACTGTAGGGTGCTTCTGCATCTCAAATTGCTTGGCATCTGGGCATTAAATCATCCGTGCTCCTGGTGGTTAATGCTGCTAGCTAAGCAGGCAGACAGTCAAGGAGCATCGTTAATCTTACCCAGCACGATTCTGGTGTGTTTGCAGTGAGGGTTCAGCTTATTATCATCAGGATTCATTATCCAAACCAAATATCAAAATAGATTGTATGCGATGATGCTTTCATAGAGTCCATCTGCCTTTGTTCGGCAGCAAAGTCGTTCGGTGTGCATTTTTACCAACAGGGTTTGCTCTGTATTCTCCCCTCGATGCGATGGAAGCCCACATGCGAGGGTTATTCAGCAACCCAGAAGTTGCCTTATTAATTTCACAGTCTGGGCATGCTAGGATCGGCTGGTGTTGTTCCTAACTACATTTTACGCTAAATGGAATGAATGTTGTAAATAAAGGCGAGTTGAGTGGCTTAAAAAGGCGAATGTCATGCTCACAAGTGACAAGCAGGAAGATTCCACAAAATTATGGCAGTTTATACACCTAGATGCGATTCCAATTCTAAAGCATCAAAGATTATATAGGGTGCTTCTATATTGTTATGCAGTCACAAACACACCTAAAAAAAGGAATGTCACTTGTTTTGTGTGAGCGCTCTTTGAACTCATATTGTGATTTCTGATGGCGTACCTGTCCACTGCCCTAGACAAAAAAGGGACGCCTGGTTTTTTCTCACAAGAGGACAGTGGCCAAAATGGCCACTGCAATCTCACATGATTTTGGGTTGCACTTTTTCAGGCCTGGCACCCTAAAATGCATGGCTTTAGGTGCTGTGCCTGAAAAAAGCACTCTTTGGGGCCCCCAGGATCTTATGTGGGTCACATGACTCATGAGGAATGGCAGACCTGTAAAATGGCATCCCAGATTTGGCCCATCTCAAGGTATGTGATGAGCATATGTAGTAAATGTAGAAAAATGCATTTAATAAAGAGATGGATCTAAGCTGAACGGGTCCCTGCTGTTACTCTAGTTATGTTTGGGCCTTCTTCACCTTCACAGTGGTCATTTTTGACAGTCAACTGGGTGAATGGCTTTCTTTCTCCCCATCACAATCTTTTGACAACGCTGAATTGCTCTGGGTGTACCCAGTTTGATGTGGAGTGATCTGGGGCCACCACAATCCACAATCCACACAATCCAATTCCCAGATTGACTGCAATCAACTTGATTCAATTCAGGATCCAGGATTCAGCCAGAACTGGCACACAGCCCTAACATTTAGCTATTCACAAAACGAACTTGCAGTTATCAACATTTGGGTTCCTGGAGCTCAAATTATCATTTATCTGCATCTAAATATGTATACATTGTGAGAAATTTACTTGTTGATTATCAACATTCAGGGCACCAAAATTCAGGTACGTGTGTCAATATAGAGATACACTGTATTCATACGTTGTTCTATGGAGGTGGTAATGCTCCTGAACGCCAGTTGCTGGAAACCAGAGGAGGACTCTTGAGCTTGGGTTCCACTTGCAGGTTTCCCACAGGCCTTTGGTTGGCCAGTGTGAAGACAAGATGCTGGGCTAGATGGTCTATTGGCCTGATCCAGCAGGATCTTCTTATGTTCTTGGGTTACATGCAGGGCCGTCTTTACCTAGGGGTGCAAGGGGTGCGGGGCACCTGGGCACCGAATTCTGGGGAGTGCCAGGCGCCCACCGCTGAAGCCGCCTAAGCTCTTAACTACAGTGGTGCCTCGCAAGACGAAATTAATCCGTTCCGCAAGTCTCTTCGTCTTGCCGTTTTTTCGTCTTGCGAAGCACGACTATTAGCGGCTTAGCGGCTTAGCGACTATTAGCGGCTTAGCGGCTATTAACGGCTTAGCGGCTTAGCGGCTTTAAGAAAAAGGAAACAAACTCGCAAGAACTCACAAGACGTTTTGTCTTGCGAAGCAAGCCCATAGGGAAATTCGTCTTGTGGAACGACTCAAAAAACGGAAAACTCTTTCGTCTAGCGAGTTTTTCGTCTTGCGAGGCATTCGTCTTGCAGGGCACCACTGTATCTACCTGTTATGAAATAATCAATAATTTTGATCAAGCTAGAAAAACAAAATACATATATACCTAGGTGTGGCTATCACACAGGGTCCCCGAACGTTTGACGGTCTATTGATCCCTGTGCCACCACTGTGATCGCTTCCCCGCTGCCACCAACCCATTTCTCTCAGGTACACACAGAGTCCAGACAGTTGTTAACATTAAATCAAATAACCAAGTTTATTTTATAAGCCTTAACAAGTTTATGGTTTCAGATAATTTTTCTTGTCAGTTTCTTAATCTTAGTTTCTTTACTGGCCTATACCTTCCTAATAACTTCTAACTGATTATCCCAACTGTCTATCTGACTCCTCCTAACAGCTTCTCTCACTCTCTCATATCAAAACTAGACCAACCCACAGACTTATCCTCCCTCTTCCTTCTCCAACTCCCAACTGACTTCCAAAAAACTCCAACTGTAACTCTAACTCCTCCCCTTGGGTTCCCACTGGCCAATCACTTCACACTCATTTAACCCTTTCCTTATGACCCACCTAGGAGGGCAAACGCCACACTAGGTATTACCGAAATGGATACCTACTGTTTCACTAAAGGACTTTCGACTTTGTGCGCTCATTTACCAAAGATGCGCTGAGCCAGCAGCGCCGCTTGTCATTCTCAACGGCGCCGTTTATGTGGAATTAACTCTTGCATCAAAATATTATGTTACGTATTGTACTGAGCGGGGTCAGCGGCACCTTTGGCACGACTGATGTTTCTCCTAGGTAGGTGCCTAAACAATACTTATAAGTTTAAGTGTGGTGGTGTTGTATACTTAAGTATTGTATTGTAAAGTAGTGTATTGTAAATAAATGAGCAAATAAAAAAGTTTGTTTCTTTTTCCTCCCTTCTTTTGTAAGCAAGAGATAAGGCGTAAGCGTGGTGTCTGACATAAGCACAATAAAAGTTAATTTGGGGGCGCTGGGTGGATTTTTTACCCCAGCGGTGCATGGCCTCTGAATACCAGTCACTGGGAGGCAACAGAGGACAATCCTGTGTTTGAAGATTTCCCAGAGACACCCGACTGGTTGCCCTTGGAAGCAGAATATGCCGGTGTCATCCATCCAGACTCATATTAAGCTCTTTTGAGCTACCAGTGCCATTCCAGTTCCACGACTGACTTGCCGCACACACAAACCTGAGGCTGTTGTCCATCTGCCGAAACTTGTGAGTTTCTTGCCTTGCCCACAAAGATGTGATTCATTTCTTCACAGGAGGGCAGTGCAAGGGCCAGCTGAGGTCGGGGACTTACCTTCGAAATAACTTCCAATTTTATATATATATGAAACAACAACAACCCATATTGGTCTAAAGCCATTAATCAATAAGCAAGGATACCAGGTGAAAACATATAGTCTTTGATATTTAATAAATGGATTAACAGAGCCGACCACTTAATATTCAGTTTCTGCCTTAGGAGTATAAATTAATAAGCATTAGGTCCTATCTAATGAGGAATTTCCCTTTTAAAACCTGCATGAATTATCAAAAAGAGCCTTGGCAGGATTTCAAAGACATTTTCTGACCTTCTCGTATTCTGGCCTGCATGAATTTTTAACAAGATGCTATATATCTTGAAAGTCTATTACAATTCATCTGCGTCTATTTCCCCATGCCCCTCCCCCAAGCCCCCTCCTGATCTTTAATCAGACCACTGAAGCAGGGAAAGGAAACATATCTAAAACAGCAAGGGAATATTTAATTTATGCAAATGAAGTTTAAAAAAGAGTCCTTATGCAAGTTAATAAAACCTCACACACCGCTTTTAAATATTAATAGCAGCCGGCGAGAGCCTTTATTTATTGTGACATATTCATTTAGATTCATTTGGGTTTTTTGTTGTTTTTTTTTGATAGTATCAACAACGTAAAGAGGTCCAAAGATCAGTTTGGAAATTCATATTTTGCAGCATATGACATGCAGCGGGGACAATTAAAGGCACATGGCCAGGACTCCATTACAGTACTGGAATGTTATATTCTGAAGTTGTATAAAGGAGAGAGCTGGGCTGATTCTGGGTAGTGTTTAATGGCAGGAGACGGTTCTGGGATGCAACGATCTTCTTGAGAGGCAAGCAGCTACCTGAGGAACTTGTGGGATTTTCTTCGGGAAAAGATTGGACAGATTGGCGGATTGTTTTAAAAACAGGCCACCCTGCCTTTCTATTGAGTCGATTGTGTCAATGGGTTCTTTCTAGAATTAACTTAGTTGCATGCACACAAAAGTTCATTCCATTCCCATAACTTCCCCCAACTGTTAAGTTGTTGTTGTTGTTTAGGGAAGCTTTTAATGTTTAATAGGTTATTGTATTTTAATATTCTGTTGGAAGCCGCCCAGAGTGGCTGGGGAAACCCCGCCAAATGGGCGGGGTATAAATAATAAATTATTATTAATTGTTGTTGTTGTTGTTTATTGAATTTATATACTGCTCTATACCCGCAGGTCTCAGGGCAGTTCCCAGAAAAGTTCCACATTATATCTGAGCTTCCGCATGGTGTAAGAGTCACTTCTGGGATTATTGTGGAATAGAGAACACATTTAGCTCTCATTTTCATATTATTTGCAGACAGATTATTTCTGGAAGCAAATATCACAGGAACAAGAACTAAACCTGCCCTGTATTCCACTATAGTTCTAGGAATGGCCTATAATATCACGTGAAAATTCAAATAGAATGTGGAATTTAACAGCTGAGGAAAAGAATGGAATGAACTGCAATGTGAACGCAGCCTTGATGTTCAACACAGGGTGGAAATTAATCCTAAAGCAGTATCATAGAATTGTAGAATTGGGAGGGATCCCAAGGGTAATCTAGTCCAACCCCCTGCAATGAAGGAATTTTGCCCACAGCTGTTACTGGGCGGTCTTGAACCACCAACCTTTGGGTTAACAGCCAGACGCACTGACCCATTACACCACAGGCTCCCAAGTTGTTCACTCATATGTATGTCAACTTATTTAACGAAAGCTCTACACAACTTTACATATTATTACCATGTTGCTTCTTTTCCCTTAGGGCACTCGTATACCTCCAAAAGAGGCGTACGTTCCATTTTAGTAAACCGATTATTAGAAAAGGATTGTCTAGAGGCAGCTGATCAATAAAGGCTGCAGACACTAATAGCATTTCTATGCTACTGAGTGTTTCGCAAGCGCTTTCCCCTTGGAATTAATCTCAGCATCCCAACAATATTCATGGACCCTGATGAAAATCCACAGCAATCTATCGATCGCCCTGTGAAATGGATCCAGTAATTATTAAATGGAGAAATGTGGTGAGCTCTTGGCACATTCAGCGTCCTACTGGGCTCTTCAAAGTGCAGCTTTCTATTTTAATCCCCTGGAATTAAAATAGGTAATTTAAAACCATTGTAATAGAAGTGCAGATAAAACGTAGGCCACAGATTAGAAAAGGTATGGCAGTCCCAAGGGGATGGTTAACAAGTAGTGTTAAAGAAGCTGTAAAAGGCAAGGAGGCATCCTTAAAGAAAAAGCAGACGTCTTGCCCAAAGAAAGAAAATAAACAGGAGCATAACCTACGGCAAAATAAATGTAAATTGACAAGGAGGCAAGCAAAAGAAGAACTTGAGTAGCATTTTTTTGAAACCCATTAACAACATTTTGAAAAGTCTTCCGATACTCAAAAGCAGGAAATCGGCTAAGCTAGTGGTTGGACCTCTGGAGAACAAAATTGTGGAACTATAACTGAGGGTGAGATTGCAAAAGAAGCTGAACGGAAGCTTATTTATTCTTACTTATTTTACACTGCTTTATAACTGACGTTCTCTAAGTGGTTCACAATAAAATAAAACAAAAAACAGCAGCAACGCACTCAATAAAAAACAACAAAGCCCACTTTTAACTCTCCAAAAGTAAACATGACTGGAGTTGAAATTGTAGTCCTTTTGGTTTAAAACCGACTCAGTAAAAAAGCTTTTTGTGATAGAGAATTTATTACTTTCTTCCTAATGTTTAATAGCACGATCAAGTGAGTCCCTCTGGACAGTGAGTTTCAGTAGAAGTCTGGCATTACTAGGAAGGCTCTAGATCAGTCTTCCCCCACCTGGCTCCCTTCAGATATTTTGGACTACAACTCCCATCTACCCCATGCAGCTATTAGGATCATCCTACTTGTGTGTAAGACCCTGGCAGAGACACATGCCTGACTGGCATGTTCTCTCCCTCCTGGTCGGTCGTTCGGGAACTTCAAAAGCTTTCTCCAGCCCGAACATCACAGCGACTGATACCAAAAGGCATTAGCACTCTTAGGGATCCTGCAGAGTATTTGCAGTTTGCGTAACAAACTCAGTAGCACAGCATTTTGGCTAATCTACGTTTATGTACATATAATACACTTGGAGCATTCTGACTTAGCTGCTTCCTCTTTCTCATCGGACAGCAAAGAGAAAGAAACAAAGGACAATAGTCCTACGTTCCGGAACACAGTAATACAAAACATCCTGTCTCCGTCACTTCCCACACTGTGGAATGAAAACATACACCTTCATGTGATAGACAACAATCCCATAACTGCAAGCACAGAGCAAGAATCTTAACAGTAGCATGGGGTGGATGGCTGTAGTCCAAGATTTCTGGAGGGCATCAGTTGGGGAAAGCTGCTCCTGGCTAATTAGCTATCCCTTGCATTTCAGATGGAAGGGCACTCATGAAAGATCCTGCTTGGACCTTCTCAATTCACAAAAGGGACTATGTGAGAGGAGAAATCACTTTGCATAAAATTGGACCCAAGCTGTGTAGGTCTTAATTAAAAATCAAAGCCAGAACCTTGAAATGAACTTGAGTGGAAACCCACCAGTTGCCAAAGTAGAGTTGATTTAGTACAGGTATTATGCACCATTTTGGCTGCTGCATTTAGGTCTAATTAAAGCTTCCAAATCATCTTCGGTGCATATGCAATGTCCTACATGGAAGTGATATTTAAGCAAGAAAATAATCATATCTGAATGTGACAATGTTCCCAATGGAGTCTGTAATCAATCCCTCCCATCCTTGTTTTCCCTGCTCCATCATGTCCCTCATTGATTGTATAATTGAACAGTTTCTCAGCAAACAAAGGCCAAACATACTCATAAGCTTGTCATGGGGGGGGGGGGTAATGGGAGAGGGTGATTGCTTTGCCCTAACCAGGTAAGGATAAATAGTTGGGGCTTGCAGCAGGCCCCAACAGAGGCCCTGCGGCAGAGGTGCAGGCCCTGGCCCAGTCACTGCCAGGGTGCTGAAGCACCAGAGGCAAGGCAGAGGCCGGCGATGGCAGCAGGTGGGCGGAGGCTGGGTGCCCACAGATTTTTTTGTGGGTGTCCAGGCCCCCAGGGCACCCTGGAGTTGGTGCCCCAGACCCTAACACTTCAGCAGCAGCACCCACTCCATTAGGATATGTGTCACTAGCACAGTATATTCACACAAGACCCACCCTAACCACAGGAGAAAACATTATGGAGAGCTGTTTGTGGGCCTCATGATGAACATAAGAATAATCACAGAATGTTGAGCTTAGGAGTGAGAGAGTTAAGCCCAAATCCATCCTTAATCACATGGACCCTCTAGGGAGGTCACGATATCTCACTCTAATTATCAGGAGAACTGTAAAGTATTTCACATACTGATTGTTCATCACTGCACAGTATGTGGAGCTACTTTTAGATATGCATATCTTCAGAAGGAAGGTGTTGGGCTATCTTTAAGCCAGTCTGTTCAGTTCTGGTTTCAAAATACGTCATTTCATATTTTCTCAGCAATACCGAGAGTCAAAGGAGCTCCCCTCCCCACAGCTCCAACTGCCATCCTGGATTGCCATTTCCTATAGCCTTAAATAAAGGTGCTTTGGCAGAGTCCCCCTGAGTGATGCATGAGCTCATCAAAGCAGTTCATCCTTGTAGCCCAAGGCTCTGTGTTGAGCATAATTAGGGTTGGGTGAATCTGTCAATTTTGGTTTCTCTGAGTTGCTCATTTATCCAATCTTAGGTTCAGTACGCTACATTTGCACATCATTTTCTGATGTATGTATATGTGTGCATAGGTGTGTGTGTGTGTGTGTGTGTGTGTGTTGTCCTTATGAAAATGCAACAGCGTTCTACTGTGAATTTCTCCCAATATACACATATTTGTATGCAATTCTGTTTAATACACACACTTTCCCCAAGCAGTTTTCCCTAAAGTAATGTATTTTGTACGTTGTTGGTTTTTTTACTAACATTTATATGCACAATGCATATTATTTATTTATATGCACAATTTACTCTAGCATATGCAATATTTTTGCACATTACTTGGTTGGCAAGCTGCATTTTCAGAGAAGTGTAAATTCCTTAACAAACAAACAATTAATTCAATATTGAAATGCTGTAAGCCGATTTGAATCCCAACTTGGGGGGAAATGTGATATATAAATACATTAAGTAAATACAACAACAACAACAACAACAACAACAACAACAACAACAACAACAGTACTGAGGGGAAGGGACAATGTAGTTGCAGCTGCTGGTTGCAGGTCTTATTGCACTCCAAGTAGCCTCAGCAGCTTGGCCTAAATATAGTTCAGAGGGGAGAGGTCTTCTCCCCAGACTAGATGCCCTTCAGATGACCTAGATGACCTTCATCTTTTCTCCAGAGAAGGCTAAGAGCAGCAAAATCAAAACTGATGGGGAAGGCAAGGGTGGTAAGAATTCTTCTCCAGCTTCCTGAAGTTTCAAATGCTGGTGCTGTTCTCACAGGATGGCTTTGTTACCATTCACATTTTGGAAAATATGGATGAGGTAGGCTCACCTTTGAATGCAAACTGAATCAAATCTCCCACCTATCCCTAGCCATGTGCAAACTCAAAGAAGCGGTTAATCCTTATACTGGCGAGATTCTGCCCAAACCTGAATGGAGCAACAGTTGCTAACTCGGACCCATCCTGAGACACAGTTGCCACAGCAAACAGCAAATTCCAGCGAGATTTCACATGCAGCTTTGTGATTCAAAGTACCTATGGAGATATTTTGATAAAAGCCACAGGGATAGGAAAGGAAACAAATATGAGAAGTCCACAGAATGGTGTCTCTCTTTCTCTATCCTCATTCCATTGCTCGATAGTCCAACAACGGTTGCTGATCAATCAATGTGTAATGCTTTACAGAACCTTTGTTTGGCACACACACAAGTTTGGGCATTCTTTGAAGGCATCTTCCATTTTGATTGATTTTACATTTTTGCAATTTCCAGAAATGATGGGCATTGTGCATCTTCGCCTGATTCACATTGATTTACATGGGTGGAATTGCAGGAAATCAGGGCAATTACTGCTTTAGTGACTGTGGGGGATGGCATGCCCCCCCCCCGAAAAAAAGAAAGCATTGTTATCATAAACTGTTGAAATACAGGTTGACAATGGCCCATGGCTAAGCAGGCAGGACAAATACATAAAATCGTTCCTGCTATTACAGTCTGGTACTTTAGTAGACTTAGAAATGGTTGATCATACAAAGTTCATTACTTCAGTCATTTCTCATTTTAAGTACTGGTCACATCAGGAACTGCTTCTACCTGAAGCATTCTAGAATGAATCAGTTTTGAATAACAGGACCTTAATCCTGGAAAGCACTAGCAGAGGAAGATTGGAGCCTTCACGCCAGGGTTGTGGAACTTCCAGGCTTCTCTGTCTTGGCCTTGAAACTCTCCCCCAGTGGTAAGGTTGCCATATGTTCATTTCCCCCCAGACATGCTATTGGGATTCCAATAGCAAAATTACCACCCGGGGGGATTTTTTAAAATCGGCAAAATGTCCAGGTTTTTGCAAACAGAACCAGGAAGTGGGCGATTTCCAGGGGAACAAGCTCAACATTTTTGTGTGTGTTCAGATTTTTACTTCTTGACATATGGCAACCTTACCCAGTGGTGGGCATGCGAAAAAGCCAAGTTCCTGGGAAATAATAATAATAATAATAATAATAATAATAATAATAATAATTTATTATTTATAACCCGCCCATCTGGCTGGGTTTCCCCAGCCACTCTGGGCAGCTTCCAACAAAAGATTAAAATACAATCATTAATCGAATATTAAAAGCTTCCCTAAACAAAATGAAATGGGAAAATAAGATGTTCAAACTGGTAATTCTCCCCCTCTAAACCCCCCCCCCCCAAAACCTTTGGCTTTTCTTTTAGGGATAATGGGAGTTGTTGTCCCACACAGCCTTTGATTTATTGTGTGGCTGGCTTCTTTGGCATATTGCATCCTGCCCTGTTCTCTTATGAGTGAAGAGTGAGCCATAAATTTGTTTTAATAATTAGAAACTGAATGAACACTGTAGCGGAAAGAATGCTGGGCTAAAATGGCAGGGCTGAAATGTTACTTGCTGATGGATGGATATTTACCTATTTTGTGTAGAACTCTAAACACGTGCGGCATAATGGTTAGAGTGTTTGACTAGCACCTGGGAGAGCAGGGTTTGAATCTCCACTCAGCCATGAAGCTCACTGGGTGACCTTGGGCCAGTCACCATCGTTTAGGCTAACCTACTTCACAGAGTTGTTTGTGAGGGTGAAATGGGGAGGAAGAGAACCACACGCAGCACCTTGAGCTCATTGGAAGATAAAGAGTGTATCTAAATTTAATAAATAAATAAATTCACAATCAAAGACTGCTGAAGTGGTGTACAATAAGATAAAATAGCAAAAGTTTACAGACTCAGGGAAGAAAAAGCAATGAAACTATTTATGCAATTGTGCAACTAATATTCCATGAAATGACTGAGCCACATTTCAGGGAAAGCCTTCTTAAACACACACCAAAAAGTCTTCAATAGCTGCCTAGTGAAAATAATAACACTCAAAGCAACAGCACCTGGAAACACTCAATGACACTCATTTGCGACAGGCCTTGTGACAAGTGACAGGCCTTGCAAGAGAACTTCTGTTGCTGCAGGGCAAGGTGGTAGTGTTCCCTTGGAAAAACAGAAGTTGTGAAAGAATTACTGCAATAAGTTGACAACAACTCCTGCCTCCCTTGCCCCCACAAGATAAACACCCGAAGTTAAATCTCGGCAGGAGAATTTTGAGGCAAAAGAGGGAAAGAAAGGGAGAGAAAGATGTGATGGAAAGCAGCTGGAAGAGAAGGGAGAAGGAGAAAAAAGAGAGAGTGCTATCTAATCATCTGGCTTTATGACTTCCCCAGTGGAAAGCCAGGTCTCTCCCTCAAAGAAATAGATTTGAAGGAAATTCTGTACTCTAACTTTGCTTTGTTGTACCCTGCAGCCTATGGGAGTACTCCTTAGTTTGGCTAAGTTCCTGGAAGCTTGGAAAAAAAATCACTTGCACCATCAATCTCTCTCAAGGACATCCTTAATCAGATGTACTCAGGAAGTATAAGCTGCATTTTCTGGAGCTTTGTAGTGAATTCTCAGGTAAGACAAGCAGCCTGTTCCCCTCACTGGTTAACAGCATCTCTTCTGTTTGAAAGCATATCGACAAATTCCAGGTGATATTCAAAGGTGCTTTGATAAATACATTTCTTGAATTTCCTCTGCTACTAGCACTATTTTGTTACTTGTGTGTTTGTGTGTAAGAAGCTTTGGTGGACCACTTCTTCCAAATTGGAGAAAGGCTCCATGCAATTTGCCTTTTTAGGTTTTGTGTATTCCTTTCTAGCGATATGTTCTATATCAGACTGTTTTTTAAGGCATACTGGTTGACACTGTGACAGGGTGGTTGCCCTATATACAAGATCCCCCTGCCTTTGCCAGTTCCAAGGACAAAAGCCTACCAGGTCCCATCTGCACTACACATTTAAAACATTATTATACCATTATAAACAGTCATGGCTTCCCCTAAAGACGTCTGGGAACTGTAGTTGTTTAAGGGTGCTGAGAGTGAGTAAGAGACCCCTAGTCCCTGTTGATATTTCCATGCCACCTTAAGGAACAGCCATGTGGACTTGTTGTGTGTCACATGTCTGTTTACATTCCAGCACAGTATGCTGGGAATTTCCATTTGTGCATAGCTTTGGCTTTTAGCTGTTCTCTCTGAGATGACATGAGAGAGATGACATGTTTCTTTGTCCTGATTTATGTTTAATAAATCTGTAGCTATAGTATGACTTCACAAGCCTCACGCCTATTCTGTGTGTGCAGTGCACTCTGCTAATAGCATGCCCTAGCTTCTCAAGTCTGGGTTGCTGATTTACATCAGAGCACGGGCGATGGAAGGAGACAGCACAGCTGGGGCTTATCAGCTGGCCTCCCGGCCCTCTGCATGTTGACAGTCCCTTCACAGAGCTACAGTTTCCAGAGTTCCCTAGGAAGAGGGATTGGTTGCTAAACCACTCTGGGAATTGTAGGTTTGTGAGGAGAATAGGCATCTCCTAACCACTCTCAGCACCCATAACAATCAATGCCTTTTCCCAGCTTCTGAAATTGCACCAGGCATGTGCACAGCACACTGAACAATATGGCTTATAAGGACATTTTGGAAATCATAAGGGTTAGGAACTCAGCAAATACCACCTTTGGTTAGGTTTTCCTCGCACTCTGGAGCAATTGCAGCTGAAGTAGAAGCTGCCTTGCTTTATGTTCCACACGGAGCCGTCACTAGTGGATCTGAGTGAATGAGAGCCAATCAGTTCATGGTCTTTTCATAGTATTTAAATTACTTTACATTGATCAGGATACAGTTTATTGGTTTAGGATACGGGGATACAGGCAGAATCAGTCGTGGCTCTCTGTGGTATCAATGATTCAGCAATTTCACTGGGATTGGCTTCAGAAACTTCAAGTACCACTCCCCTTCTGGTTTGGACTTCCTCTTCATTTATCCATTTCCTCTGGGTGCTGTATTTTGCAGGAATGATCTTTGCTATTACCTGTATGCTGGCACTAGCTAGGCATTATTTATCAGCAGCTCTGACTTTTCCTATATTAAACTGTTTCTAGTCAGGCCCAGCTCTTACCAGTTATTGAACTCTGGATGCTGGCTAATGCCTGACACGTTCCTCAAATAAAACAGAATTAATTTTGGTTAGTCTGTAGACTCCCCCCCCCCCATAAGTAGAGGGAAGGGAGAGAAAGTTGTCTTTTCCCATCAGCCCATTAACTCCTTTTCATAGTTGACCCTGGGCTTTCCATCGATAGTCGTGTCATCTCTGCCGAGAGGCTTATTCTGTCTTTTAATATTAGAAGCTCACCAGAGCCACCCATTAGGGAATAATATTCACGATTTATGCTTTTTATAAACCCCTGACTGGGTTGTTGTGAGGCAAACAGCAGATACTCCACACCAATTTCAAGCTGTAGATCAGTCAGCCGCTAAAATGCTCAACTAGCGTTTGCTACAGTAAACACCACAGGTCTGACATTATGGCTGATATCAACGGTTTTAAAGACATGGTTGGTTAGGTTCCGTGAGGTAAAACGTGGCCTAGAGGATAAGATGCTAGATTTGAGTAAAAGAAAAAAGAAAAAGAGATTCCCCGATCAATTGTCAATTTAGCAGGTGTTTTTAGATAAACCCATTTCATTTACGACCTAGGCATGGTGAGAAACATTACATGTTTCTTGAGTACTAATATATCTGTACTGAATCATCGGGTAGGTGGATTTTGGTTAAACTCAAACTCTGGCTGATCAAATGACTGGATCGGGATGTAAGTTCCCTTCCCCATCATATTGGCTTTAGTGATCTTGGGAGCATAATTTTGAGGTTAGGCAAATCAAACTCTTCTCGGTCCATTGTCACATGTATTCACTCAAAGGCCATTTATTTAAGTGCAAAAGAAAGTAACTGCAAATGGAGGAAAAAATCATCATTTGCTTATCATATGTGAACTGAAAGCAACAACGGTGAATACCGACCCACTGCACTGGTTTCCATTCCAGATCTGGGAAAATTAAGCAAAAAGTGGCAATTTCAGCTCCCGTTCTGTTGAAATTCCGTAACCTCCCTACTGATTAGATCTTTACTAATGTCAGAAATGTCTAAAATAAATATAATCAGAGACCATGTTTGCTTCCATTTTGAATGGGTAGGGTGAAATTTGCACTAGAATCTGGAGCAATCTGAAGAATTTGGAGCAAATGATTCAGCAGAGGAAACACAGCCCAGAATAACTAAGGAGATAGTACAAGAATACTTGGCTAGTTTAGATGTATTCAAGTCTCCAGGGCCAGATGAACTGCATCCAAGAGTATTAAAAGAACTGGCAGGTGTGATCTCAGAACCACTGGCAGTCATCTTTGAGAATTCCTGGAGAACAGGCGAAGTCCCGGCAGACTGGAGGAGGGCAAATGTTGTCCCTATTTTCAAAAAGGGGAAAAGAGAGGACCCAAATAATTACCGCCCAGTCAGTCTGACATCAATACCAGGGAAGATCATTAAGCAAACGGTCTGTGAGCACCTAGAAAGGAATGCTGTGATCACCAATAGTCAGCATGGATTTCTGAAAAATAAGTCATGTCAGACTAACCTGATCTCGTTTTTTGACAGAATTACAAGCCTGGTAGATGAAGGGAATGCAGTGGATGTAGCCTACCTTGATCGGTCTTGACTATGTTACCACTCAGTGGATTTGTAACCGGCTGACTGACCAAACCCAAAGGGTGCTCATCAATGGTTCCTCTTCGTCCTGAAGAAGAGTGACTAGTGGGGTGCCACAGGGTTCTGTCTTGGGCCTGGTCTTATTCAACATCTTTATCAACGACTTGGATGATGGACTCAAGGGCATCCTGATCAAATTTGCAGATAACACCAAACTGGGAGGGGTGGCTAACACCCCAGAGGACAGGATCACACTTCAAAACAACCTTGACAGATTAGAGAACTGGGCCAAAACAAACAAGATGAATTTTAACAGGGAGAAATGTAAAGTATTGCACTTGGGCAAAAAAAATGAGAGGCACAAATACAAGATGGGTGACATCTGGCTTGAGAACAGTACATGTGAAAAGGATCTAGGAGTCTTGGTTGACCACAAACTTGACATGAGCCAACAGTGTGACGCGGCAGCTAAAAAAGCCAATGCAATTCTGGGATGCATCAATAGGAGTATAGCATCTAGATCAAGGGAAGTAATAGTGCCACTGTATTCTGCTCTGGTCAGACTTCACCTGGAGTACTGTGTCCAGTTCTGGGCACCACAGTTCAAGAAGGACACTGACAAACTGGAACGTGTCCAGAGGAGGGCAACCAAAATGGTCAAAGGCCTGGAAACGATGCCTTATGAGGAATGGCTAAGGGAGCTGGGCATGTTTAGCCTGGAGAAGAGGAGGTTAAGGGGTGATATAATAGCCATGTTCAAATATATAAAAGGATGTCACATAGAGGAGGGAGAAAGGTTGTTTTCTGCTGCTCCAGAGAAGCGGACACGGAGCAATGGATCCCAACTACAAGAAAGAAGATTCCACCTAAACATTAGGAAGAACTTCCTGACAGTAAGAGCTGTTTGACAGTGGAATTTGCTGCCAAGGAGTGTGGTGGAGTCTCCTTCTTTGGAGGTCTTTAAGCAGAGGCTTGACAACCATATGTCAGGAGTGCTCTGGTGGTGTTTCCTGCTTGGCAGGGGGTTGGACTCGATGGCCCTTGTGGTCTCTTCCAACTCTATGATTCTATGATCTCAAAAAATTGGATATGAGAACAGAGGAAACTGCAAATATATAATAAGCAGCCACTCTGGATGGTAACTCTGGTCCACCTTGTTCAGTGATGTCTACACTGACAGGCAGAAGCCCTCCAGGATTTCGGACAGGGATCTCTCTCCTGGTCCTACCTGGAATGGCCAGAGATTGAACCAGGGACCTTCTGCTGTTAGCCAATCAGGTTACGGATAACCAATTATTGATTATATTGCTTTTGTAAATTCTCATAATTTTTCAGCTGGAGTGCCTGTTGTATTTAAAATGAGATGTTATACAGTAGCTGGATTCCATTAATATTCCTTTAGTATCCACCCAAGAGAACTCTGACAGAAAATTTCTTCTTAATGCTATATTCACTCTTATATTGATTAATTCAACTCTTATAAGCAATACATCACTTTAAAGCACATCACTTGTTCTAATAATGTAGTACCCTAAGCAAAAGCAATGACAAACCTAGACAGCATCTTAAAAAGCAGAGACATCACCTTGCCAACAAAGGTCCGTATATTTAAAGCTATGGTTTTCCCAGTAGTGATGTATGGAAGTGAGAGCTGGACCATAAAGAAGGCTGATCACCGAAGAATTGATGCTTTTGAATTAAGGTGGTGGAGGAGACTCTTGAGAGTCCCATAGACTGCAAGAAGATCCAACCTATCCATTCTGAAGGAAATCAGCCCTGAGTGCTCACTGGAAGGACAGATCCTGAAGCTGAGGCTCCAATACTTTGGCCACCTCATGAGAAGAGAAGACTCCCTGGAAAAGACCCTGATGTTGGGAAAGATGGAGGGCACAAGGAGAAGGGGACGACAGAGGACGAGATGGCTGGACAGTGTTCTCAAAGCTACCAGCATGAGTTTGACTAAACTGCAGGAGGCAGTGGAAGACAGGAATGCCGGGCGTGCTCTGGTCCATGGGGTCACAAAGAGTCGGACACGACTAAATGACTAAACAACAACAACAACAACAACAACAACACCCTAAGCATGTAGTTGGTATACTACCCCAACAACACCATGAACCTTGGCCAGGACCAGTTAGTAGGTAATAATCTTAGCAAGCTGGAAGATACTGTGTTCAGATGAGATAGGGGCCCTTTTTCAAAAGTACATGGTGGTTTCCCAAACACTGACTTTTGTTGGGAAACTGAGGTCAGATACACACGTGGCAGAAGTTTCCCTCAGTTCTGGTCACCACACAGAGGCATTTTAAGGTCCAAAATAGTTTACTGCTGGAGAAGATCAGGCTTCAGTAATACATTTCTGGACACTGATATATAGATACAGCTTGTAGGCTTAGCAGATACGGATACAGATATATACAAGTAGGAAGTATTTCTGCTGCCCCAGCAATTCACGACATAACAGTCTCCAACTCACTTCACAAGTATCATTGATTGACTGACGAGCTGATATGCCTTAATCACTTATATAGAGAGCACTGGGCTGTCGCCATAGCAACTGGCTTGGCTGACTGTGCACTTGTTGGCTTATCACATAAGTGAGGTGATTTGTGCCCATGAAAGAAATTAACCCCTTCCTCCATGTCCAGTTCCTCCAACAGCCTTTTATGTGTCTTAAAATTCCCCCGTCTGGGCGGATCCCACCTTATTGGAACCTTATGCTATGTTAAAGGTTTGTGTTCAACTCATGTCACCCTTTTATGCCCTACCTTTGGTGCTAGGCTGCTTGTTTGCCATCACCTTTCTCCATATCCCTTCAATATGAATCCTTAACATGTTTCCTGTTTCTACTGTCTCTGCTTAGGACTCAATGCTGCACTCAGCCTGCTAATTCCACTATTAGCTCTTCAATATGTTCTGCTTCACTTAACCTAACCTAACCTATCTTAGCTATTGCACCATCTAAATTCCCCTCTTCTGCATTAATATAATTCTGTATTCCTTAGCTTAACCTATTTTCTTAGCTCAGCTTAGCAGCATTTCTCTCATGTTATGAAAGTTCTCCCCTATAGATGGTGTTATACCCATCTTATTTACTTAAGAGTTCCTATCAAAGGATTTCCGGGGTTCTTTCTTTCAAAGTTTCTTCTAAATGTATCACTGCATGCAGAGCAGATGCTCTCCTATTGTGCCATGGACCTTCGCCCCCAGCTGATAAAGTTCCTAAACTTCATGACTCTACAGCTTTGAACTTGTATTGTTTGACAAGGGTGAGCAAAGCAGTTCCTTGAGAGCCTGAGCTGCCCCATTCATCTCAGTGGCAGGCTATCTCTGCAGCCTGCCTGTGACAGTTTTAAATTATATAAATGGCTCCACTGCTAATCGTTTTTTGTAGGCACTTCTAGCTGATGTACTCTGGGCATGGAAGTTGGACTCCTTTGAAGGAAATTGATTTTAAACACATTTTAAGAGAAATCTGGTATTTAAAGAGAGAGGACGATCTCTTAGACCCAGCTGAGACGTTACAGGGATGAGTTTCCGATGGTTCAAACGCAGCATGGCAAGCCTATGGAATCCACACTCCATCCTTTTTCATCACATGAGAAGGAAAGGTGCTTAAATCTCCCTATTGCAGTGTGGAACAAACCACAGATTCTGATAATGTCTGAATATGGAAACAGTCGCTTCTTCAAACAACAATTATTTATTACAAACCAGGGTCTGAAACAAGAGTTATATATCCTACTTTATGCAAACCTCCTAGACAGGCTTCCATGGTTACATGGTAAATAGATTCTGTTAAATAAACAATAAATCCTAATTTCTTATAACTGACTATCACAATGGTTTCTTCCCAGTATGTCTGGCTTGGAAATTGCTGTGAGTAGAGAATAGTGGAGGAATTGATTCCCTTCATGTTTCAGTACAAACCCACCTAATTGGTCATTCTCAAACCATTAAAGAAAGCAAAACATAGCTGCTTACCCTTCAAAGTTTGCACTACTTTGAATTGTGAGGTGCTATTTCTCTGAATGAAAAGTGTGCCCAGAAATGCATATACTACTGAAAACAATTCGCAAAACTAGATTTTATGAAGAAAAATTCCTTGCCAAAAAAATGTGTGTGTTAGGGGAAATTTGCATGGAAATGCATGTGCAGAAATGATACAGAAATGGGGAAACAGAAGTTCAGGTTGGAAGAATGAGAAATGGAGAAAAATCAAAACTGTTTGACATGTCTATCCTTCACTGAACCCGGAAGTGATGGGAAACATCGCAAAAAGTGTGCTGACAAGCTCAGGACAGAACAGGACACAACTTATACCAGCAGTCTCGAAGTGCACAGGAGCTGGGAACAGAACCCCCGTATGAAATGGTTGTCTACTATATTTCACAAGCCCTCCAACATTCCACTGACCCAAACTGGGATGCTTGTTTTTTGGTCCCCAGCTCTCATGGGAGGTAGCTGATTTGTGTGAGAGCGTGAGACCAAAAAATGAGTGTCTTTTGGTCCGGCATGAACCAGCTGACTCGCACCAGAGCGCCGGACCAAAAAAAGAAAAGGGGGGAGGGACTTTCCAGGATCCAGTCAGAAGCTGATGCAGCTTCTGTAATTACGGGATGTCCTGCTCAAATCGAGATAGTTGAAGGGTATGACTTCATTGACTTCAAATGTCTGCCGTTGCCTCCACACATAGTGCAACCTTCATATTCCTTCAGAAATAAACCCCATGCTGTTCACCAGACATTTGCCTGGGCATTAGCACAATTTTGCTGAAGAAATAGATAGTATGTTTTTTTAAAAAAAATAATGACAAAATGGAAACTTGTAAACCCCAGTTGAGGTGATCACAACATTATTCCTGTGAGGCCTAACTGCATTAATGGAAGGCAGAAGAAAATACACTTTGCATATGTTCATGGGCAATCATCTTATTCCTTGACAAGTCCCACTGAAGTCAGAAAAACTTACTTCTGAAAGAAAATTGCATCAGATCTAGCTGTAGCAGAAGGAAAAGGAGTGCGTGGAAGGAATGAAAAACATAAAATTAAAAGAGGGAGAGAATGATGACAAAGGTTTGAGCAGTAAGAGAGGAAAGGGGAAGAGGGGGAAACAAGAAGAAAAAAAGGCATTAACAAAAACTAAACTAACACAAAGTAAAGGTTGCAGCGCAGTGTGCAAACCTCTGCATGCTTTAAGGAGGGGGATTTGCATTATGATCTACAATATGACTTCCCTTAGATCACGAACAATGCTGGGAGCCTTGAGAAACCACATTTCCCTTATTTCTCATCAGTTCTGGGCAACTATTGGACATGTTGAGAGATGCCAGGTACCTGGGCAAAATGAGAGCCACAGGTTGTATTTGGATCACCAAATGAATGAATGAACAAGTAATTTGCTTAATCATTTCCATCCGCATAACATGGGTTTTCTGGTTACAGAACACTGGCTTTAATAGGCTGCTGTAGTATTTGTGACATTCCAAGAGTCCCAAATGGAAGGAAAACACACTGAGCTATTTTGTTCTCCATTCTATTTTAAATTAATTTAATTTCCTGAAGGAGTAGGGGACCATCACAGGTACGGGCATCTGCAAATTCCTTTGCCCATCACCTTTAATATGTGTGATACCTTTCCACTTTTCTTCATATGGGGATTTCAAGCTTGATTTGATTTATAATATTTCACTGCAAGATCCATGCTTAACCAGGGATTTTATGCTGCTAGAAATCAATGGAAATGAAAGTTTAATTTTATAAGAAGATTACACCTTCTGTTCTTGGAAATATTTATGTATGTATATTAAAATATGCTTTGGGCGATATTCATCTGTCGTATGGGGAGATCAAACTGATGCTCTAGAGTAAATTAACCTTGTTGAGCTTGGTTTTTCCTTAGCCACTGGACAGAAGAGAATGTTTGCTTAACTCAGTTGACACACTGAGCTTACTACTACTGTCTAAGTTGATTATTTGGTTCAGTTCTGATCATTAGAGTCTAAGCATCTGGGTTCCCCAGTTTGCAAAATGAAACAAACTCTGCCGCCAAAAAGGCTTAGGATGTGTTAGCAGGCTGTTTATCTTTTCAAAAAGAAAGTGTGTGTGTGTGTGTGTGTGTGTGTGTGTGTGTATAGCAGAGGGACAGAGGACCCTGCCTTGTACTGGATCAGGACATTGGTCCATCTAGGTATTCATTCTCTACATTGACAGGCAGAAGATTTCCAGGGCTTCAGATAGGAGATGTCCCCAGCCATACCTGGAGATGACATGGATTGAACATTTCACCTTCTGCATGCATATCACAGAAGCAAAAAATTGTAGAGTTGGAAGGGACCACTAGGGTCATCTAGTCCAACTCTCTGCAATGCTGGAATTTTTCGCCCAACATGGGGCTCGAACACACAAACTTTAGGTTAAGAGTCTCATGCTCTACTGACTAAGCTTTCCAGATGCTCTACAACTGAGCTACAACCCTTCCTTTTGAAAACAAGAGGAAAAGTAGAGTGAAACACCAATTGAACTGGATTCTATTAACCAGGGGTCAGCAAGGTTTACCTCCCCTGAGCCGGTTCACTCCAGTGGAGATCCCTCCATGGGCTGGATTGCGTGTGTGTGAGCGCGCCCGTGATTTCTGGCATCTGTGCAGATGTGATTTCCAGCGTCTGCGCAGACGCGATTCCCGGTGCCGTGGAAGCGAGTCCCCACTCTGTGCTGCACTGGTTTAGTGCAGCGCATGGGGACTTGCCAAGCGGGCGGCTTGGTTTGGGGGCTTGTGGGCCAGTTAAACGACCCCTGTGGGCCGCTTGTGGCCCATGGGCCTTAGGTTGCCAAGCCCTGCTATTAACTTTGTGTGCTAGCAAAAGCCAGAGAAAGGGTTGCCACTAACACAGTGGCCCATCTAGTCCAGCATCCTGCTCTCACATTGAACCAATTCTAGGTTTTCTGTAGACTCAGGGCAATGAGAATCCCTAAGCTGAAAGGCCCCCCCCCCATCCACAGAAGGAAACACTTGGTTGGTAAAATACCTGTTGCCAGCTCCTTCGTAGCACCTTTCTACTCATGGCATGGTGAAGAGGAGAACCTCAAAGCTGGCACTGCAAATGTGCACTGTGCGCCATCTTCCCACAATATTTGCACTAGTACAGTGGCAACCTATCCAAAATGGTAAGCGCTGTGCTAAGCTTGCACGTGATGTCTATGAGAATCTCCAATGTAAATCCACTTCTAAATGCATGCTGCTACTTGTTCACAAATTAATGGATCTGTTCTAAGCATGACTATGTTTGGAGTCAGCCCAGCAGGAAGAAAGAAGGAGTAACTAGAAGAAGGGTCTGTGTTTTCAGAAGCAGTTCCAAATTTGGTGTCATGTTTAGTTCCTCCTACAGATGGGAAGAAATTGTAGTTTTGAGTGTTTTCCAAGTAGTCAGCCTTAGGACCCCTCCAAACTGGTGGCTGTAGCTCAGCAGTAAAGCCTCTGTTTTGCATGCAGAAGATCCCACGTTCAACCCCTTGTATCTCAACGTCATGCTGAGACAGACTCCTGTCTCTGGAAGGCCACTGCCAAACAGTGTACACAGTAGTGATAGAGATAGACCCAAATGGTCTGATTCAGGATAAGGCAGCTTCCTAAGTTTCTGTGGTACTGATGGATTTGGACTGGACCATCCACACATCATTTGCCTTTAGTAGTTGCTCTGTGATGCTTCCCCAATGCTAACACATTATTAACATCTGGAAGGACACTCTTGAACTCCAAATCAACAAAAACAGGACACACGGACACAAACACACACAACAAACACGCCTCCAGAATATTTGTGGTATAAAAAGTTACAGGATTTACTGAATGGAAACAAAGCAGTGGAACCACCCCAAAACTTTTGCAAGCACAAACAGAATCCCATATAAAGGCCCAATAAAAGGTAAAGGGACCCCTGACCATTAGGTCCAGTCGTCACCGACTCTGGGGTTGCGGTGCTCATCTCGCTTTATTGGCCAAGGGAGCCGGCGTTTGTCCGCAGACAGCTTCCGGGTCATGTGGCCAGCATGACTAAGCCACTTCTGGCAAACCAGAGCAGCGCACGGAAATGCCATTTACCTTCCTGCCGGAGCGGTACCTATTTATCTACTTGCATTTTGATGTGCTTTCGAACTGCTAGGTTGGCAGGAGCAGGGACCGAGCAATGGGAGCTCACCCCGTCGCGGGGATTCGAACTGCCGACCTTCTGATCGGCAAGTCCTAGGCTCTGTGGTTTAACCCACAGTGGCACCCACGTCTCTTATAAAGGCCCAGTACACAAGCACAAATAATCATGAATGCACAATAAAAAGGATGTTGGCAGGGGCCCTTAGCTGATCTAAAAGTGCAGTATCATTTTCCCTGCAAGGTGTCTTGCTTGGCTGCATCGACTGTTATCTGAAAAGGGTGTCTATCAAAAGCCAGAACAAAGCGGCTGGGATCATCTCTCTTCGAAAGTGCAGCCTGTGACTAAAGCATCCCCGTTTATGAGTCCATGAATCTATACCCATCCCCCCAAGCCCATCTCTTTTGTGTTATTTACGAGGTGGCATTGGCATTTGAAACAAGATAAGGTTAAATGGGCAAATCGCTTCTCCATGCTGGGGGAAGGAAAGGGGGGGAAAGGAACGCTCCCAGGTTCTAGACTACCCGCTTGCGCATGATAATTAAATTGGGTTCACTTCATCGAGAGGTGACTATTAATTCTGCACCGGCAAAGGTCTTAAAGTCAACGCTCTCAATGAATTTTTGCCGGCGAGTCTCAGGCGAATGGCAGCACTTCAGCGATAAGTGAGCCCTGTTGTCAGTGTGAAAACAGAACCTCCCTAACACCACTGTGGCATGTAATTTTCTTTGTGGGGAGGGGAACCACACTGCAATATGTCATTTACTGCTCTTCCAGCATCTGCATATGTGGCTAAGACGTACAGTGGGGCAGAACAGATTGACAGACCTCTCTGTCCTTTCGGCTGAGAAGCATGCGCTCACTGCAGCTCCCCTCAAGGAAATAAGCTGCAGACTAGAAAACAACAGACGGCACTAAGTTTTACTGCCTGCCCCCAAATTACAATATTAAATTATGTGTTAAAAAGGTATTAGCAGCACAGTCTTCTGGAAGAACCAGTCTTGCATCCAGCTTGAATTAGCATATAGATGAACAGAAGTTTCAGACGAAGTGAAGCTCAGATGAGTTTCCTACCTTTAATATTTCTTGCCTTGAAAGAAGCTGCCATCAAAATAACCAGCTTATGTGGAGTGTTTTGTGCCCTTCCGTTCCCGTGGCAGCATCAGGGAGAGTTTTAGCAACTAATGCAGAGGAGGGATTTGTAGGTCTCACGAGAGAAGCGAAAGGATCTCGCCACAGTTTGGTGACTTGTCTGTGCGAGGAAAAAGAAAAGAAAGAAATTAAGATGATCTTGTAGCTGACTGCTTCTGAAGCTGGAAGACGTGAAAATATATGATGGGTTAGCCAAAGTGGTGCCCTCCGTATGTTGTGGACTATAACTCCCAATATCCTTGACAAATGGAGATGTTGTCCATAACAACAGAAGCAAGAGTGGTTAACCTTTGGCCCTCTAGATTTTGCTGAACTTCAACTTCTATCAGCCCTAGCAAGCATGGCCAATGATCAGGGATGATTCTCATATGGAGGGCAATGCTGCCCCACATTTGATCTAGCAGATGCTACACATAATATAAGAATCAGGAAGGAAGAACTTTCTGGTAGTAAGAGCTGTTTGACCATGGAATGGACTCTTTCAGAAGGCGGTGGACTCTCCTTCCTTGGAGGTTTTTAAGAAGAGGCTGGATGACCATCTCTCATGAATGCTTCAGTTGAGATCCTGCATTGCAGGGGGTTGGACTCGCTGACCCTTGGGGACCCTTCCAACTCTACAATTTTATTATTTTGTTCTGCAGTAGGGCTAGGGGACCTATATCACTCCAAAGGTTGTTGGACTCCATCAACTCCCAGCAATTCCAGCAATCAAAGCCAGTAGTCAGGGATGATGGGAATTACAAACTGTTGTTGTTTTTTGATCAAATAAACAATAAAGATTTTATGAAACAAAGAAAGTTTATGACACAAAGTGGGCAAAACATAGGATACTTCAGATTACAATGCTATTTCACTTCAGTTCTTTCTCAGTTGTTGCACAGCTGTTGCCACTTAATACTTTGGTTTTTACACAAGGTGGTACTTCCTGCCAGTTACATACCCCTTAGACAACCCTACTCCTGAGGTACTCCAAGTAACAGACCCAAGGGATCTCCACACCCCTCTTAACTGGTTTGGGAGTCTCCTTTTTTTGTAGAAGAATCTCTCCCCTCCTGACTGGAATGAGTCCTAAGTAGACTATATTCTACTTCTCCTGGCTCAGCCTCAGCCTCCCAGTTAATTACTGGCCTAATTACTCTTACAGGACACCACACACTGTCCTTCACATTAAGCTCAGAGACTCCTTTCTCTAGCTTGTGATATATTCCTCAGAGTGGATGTTTCTACCCAGAACCAACTCTTTCTCCTCTCACTCCTGATCTCCTGTTGCAGGGAGTTACATACTGAGAACATCTGAAAGGATACAGGTTCACCATCCCTGTGCAGTGTCGGACTTTGGGCTCTCAAATTTCAGTGCTAAAATTTGGTGCCCCCAGCCTCTCACACTCCGTTCTACAGCATGGTTGTGGTGTCTCCTGTAGCGTAGTGCAACAGCACCAGTTGCACTACCCTAAAACCACCTCCGCCATGTGCTATAGACTCACTGAACATAAGAAGAGTCTTGGGATGGTGGAGGAGCTATCACATGTCCCTACTGGGACATCAGATCCCAAATTCTCTGGTATGAAACTGACAAACAAAAGTAGAAATGTCCCACATACCACAGAGGTGGAGCTAGCTGCTCTGATACCCAGAGCGGCACACATGCTGTGCACACGGGGGCGGGGCGAGCATCCCGGGGGCCAGACGGCGATGTCACCCCCCTCAGGGATGACACCCTGCACATTTATGTCCTTTGCTGAATGCACACTGAATGCAAACATATTTGGCACATAAATTGCGGAGCTGCTCTAATGGCTGAAGGATAAGCTATGTACTAGTCTAGGCCCTGTGATTAGATTGGATTGAAAATCTAAATAAATGAATGAAGTGGAAGACTAATTGAAAATTAGGTCTTATCCGAACTCCCCAAAGTCGATAAGAAGCTAACCCGTTCTGAATGCTTCCTTCCTTTGAGACGGTTGTGGCTTATTAAGGTTGCCTGAAAGTTATAATACTTTTCCACTGCAGTTATAATTCTATGCATCCAAATCCTATTATGGAACTGCAAGACTAAATCAATCTTTTGATCAATTAAATTCCCCCAAGATCACTGGAAAAGACACTCGCTCACTCACCTACTCCCGGACATGCAACACAAACAAAAAGATGTTTCAAAGCTGGTGCTAATTCAATGGAAATTAAAACCAAAGGCCTTGGCTTCAGGCAGCGCCCCGGACAAACGCTGGCATGCTTTATCTTCCAAGCTGCTGAAACGTGGAATGCAATTTCACACACAAAACCACATTGGCTAGAAGTCATGAGAAGCCACGACAGCAGAAACGATGGCAAGGAGCAGTGGAAAGGAAACCGTGCCAAGGCGTAGCGTCCAGCTAAATGATCCTTGAAGCACCAGTCATTTTCGATAGCCACCATTGCTGAATGAATACCTGAAATGGTAGGTTTGGCAAGTGGTAGCAGAAAGTGTTACCATTTGTTTATTCTTTTGGTATTTACAATAATGGGGATGATTGCACCACAGATCATAATTAGTGCGCCAAGGTTGAAATATGACCTGCTTGACCTCTCTACTGAGGCATTCCCAAAGTAAAGGAAGGATTGAACTCTGATTAATAAGAATACACAAAGAGGCTTGAACCAGCAAGACTCTGGGAAGGGTGCCTATAATAATCTCTCTGTCTCTCCACCCTTCAGCCCAGGCCATTTTATTCACAAAAGAACTTTTTACAGAGTGTTCATAAGAACCAATCAGATTCTTCTGAGCATTTCAACAAACCCCACGTGGGGACAAAGTTAAACTACCAGAACTAATTAAGCACACATATTTCTGGGGTAAACAAAGAACAGAACTACAAAGGAGTGCATTTGGCAACCCCTGAGGTGATAAACAAGCAATATACATGATAAGAAGGATGGCCAGAAAGACAGCGATCATTATCACCTTCAGGTGAGATCTGTTTCCTGGCCCTAAGATTAACATCCTAAGATTAACATATCAGAAAAGCTACATCAAAGAAACTTGCCCACTATCTTTATGGCCCAGGATGCCTGCCTGGCGAAGCAACTGGGCTGTGTACGTGACTTGTCAAGCAAGAGAAATGGACAGTAGAGGAAATGTCCAGAGATGCAGAGGGTTGTGGGATTTGATTAGAAATTATTGTCAGTGTATCAAACCCAGTCAACACAATGCATTCATCGTGGACACAATGACTTGATGCATATTTTAAAATTCCTCATAGTAATCCCAGCTGACCCCACACTCTGGATATTTGCACTCCTACACTCTACCCGTCCCTCAGGCCTTTTCCTGGGCCATTTCCCCTTCATAACCATACCTATTTCATACTCTCCTTAAGTGTTTTCCCCTTCCTGGAATATGTCCTTGGAGTCTGAAAATGCCTGCTGGTTGCCTGAATGGAGGATAGTGTTTGTGTGTGTGTGTGTGTGTGTGTGTGTGTGTGTGTGTAGAAGCCAACCTCCTGAGCAGAAGTAAAAGTTTCCATTTGTTTGCCACCACTGCTGTTTGGCCTCCCAGAAGGTTGCCCAGATTGGAACGCAGCCCTCAGTCTGCAAACAAACAAAAATGGTTTCCCCACCTGGTTATAGTGAATTGGATGATATCATCATGTTCTATAGCCAATCATGTTTGGCTATGTCATGATTACACTGAGGTCAAGTGAAACCCATTTAGAGTGGGGTGAAGAGAAGACAATGCAGATGGATGGGAAACAGGAAATAGGAAAAGGGGAGGGGTGTTTCATGACACTGCCGACAATGTGCATGAAAAACATAGTTGTTTTGACTCAGGCCGTTATTATTATTGCTACTATTATATAATAGTATATAGTATATATAGTATAATAGTATATATAATAGTATACTATTATATAACGTCTTCACTGTAAAGGTGGCTTGTCTAAGTGTGTTTGAAGCAGGGGGGGAACAAAGGAGTTGTGGAAGGAAATGGCAAGCAGGAAGAGCTGGCTGATAGCTCAGTTGGTTAGAGCTTGGTGTTGATAACGCCAAGGTTGCAAGTTCGATCCCCGTATGGGTCGACTGCATATTTCTGCACTGCAAGGGGTTGGACTAGATGATCCTCAGGGTCCCTTCCAACTCAACAAATCTATGATTCTATGCTTTTGGGGGTCAACCAGCAGAGATCTCTCCCTGCAGAAAAGCCTCTGAAGCAGTGGCAGAGCCACTCTTAAACTTCCCGGAGTGATGGTGCACCAGGAGGCAGACCGAGATGCTCACAGCCAGGAGGCTGAGTGCTCAGTTGCAGAAGATGACTCCTTGTGAATAAAGAGCTATTCAGGAGTTGGGCCCCTCACATGTGGAGAAACCTGTAGGGTGGGGTTGTGGCAGCTCCAGGGGCGGAGGAAGGGGGGGCAGTCCAACCCAGGTGCCATCTCTGGGGGGGGGGTGACAAGAAGCCCCAGGCGCGACACCACAAGCCACCATCATCGCACTGCCGCTGCTGCATCTGGAAGATCCTCCGCTCACGGCTGCACCCTCTGCCGCCATCCATATGGCGCTCGAGCGGTGCTGTTGGCAAATTGCCTGGTGGCGCATGCATGTGCACCGTACATACGGCGCATGCGTGGCGCAGCTCAAGTGCTGTACGGACAGCGGCGGGATCCCTTTGCCGCCACTGCAGCCGTGAGCAGATGATCCCTACGCTGCCCCTGCAGCCGCGAGCAAAGGAAGCTGCCACCATCCGTACGGTTCATGTGCATACGCGGTACGTAGTGTCATGCGCACATGTGCGGTGCATAGCGGTGTGCACACATGCGTGGTACATAGCAGCGTGCACCCATGTGTGGTATGTAGCAGTACACGCACATGCGCCGCCAAGCGGTTTACTCTGCCCCCCACACCTGGTTCCAGTTCTCCTTCCTTCACCCTTGGGCAGCTCTGCCTTAGAAGTCTCAATGTGAGGGTGGGAGAGCTGCTGTGGTGTAGTGGTTAAGAGCGGTAGTCTAATAATCTGGTGAACTGGGTTCGCTTCCCCGCTCCTCCACATGCAGCTGCTGGGTGACCTTGGGCTAGTCACACTTCTCTGAAGTCTCTCAGCCCCACTCACCTCATAGAGTGTTTGTTATGGGGGAGGAAAAGAAATGAGATTGTTAGCTGCTTTGAGACTCCTTAGGGTAGTGATAAAGCGAGATATCAAATTCAAACACTTCTTCTGCTGCTGCTGCTGGAACAATGTCTTGCTGCCACGTTGTGTCTTGAGCCTGATCTTCTGCTTACCCTGGATTGCCCATTGACTTTCCTCTAGGCTCTTGCCTGAGCCCTTGTTAGCACTACTGCATGCTCAAAATTGGAGCTTCGATGGGCCTTGGATGAGGCTGCTGTCTGTACCCAGGATAGCTTTGGTCCCCTGAAACCTGTGACCTTTGAATCTCCCATTGACCCGAGCAAGTGGAGAGATGACTACTTTTGGTAGCAGATGCAGAGGTGAGAGGCACTAACATGTGAAAAGGGATGGGAGACAGGTCTGCTTAGACTTTCTAGCGCTGCTATAATACTTCTTAAAAATTCCTTGAAGGCTTTGTCAAGAGGGTTCTGAACCTCCTTAATGCCTGCTTACACAAAGGTAATTTTTGCAACTAGCTCACAAGTCAAAGATTTGACATACTGAAGTGTTCTGAGGCTTTGAGATCTAATGGTGGGCTTGAATTATAACAGCTTGCTACATCCGTGTATCTTCATGCCAAGAAGAGGTGGACCTGTTGAATTTTTGCCTACTGTGAGGTTGTCAAAGACACCGGAGACCTGCCAGAATCCAAGGTGACTGTGCCAAGGCACAGTTATACACAGCTAAATGAGCTCTTTTTATTCAAACAAAATTTCAGTTTGATGGCCAGGTTTGGAGGGTTAAATGCCTCTTTGTTTGCCTGCACACAGGAGAAACATCTAGTAATTAAATACACATTGCCCAGACAAAAGTGTTAATTGCAAACAGCTTCTTTGACTGAGAATCTGGAAAGAAAGCCTTTTTGGCTATCTCCTGAAGAGATGCTTGTGTAATTATCATCAATCAGACCTTGGCTATTATGGAGGGTCCTTTGTGAATCACAAAAGAAATATTGAGGCAGGCACAATGATAAAAGACCCCTGCTTTGCTAATTGCTAGTACACAGTCTAAGCAGGTTTGATCTACTTGGAATAAAGGCTTTTGACTTCACGTAGCTTCACCCAGCCAATTGAATGCTACAGACCTTGGCAGGAGCAGATATGCATCCTCTCTGCTCTGCACCCTAGGCAGGGCTACCAGACCTTTTTAAAAAAAACCCATTGCAAATATTAGTACTTTGGCTAAAATAAAGGATTGTCTACAGAGCATGAAGATAGAAAATAATGCATTATATTCCATTCTACAGCCCTGTTTGTTGCTTGCTGAAAATGCAATGCTTGACTTCTGAAACTTGGAAAGTGTGTTCAATGCCTTTTTTTCCATATATGGAACTGCTTCCTATGGAGCCTCTTGAAGGGATTTCACAATGCCGTAAAATGTATGTAGAACCAAACAATATGTAAAAACAATTTCAAATCCAATGCAGATAATGAGTTGTGTATTCCCCCCCCCCAAAAAAAACTCCATTTACAAAGCTTGTTAAAAAAGGAATGTCTTCAATAGGAGCTGAAAAGATAGCAGAGATGGTGCGTATCAGGTATGGAATGAGAAGGAGTTCCAAAGGGTAGATGCCACCATGCCCCATTTCCAACATTGTGTGGAATGAACTTGATGAGATGGTACCTGCAGGTAACCCTCTGCTGTAGGGTGCAGGAGTCAGCTGGTTATATAAGGGAGCTGATCCTTTGGGTGTCCTGATCCCTGATCCCAAGCTGTATAGGGCTTTGCATATCAGTACAAACACCTAGAGAACTGAGGCTAGTAGCTAATTTGGCCCACTCCAAAACTCCCTAATATTTCATGATTTTTAATATTTTGTGGTTCTTTTCTTTGCTTCAAAAGTTATTCATTGTGTTTTTGTAACCTGCCCTGGGGTCTTATGGTAGGGTTACCAGACGTCCCCGGATTTGCAAATTTGTCCCTGGACAAATTCCGTCCCCGGAATGTTCCCAGATTTGCAAATCTGTCCCTAGGAAATGCGGCAGCGGCAGCGGCAGCCTCAGTAGCCCGGAGCCAGCCTGGTAGTGCAGTTCACTCTGGCTGGGTTCAGGAGCTGCTCACTGCTTACTGCTGCCGCCACTGCCAAAGGGGAACCAGGGACATCCGGCAGTACAGATCTCCTGCCCCCTTCCCCCTTTGTTGTGACAGATCAGGGGAGGCTTGGGAGTCGCAGGCAGGCGGCCATTGCCCAGGAGGGGTGCAAGGCATGCGGTTTCTCTGCCAGGAAAGGTGCAAAGCCATTCTTTCACACCCTGTGAAACATAAATGCTCAGAGTTGTTGTTTTTTAAAAAAACTGGACAACGGCCACCTGCCCGTGATTCCTGAGCCTCCCATGATCTCCTGCCCCCTTCCCCCTTTGTTTTGACTGATCGGGGGAGGCTCAGGAGTCACAGGTGGGTGGCCATTGCCCAGTTTTTTAAAAAAAAACCAACTCTGAGCATTTATGTTTCACAGGATGCAAAAGAAGGGCTTTGCACCTTTATACAATATGCATGTGAGCTTGGGCCCAGGGTGTTTTGCCTCACCATCCCCACTACTGACTCTCTGTTGCTGCTTCAATGAGTCCCCAGATTCATTGAAAAAAATCTGGTAACCATATCTTATGGTGGAAGGGTGGGGAATAGATCAATGCTCCAACATTTGGGTGTGGGGAATGCATTTAAAGTGGGGAAAGCTAGAGGAGCATGAAATCACACATGGTGTGTAGAAAGTGGATATGGCTCTCTCATAATATGAAATGGTCTTCCAACGAAGCTGAACGATGGGGGATTCCAGGTGATTTTAAAAAGTACTTCTTCACACAGCAGCGTGTAGTTAAACTATGGGATTTGCTCCTGCAAGATGTTGTGGAGGCCACCAACTAAATTCATAGAGGAGAGGGCTATCACTATTGGCCAAGATGGCTATATGCTATCTTCCGGATTAGAGGATCATTGCACAGTGGAGTTGCATGACAACAAGGCAGAATACTAAGTGTGCAGCCCAGAAATGGAAACAAGACGAGATGCCGACGAAAGAAGAATGGCAAACAAAATTAATGGACTATGCAGAATTGGACAAAATGACAGGAAGGATTCAAAACCTGCGGGACCAGAGGTTCACAGAAGATTGGAAGAAATATACAAATTATTTGAAGAGCAAATGTAACCAACAAATTACACTAGTAGGACTACAAGAAGCTTTGTAAGGCAAAATGTATGAAACATTGCAAATTAGAGAAAGAACGGATATATTAGCTATGAATTAAATGTAATTGAAGAAGTGGGAAATGTGTATTTAGAGATTAGATTGGAAAATTCGCAGATGAGATTAATGGAAGTAAAAAAAAATTGCCTAAGATGTTTAATTATTGTTGAAAATGATATGTTGATATATATATATATATATATATATATATATATATATATATATATTACTAAGTGTACGAGAAAGAGTTCAGGAAAAGGGAGAGCCAAATAGTGGTAGGTACCAACCAGATTTCCAGAGGGAATCTTGTTGTATCACCTCTCCCTCTGATGCAAGCAGAAGCAATAGACAAATGGAGTTGGGATCACCTGAGCTATTGCTCTCTTGCCTGCAGACCATCTGCAGATAACTCCCATCTCCTTCTTCTTCTTCCTCCTCTTCTTCTTCATTGGAGCTGTTTCAATCATAAAACCAGAAACAATCCCAATGCAGAGGGGGGGGGGGGTTAGAAAAATAAAAAAGAAAAGACTTGCAAGCCTAGGGCTTTTGAAATTCTTCAGACCCCCTACTTTCCAATGTATCCTTTAAAGTCTCTGTGGATTCTGGATGCTGCACTGCTGAAACGTCGAAGGCTCCTGATTTTTTAAGACAAATGAACTGTGCAGCCAACCTTAAAAAGCCAGGTCACTGTCACCCCTGATAATTGTTGACATTTTTAAAAAATTCAGTTGGACAACAACGATTTGAGTGGAAGCTGGTACAATTGTGCAAGGGAAACTTCATGTTTTGATTCGACAACGGGTGAATTATTTAATGGCTCGCTTCAAAGCCTTGCCCTGAGGGTTATGCAGATATAATTGTACTTGGTGCATTACCAGGAATGAAAAATGCTGAAAGGTGAGTGGTAGGCTTCTTCCACTCCCCGCCCCATTAACTTTGTTTCGCAATTCCAGTCCTATAGGTGATACCGTTTACCAGTGAGCATCTAGGCACACTTAAATGCATTCCACTAAAACCCTTTATTTGGAGCAGAAGAGACACTGAGAGGAACCTATGGGGAAACGTTTCAAGTAAGGCAAGACACGTGACTTTTGACGTAGCAGTATACAAAATAGATTGATTCGGCGGAGGATATCTACCACATGCACAGTACGAAAGGAATGCCAGTGGATCTCCAGGGACCATAAGGAGGCCTTGGTCTTCTCAGGCCGCTGATGACACTGTGAGTCCTGGAGCAGGCTAAGGGTGCATCCAATCCAATTTCAACAAACCTATAAGGACAATGTCTCCAAAATGAAGAACTGAGACATGCCACTTTTGGTTAAATTGAAGTGAGGACATTTATGATAAGCAGAGGCATCTTCACGATGGTGCATAGGTCTCTTGAGGAAATTCTCTAACCTAGCAACTAACATCATCCCTCACTCATTTCTCAGCAATTTCCACAGAGACTGTAGTATTCCAATAGTTCAGCCAGCTGTTTGATGATACTGGTCTAACTCATTGGAAATCCACGTTTTTGAGAAGAATCTCACCATATGTGGAGTTGAAGAACCTGAGATGGGATTGCAGGGCCTCACCATTGTCCCTGCTGAGAGATAACCATCTATTCCTCAACACCATCTATCTGCAGCCATTCCATCAATGGATTCAAGTTACAAGAAAGGAGATTCTGGCTAAACATCAAGAAGAACTTTCTGATGGGAAGAGCTATTCAACAGTGGAATGGACTCCCTTGGGAGGTTGTGATCTCTCCTTCCTTGGAGGTTTTTAAGCAGTGGTTGGATGGTCATCTATCATGGATGCTTTAGTTCAGATCCCTGCAATGCAGAGGATTGGACTAGATGACCCTCAGGATCCCTTCCAACACTACAATCCTATTATTCTGTGATCATGTAAGGTGGGATTGTAGAGCCTCTCTCTTGGCTCCGCTGAGAGACCAACACATTTTTACTCCTCCTCTCCCAATTATCCAATTCCTCCAAGTCATTATAGCTAAGAATAAGTACCTGCACTTACTTTTTTCCTCCACCCTCCCAACACTTGTAAGCCTAAAAGCAGGGACAGTCTTAGCACTGGCATTTGTAAGCTACATTGAAACTCTTTTTCAGCTGATGCTTTAAATAAATAATTGTTAAATACGTGGAATTTGGTAACCCAAACACATCAACCCAAACACTGTTGAGAACTGGAGGGGTGGTTCTGAAAAGTTATTATTAGTAGTATTAATAATATACATACATACATACAAACATACAATTAATAATAATCCCTCTGCATGAATTGCATATTGGGCTCGGACCATGCAGTAGTGTGTTCTAATTCTACCTCAATCATAGAAGTCAGCATTGAGCCAATCACCCATCTCCTACTACCCTCCTAAGAAAAACCCCACCCCGCCCATCTGGCTGGGTTTCCCCAGCCACTCTGGGCGGCTTCAAACAAAGACAAAAAATACACTAAAATGTCACACATTAAAAACTTCCCTGAACAGGGCTGCCTTCAGATGTCTTCTGAATGTCAGGTAGTTGTTTATCTCTTTGACATCTGGTGGGAGGGTGTTCCACAGGGCGGGTGCCACTACCGAGAAGGCCCTCTACCTGGTTCCCTGCAGCTTTGCTTCTTGCAATGGGGGAACCACCAGAAGGCCCTCGGCGCTGGACCTCAGTGTCCGGGCAGAATGATGGGGGTGGAGACGCTCCGTCAGATATACTGGGAAGAGGCCGTTTAGGGCTTTAAAGGTCAGCACCAACACTTTGAATTGTGCTCGGAAACGTACTGGGAGCCAATGTAGGTCTTTCAAGACCGGTGTTATGTGGTCTCGGTGGCTGCCAACAGTCAACAGTCTAGCTGCCACATTCTGGATTAGTTGTAGTGCATGCACACGAAAGCTTATACCCAGAACAAACTTATTTGGTCTCTAAGGTGCTAATGGGTTTTTTAAATTTTTATTTTTATTTTTATAGAAGTCAGGAATTGTAGTCAATTATTCTGAGCAGGAAAATCTTCTGGTTTGGACACACCCCTAATTTACTTTTTAGGTATTTCAGTTTTATAACTTTGCATTTTTGCATTAACTCATTCTGGGATCTTAGAGTGAAGGGTGGGCAATCAATTTAAGAAACAAATAACTAATATTAATTTTCCGTAATTCCCAGTGTTGCTTTGGGTAACTTTCATCATGTACCGTTATCTTCTCTGCCATGCCATGCAGGTTCTCTTGAGCTAGCAAAGAGGGAGCGTTTAAGAAACACGAGTATCAGGTCGTAATTGATCCATTTCTGTGTTCAGTATGATTGCTTGAATCAGTGTCTTGCTTTTTTTTTGCAAAGCACAATTTATCTCCCACTGTAATTCATAACTGTTGCTTTTATTTCCTTAGCATCAGCAGATTGCTTAACCTTGAGGTTAGCTTCTGTGAGATTGCCGGTATCTAATGTGTAAATGCGGGATTTTGGAATGCAGAGTCTGTGCTTGCAGTGGGCTACCTTCCAGATTACATTATATTTCTGAAGAGATCAAGCAGAGTGTTCGAAGCCGTTTGAGAGACACACCATGCTCCAGAAAAGACTAGGAATTTCAGGATCTGAGGCGTCAAAAGAAATAGTAGCATTATGAGCGTGGGCTTCTGTTAGGCAGAATACAGGCTAATGGCTTAGGTTGATTAGGGAAATGTCTCTTAATGGGAGCCAATGACTAGAAAATAGCTGGAGATTTCTTCAGAATATTCTGATGAGAGAGAGCCAACCATTTCATACCGCCTCCAGTTAAAAGGAAGGGATGGGGTGAATTAGGCATGAAAAAGTCCATCAACTTTGGTTTCACTTAATTTTTTGGTTTTCAGATCTTGAAATCAGTTCTCCAGATTTCCACAGAATTTTGCATTTTAAGAAATCCTCATGAAAATTTGCCATCATTTTAGGGCTAATTTATCCTAATACACACGTTTTTGTATCCCACTTTGGCTAATACACACATTCTTGCAAACAGTTCCCCCTGATACAATACATTTTAATATTATTTTCACCCTCTCTTATTGTTTGCCTGAAGAGCTGCATTGTAAAATTCAGAGAAGTCCAACATTTAGAAGGATAATTGTTCTTTGGTTTGCCTACTGGTTCAAGAAGCGCAAAATAGGTAGTTTCTCATTAAAATACACACAAAACAGAATTTCTGCCCCACCCCAAGTGTTTGTGTGATGGGGGGGGGCAGGGGTAAAGTTACAGTAGAAGTAGTTTTGGAACAGAGGGAAAGGCATGCCCTGTACACACACACACACACACACACACACACACACACACACAGACACCTGCCTGGGTCATACCATTGTGTGAGCAGGGGGAGTGTGGATCATCTTGGCCACTCCCATACGTCTGCATTCCTATTCCTGCTCTCTACTGCAATTCAGAATCCTAAGAGATCAGACTTCTAGTTTGTGTGAGATAATTGCTCACATAAATGAGATTCCCCACTGCAGATAATAACCCCTGCCTGACACATCTGGGTGGGGAGAGACTATAGGAATGAGGGTGCCTGAGGCTCGTTTTGCACTCTACATTTAAAGGGGTACTGTCCCACTTTACACAGTCATGGCTTCCCCCAAAGAACTGGGAACTGTCGTTTGTTAAGGGAGCTGAGAGCTGTTAGCCTACCCCTCTCCTCTTCCCCTCAAAGAACTAAAGTTGTCATTACGGTTTAACAATCAACCCCTCTTCTCTCTGTGAACTGTAGTTCTGTGAGAGGAATGGGGGTTTCCTAATAGCTCCCAGGACCCTTGAGAAACTACAGTTCATCTTCATTATTCCTGCTTGGCAAGGGGTTGGACTAGATGACCCTTGGGGTCCCATCTCTACAATACTATGGTTCTATTATTCACCTCAGCTTAACAGTGCTGCATGTGCAGGAGTTCCAAAGGCCTGTGGAGCTTGTCCACACTTCCCTTTGTCCCACAATTTCTTCTATTTGTCCTGGTATTTCTGGACATGGGCCTGAAAGGGTCTTCTTTTGTTCTGCCACTTTCCCTGGGGAAGTCCACAGTTTACTGCTGAATTGACAAACAACCCATAGTAAAAGCCACTGCTGCCCTTTGGAGGAGGTAGAATTGTGGGCTTCACGGTCCCACCACACGTGCAGCAGCTGGAACCCAGCCCCTGCACGATTGGGGGGATTCCCAGTCATGTCACCTCCTGGCCAGCCAATCGGCTGGCTCTGGGGGTGTGGCCTGCCTTATTTAAAGCAGGACGTGGCCGGGGATCTCCCTCTTTGCCGCCTGCCAGCTGTTCCTGCTTTTCCCACCCTCCCACCCTACAAGGTTTTCGTTCCTTGACCTTGCTATGGAGCTTGGTTGGTCGCCGTTGAGGGGCCTGGTAGGAATTTTTCCACTTGGCAAATTGGCACCAGCCACTTGGTTTTCGCCTACCTCGTTGCAAATTGTCACAACTTTCTTGGTATTGGCGGTTAGGCATTGGTATAGTTCTGTAGATGGAAGAGGGGAGGTAGCGCCATCACCTGCCCCGCATATTGAAGGGTAGTCCGATAAAGGATTCCGGGGGATGTGGCCCTGTCCAAAGCATGGGGAGGTGAGGGTCTAAGGCACGCACCCTAGCGGTGACCCCAGGGAAGTTCCTAGTTTATGTGCATCAGCAGGACTCCCCCTACTGTTAACCCTTCCCAGACTTCAAGCAGATGGGCTGAAGTCGGATATAGTTGGTTAGGACCAATGCCTAAGCCAATACTGCTCATCACCTGTAACCAATAAAGTTGTGGCCTTATTTAGCCCATTAACCTTAATAATTGTGTCATGTGTCATTATTTCCACTGGGGCGGGGGACTCGCCACGCAACCCTATTGACATTTGTTCCATTTCAGCCCTAAGACAGCTTGCTCCTTTATTCATTTCAATTATGAATCGCTTCCCACAAAAATCATCAACAATACATATACACACCCTAGTTTCAAGTCCAACACAGAAGCATACAGGGATAAAAAAAACATCTCTACTTTAAAGGCTTGTGGAAAAAGGAATGTATTCAATAGGCACTGAAAAGATAATCGAGAGGGGGCCTGTCTGATATGTAAAGAAGAATGTAGAGGCAGAGGAAATGAGAAGAGGGAGAGGGCAGGTCCTACAAACAGTGCCAAGCAGAAGGAGGCAGAGGAGAATCTTGCATGTCTTCAACACATGCCCATTGCCAGACTCAATTCTGCACAGCCAGCGACATTTCAAACATGAAAACAGGACCATTTGAAGGCTGCTAAATCCCTCCAGCCCTCCCTCCCCCTTCTTTGCACAGAGCTGGTGTTCCTCGCCTGCTATGTGCTGAACTCATTCGCTCAGCAAGCGCATGTCTTGCTCCGGTGTCTAGAGCAGGATGTGTTAGTAAACCGATGAGAACAGTTTACCCGTAAAGGATCTGGTTATGAAAAATATCTGCAGCTCAGAGATATTCTTAAAATGCAAAAGATTTAACAGGGAGACAGACTGCAGCTGTGGACAGACTGCAGCCTAATCTCTCAGAGCAAGGAAGCTCCTTTCCCTCTCAAGTGTTGTTCCCACTATTTATTTGATAATGTGCCCCTTATATTTGTGCAGTAATTCACTCCTTTGAATTTCCAACATGCAAATGCCCATACACAGCGGTGGTAGTGGTATGTGTTGCTCGGGGAATATTGGTGACTATATAAATATTATTGGTGACTATATAAATATTATCATGATAATCATCACCACCACCAATAATAATAATACAGATATACAGTGATACCTTTGATTGTTGATGGGATCCGTTCCAGAGGTCCGATTGGATCCCAAGGTTTCCACAACCTGAGGCCTGCTTCTGTGCATGCGCAGACTGCTTCTGCCCATGCACAGAAATGGCCTACCGCTTCTGCGCATGCGCGCGTGGCAAAACCTGGTAAAATACTTCCTGGTTTGCCACTTGTGCATCCTGAAGTTTACGTAACCAGAGGGTTATGTCAATGGAGGTACGGCTGTGTATCATAAGACTCCAGCTGCCCTGAAAATGTCAGAAAACCATTTCGCCATCACAGCTTCTCACTGTGTCATGCAGAGTCCCGAAATCTGCAAGAGCAGGAAAGGGCATGGGTAGGAGAAGGTGGCAGCCCGGCCCCTCATGTTGGCTCAGCGGGACCTGCTCTCCTCAGCTCCACCAGCTGGTACCGTTCAACACATCCAACTACCAGTGATGGTGGTGGCAGAAGTGGCCTAAGGGGGCCTGGCTTGTGCGGGCACACAGAGGCCCCTCAGCAGTCATAGCCATTGACCATATAGACTACACTGCTGGCACCGAAGTGCGGCCTTGTAAACATCTGGCACAAGTGCCTCCTTTGACGCTCAAGGCGGGCTGATGGAAGCCGCGTGGTTTTACCATGTCGTCTAAGGCTCCCGCATATAACCAAGATGTTTTGTTGGTGAAGTATTGTCACATACTCCTCTTGGCAACAGCTATTGTGGCAGCTCACACAGCCCTGCCCTTTCCCCATATTCCATCCACAGTGCACATAAATATAGGGGTAGTGGCTGAGGACACTGCGGTGGAATCAAATGTCCTTATTTTCATCTGAGGAATGTTGAGGAGGCATGATTCCTCTCAGTTTGGGGCTCGAAATTGTATTATCTAAAGGACCCCTGGACAGTTAAGTCCAGTCAAAGGCGATTATGCATTTGCAGCACTCATCTCGCTTTCAGGCCGAGGGAGCCGGTATTTGTCCACAGACAGCTTTCCAGGTCATGTGGCCAGCAGAACTAAACTACTGGTGTACGGAGGACCGTGATGGAAACCAGAACACACAGGAACACCATTTACCTTCCCGCTGCAGCAGTACCTATTTGTCTACTTGTACTGGCGTGCTTTCGAACTGCTAGGATGGCAGGAGCTGGGACAGAGCAACGGGAGCTCACCCAGTCGCGGTGAGTCGAACCACTGACCTTCTGATTGGCAAGCCCAAGAGGCTCAGTGGTTTAGACCACAGCACCACCTAGGAGAAGGGCAACCAACTTGGTTCCCTCCAGATTAGGCCTGTGTGTGCACAAACATCCACAAACGTCCACACACACACACACAGAGAGAGAGAGAGAGAGAGAACATCCTTTACATGGGCTGTGCTGACCGAGGGACCACAGTGGACCTTTCCCCCAAAGCAATCTGTGGGTGGGGCTAATGTTCGATTATGGTTTTTAACCCCTAATCGAGCATATGGTTTTCTCACTCTGTTTCCAAGAAATGTTCCGTGCATTATCAAGTATAAGCATGAGGAGGCAATTCGTGTAGAGACTGAAGCATTTCAGAATATATTTGCTTTCCTAAGCAGTTGCCTTCAATAGCATGCAGCGTGTTGTGTGTGTGATTTTATTTTATTTTTAAGTCCAAGACACTTTTCTTTTCAATTGCTCATGATGGTTAATCAGCAGATCAAGAGACAGTCTTCATCTCTAATTGGAGCACAACAGAAAACATAATGTAAAAAGGATAATCGTTGCAGGGACAGGCAATCATCTTATGTTTATTCCCCCAAAAGCTGCATTATATGGCAATGTTTACCGCACATTTCCATTCAGTGTCACATATACTCATTTCTAGTGTGTCTCTTATCCTGAGCTCTAATAATTAGCTTGCATGTAATTAAAAGCTGAATAAGGAAAAGGCAGTCTTGTTCAGATTATGCCAGGTTGTCACTGTCCCTTCTTCATTCTCCGCAGGAAACAGATATTCCTTTTTTCTGTTCAAATTAATCCACAGGCGCTTATTTACATTCCAAAGTGGAGTCAGATTTATTGCCCTAAATGCTAATTCTTCATTTCCTGTTTATTCAGGAGTCATGCAGGGGGGGAAACAACAACCTCCTGTTGGCAATTGAAGTCTCTATTCCTGAACATATTTCTATATACATACTAGCCAGTGTCATCTGCAGACTGTATGCTCATCATTTGGTATAGAATCCTATTCTCCACTTTGATATAAATCTGATTTTGACTGGAAAGAGTTGATTGGGCAACCCCTGAGCAACTGCCAGGACGTCTTCTTTCCCCCACAGTTTCATTCATTTATTTTCTTTTAGAAAAGCATGTTTTGGAGATGGAAATTCCAACCCAAGCAAAATAACCAAAACACCAATACTAGAGGATACAAGTGGAACCTGCAACATAGAATCATAGAATTGTAGAGTTGGAATGGATACTGAGGATCATCTAGTCGAGGGTTTCCCAACCTTGGGCCTCCAGCTGTTTTTAGACTATAACTCCCATCATCCCTAGCTGGCAGGACCAGTGGTCAGGGATAATGGGAGTTGTAGTCCAAAAACAACTGGAGACCCTAGGTTGGGAAACACTGATCTTGTCCAATCCCAATCCCAGGCATATACAGCTGTTCCATAGGGGGATCGAACCTGCAACCTTGGTGTTATCAGACCACATTTTAGCCAACTGAGCTATACAGACTGACAACATGTTGCAGTGTTGTCTAGCCTCTAGCCAGGATATGAAATTCCTTTCTCCCTCCCTCCCATTTTTCTCTCATTCCCACTCCCAGCAAACAGCATGCTCAGTAGTCAATGGGCTGATTTGGAGGGACTCCCTCTCCCTTTTCCTTTTGCAAACATTGATGTTTCCCCAAGTCTGCTGACATATTGGTGGCATACGCAACAGCACTCAAAACTTGGAAACAGATCTGTGCACAGCGAGCTTTCCCAAGCTATTCAGTGAAATGCTATCAATTTGCATCAAGAACGGTAATAATTTTGGGGAGAAAACAGTTCCCTACAATTTATCACACTTGTTAACTGTATGTGGGCTATTTTTCAAGCAAATATTCTTAAAGCAAATCTGAAATCCCTCAGTTCTCAAACCCACACATTTTCAGGAAACACAGTTGTGAAGTTGGAAGAGATGCAAGAACTTGATGTAGTTTGCTCAATAACGCAATATTCTTACAGAAGTTGGATCAAATTGTTTGGCAGGATATCTGTGCTGCAAAATTAAGAGTCGCCATATGTCAAATTTTGAATACAGTATTGTGTTTCAGATCTCGTTATAAACTTCCTGATCTATTACTTTCCCCCAGAATTCAATTATAACCTTAGGGGTGGGGGGGGGGGGATTCATCAAGGTGGCTCCTGATTTCTCAATGAGAGCCATAGCCCCTGTTATGGGTGTGTGTGCATGCCATTGAGCAGGATGCATCAGATTACAGAATATTTAAAATCCTATCTGAAAACTCACTGGAGAGCAGTATGACTACCACCACTTGAATTGTCTATAAACCAAAATATTTTGGAACGGAATTACTGATTGTTCATAAATCAATGGGCAACTGATGCCCCAATGGGCAAACCTAGTACAGTGGTACCTCGGGTTACATACGGTTCAGGTTACATACACTTCAGGTTACAGACTCCGCTAACCCAGAAATAGTGCTTCAGGTTAAGAACTTTGTTTCAGGTTGAGAACAGAAATCGTGCTCTGGCGGCGCGGCAGCAGCAGGAGGCCCCATTTGCTAAAGTGGCGCTTCAGGTTAAGAACAGTTTCAGGTTAAGTACAGACCTCCAGAACGAATTAAGTACTTAACCTGAGGTACCACTGTATCAGAAACAACTTTATATGGCTCTGAACTGACAACATGTTAGATCGGGCCTCCTCAGAAGGACCCCACTGATCCCACCCTAACCCTAACTGAAAATGGCTTCCTCAGTCACAGACAATAATGCCTAGGTCTGTGAAGCCATTCATCATTTTAATTTTATTGAAATGATCCAGAGTTTTGCTATATTAGATGGAAGAATCAATGAGGGAAGTGGCTCCCCCAGATCTTGCCACCATAAGTCCATGGCCCAGGGGTCAGGTGGATAGAAGGAAAAAACACCTCTCTTCATATGAACTTACCTGGACCCTGTGACCATCATCTGAGGCCCTTCTTGGCGTGCCTCCTCCACAAGAGGAACAGAGGGCGGCAATATGAGAACGGGGCCTTCTCTGCAGTGGCTCCCCGCTGGTGGAATGCTCTCCCCAGGGATGTTCGGCTGCTATCTTTATTGTACACCTTTAGACGCCAAGCAAAAATATTCCTCTTCAACCAAGCCTTGGGCTGATCAACATCTTGTGCCCTTTTAAATGTGTTGTGGGAAGGGGGATTTTTGGTTTGTTTCATTCTTATTTGTCTTGGGTATTTTGTGTTTTTTATTTTGTGATTTTATGTTGTGAACCATCCTGAGATCTAATAGCAGCAGCAGCAGCAACAACAACAGAAACAACAAACCCCTAGAAGCGTATTTGGGCACCAGTCTGTAGATGCTGAGCTCTGGAATGTAATATTTCTCTTTTGGGGTTTGTATGTAGCATTCCCAACTGCACACATCCTTCACAATTGTGACGTTCCCACAGCTAGGTGTTTCCATCTTTATTTTGGAACCAAACCACCTATGACTATAAGGGTGTCCATTTGTATGAGAAAATACACTTCCAGTCCCTAGGTAACTCCTAGGAAAATATAAGGCCTTCCCCCAAGAATTGGTTGGTTATTTGTATTAGAACTCCTCCAAACAGTGTTTTCTTTTTCTTGAAAAAGAGGTGCAAGAACCCCGAAAGTTGTTGAGTTTTTTTTACTAAAGAGCTACCAGAATTCACCACCGAGGTGAGTTCTGGTGAGTTCTGGCTGAGCAAAAGCCTTGCCTCCAAAGATAAGATAGTTCAAACCCTGTTTTACTGGCACATTTTATAACATTGGACTGAGAAAATATGGCTTATGAAATATCTATAATAAGGGACAGGAAATTATATTATAGCAATTGACTGGGATACAATCAAATCTTCTTCTTTTTTAACAATCCCATGTGGCTTTATGTATTTTTCTAGTCTATTTTAAGCCGTGTACCTGCTGTTAGGAGCAAGGCTTCTAATCAAAATGGGGCTCTGTTTTATTCAGACCTTGAAGACCAAATAGGTAGCGTTAATTGGCTTTATGTCTGACCTGCTTGAACAATTCACAATCAGCCATTCCTTTGAAACATTAGCATTATTTGACCAGGTGGGGAGCATGTCAGATTCCCAAAGGCATATAGTTTAAACAATTCCCATCGTATATTTTCTAAAAAGCAAAAGTGGAGCGTGCTCATACCATTAAATTATGGGAGTATAAAGAATGCCTTACTGGAACTTAGAATATTTGTGGCCTTTTCCTGATACTGAATATGCCTAATGTCCAATTGGGAGGGGACAAAAAACAATGACCCAAAGTGACTTTTGTGTATAGTTCTACCTGCAAAGCTAAGCTGGTCAAAAGCACTGTCCTAAAGCAAATGTATTCTTGCTAAGGGTGAGAAACAAATTAACAAATATGAGGGATTGGGCAGGAGTCCTGATGTTCTTCCACCAGGACATAATGTTGGCAGTGCAGAAATGGGCAAGAAACTAGGCATCCGAGTTGTACCAACCACTCTATAAATCGGATGTGGTGAAGCAGGGTAGTATATTGGTTAGAACGTTGCATTGGGACCTGGGAGACCAGAATTCAAATCCCCACTCAGCCTTGAAGCTCTTTGGGGGGACCTTGGACCAGGCACTGACTCTTGTGAGGATAAAATGGGGAGGTGGGAAATCATGTGTGCCACTTTGAGCTCCTTGGAGGAAAGATGGAGTAGGAGTCAATCAGACAAATCAAGAATAAACATTTGGTTTTCTGGCTATTGCTGAAATACAACTCCCATCAGTCCCAACAAGCATGGCGCCAATGGCCAAGGATAATGGGAGTTGTAGTCCAACAGCATCTGCAGGGCTCAAAGTTCCTCACTCCTGCTATACACGTTATGGGAAAGATAGGTGAAAGGGGACAATGAAGAGTAAAGGCTGGAAGTCCGTATGGCAAGAACTAACAAGAGCCGAGGCAAGATAGGTTTTCTGGGGACTGGGTGGTAGAGGGATTACAGAACTAAAAGATAGATTTATTGGGAGGGGAAATGGGCATCTTGGATGCTTTGATCTCTGTGATGAGTTAGCCCTCCCAAAGCCAAAGAGATGATGATGATGATGATGATGATGATAATAGTAGTAGTAGTAGTAGTAATAGTAATAATAATAATAATAATACCCCGCCTATCTGGCTGGGTTTCCCCAGCCACTCTGGGCGGCTGCCAACAGAATATTAAAAGCACACTAAAACATCAAACATTAAAAACTTCCCCAAACAGGGCTGCCATCAGATGTCTTCTAAAAGTCAGATAGTTGTTTATTTCCTTGACATCTGATGAGAGGGTGTTCCACAGGGAAGGCGCCACTACCGAGAAGGCCCTCTGCCTTCTCTTGAGGATTGCAGGGACACTTGATAGGCTCTGAGCATCTTGCAAGAAAGGTAAACATTTATTCCCTACGATTTCTCCAAAGAGCTCAGAGCAGATTATATATGGCTTCCAGGAGTTTTCCCCTCAAGGCAGCATACAGGATCAAACTCGCTTAAGTTTAGCAGCAGAACGGAGAGTTTGTCAAATCAAGAAGTGAAACATAGACCCCCTTCTGTTCAGACTAGCCTTCCCAATTATGAGTCCAGCCAAAACACTCCTACAAAGTTCTTAAAATATGATAGTCAATGTGGAACTCTTGAGAGGTGATTTTTATGTTGTCCCCCACCCCCCAGTCTGCATATGTGGTTGGGGTTTTTTTTAAAAAAATAATTTTAATGGTGTCTGAGATGATATCTGCATGTTTTATATAAATCCTTGTAAAAAAAAGAGTCTTTATCTGATTGATTGATTTATCCATTCATTTCTACAAACACACACACACCCAATAGACCACAGGACAGTTTACAGTGTCAATTGCAAATTACAACACTCCATAAAATATAACTTTTCCATTATTATTATTTTTTAAAAAACAACCTGGGCTAGTTTCTTGACACATTCACACACACGACTCTCTATCGAGAGAGGCAACAGGCATGATCAGAGATCAAGGATGCATTTAACCCAGGAAAATAAGCTCAAGCAGGATGTGAAACAGGGTAAGTAGTGGGTTCAGCTGGGGTGTGTGGGGGGCATGAAGAGGGTCCCAAGAGCTAGAGATGCATTGAGGCACCTGGATCTAAGGTTCCCCACCTCTGTTCCAGAGGCAGCCCTTCAGTCAAGTCATTGTTGAAAATCCGAAGCAGCAGTGATTGATGGACCAAGGGTAAGACTTCAGCAGAAGCCTGAAGTAAGAGATTATAGACCTGATTGAAAATTGCAGTCACAGTATTCAGTGCCTAGTTAATTATGAGTGTTAATTGGAGAAGAGGACTATGTGGAAATTGGCTCATGTTTGGATATGGGGCGATCTGAACCTCTCAAAGTGACAGAAACCCTGTGTTGTGTTTTATATACTACTTAAAGCGCCAAGGACCTAATAGTATATACATCCTTATTTAAAGCAACTGTAACACTGTGAAATTAACCACTTAAAGTTAGTTAAGTAACCAGGCGTAAAAACATCGCCATCTGTTTCTATGAATATCGATTGAGAACAAAATGGATCATACTCTGTTTTTATAATTTATCTTTGGATATTTGTACTGTTTAGCCCTGTGCATAATCATAGCTACCGTTGGGTACGGTGGAGGAAAGAAAATCAGGGGAATTGAGATGGGGTAGCCAAGGAAATGAGAAATAGGTCACAGCAGGGGAAACTGAAGCATGAGATACCCTTCAAAATAAAGGAATATGGCATTCTTCACAGTGAACATGATGGGATTGGCGGTAAGAAGAAAGTTTCAAAGGTTTTTGTGTTCTTTTGTGTTTGTTTTTGCTGCAGAGCTTGGTTCAATTGGAAACATGGTTTTGTTGAATCAAAGCACCATTGTCCCCCTCCACAACCCCCACTAGTCCCAGTATTGCCAATCGCCGAGGTGATGAGAGTTGTGGTTCAGCAACATCAAGAAGGCACCATGTTTAGCTGTGATTCCTGCACTTCAGGGGGTCAGACTAGATGACACTATGGGTCCCTTCCAGCTCTACAATTAATTCTATGATTCTGTGGCTATCCCTGACTTGGATTTTCCTGTATTCTTACTGAACAGGCACCTCTGGGACATTTTTGCCCTTGTTTTTATTTTGCATTTAATCATTTCTACAGTATATCTCGATTGTATTTGTACAATAATGCAGCATTTGTTGTTGCCTCTGTGTCTGTTTGCTTAAATATTTATAATTTGGTCATGAATATTGGTCACGAAGAGCCTTTCATCTTGGTACAATTGCATGTAAAATGACATCTTTGCTGTGCTTTGTTAGCTAGACCAATTAAATCCTTTGGGATAATGGGCCTTTCAACACCAATCTATTTTTAGTACCGCAGTGTGTGAAAGAAAATCAAGTGTGTGGGGGGGATCTTGGCATATTAATTAACAGGTACAGTCGTACCTCCTTTTGCATCTGAGATCCATTCCAGAGCCCTGGACGCTCAACGAAAGGGACGCTCGACAAAGCGCTGCTCTACGCATGCACGAAGCGCGATTTAGCACTTCTGTGCGTGCGTGAGTGGCAAACCCGGAAGTAACCCTTCCAGTACTTCCGGGTTTGCCACGGACGTTCGACGAAATGGACCCTAAATGGGGTGGACTCAAAACGAAGTACGATTGTATATTCAATCTTGGCAAACAATGATTTTTATAATGGACTTTCTTATTTTAAGCATACCTTCTAATACTTAAGGAAGTTGAGGCTGAGAGATACTGAGCTGGACCCAACTAAGTCCTGCTCAGAGTAGACCCTCTGAAAACAATGTGAGTTAGTCACGTTCACTGAGTCCAATAGTGCTGGGAAGTTTTTGCCTCTGCACATGAGTCTGAGAATGTTCTGAACAGTTCCCATTGAGTTCATAAAACAGTGTACCCTGACCTGTTCCTAATGCATTGCTGACCACATCTACGGAACGTGATTGTTGTATTCTTTCATGTTATGTTCTCTCAATATTAATCTTTAGTTATAATTTAATTAGGAGGTTTCATGCCTGTCTAGTTCCAGCTCCGTTTCTCAGCTTTTGATCTATCAGTGATAAATGGTTATATGTAATTCCCGCCTTGTACCTATGTTAACCAATCAGCAACAAGTTGCTTTGTGTTTGTATCAACCAATCAGCCACAAGCACACCTGTGGCAATGTTTGTAATATTCAATAAAAGAGAGTTCCCGGGGCTCGCCCCGGCAGACGCCTCTCATATGACACCTGCCACTCGTCTGTCGTGATTTTCAACCCAACACAATAGGTCTAAGTATGCCTTAGCAGGATGCAACCCAGTGACTTTGCCCAAGGACTTGTCAGGGGAGAAGAGAAGTCTTCATTCCATATCTTCAGTATATTAATTTTTGTGTCATATCTACTTAAGCACACACTGACAAAATATATATTTGCATATCTGGACTGTTTTGCTGCTTTCAAGAGAGCCGGTGTTTCCTATTCCTATAAATAGAACAGTGGCTCAAAAATACTATTCGCCATTATTATTCATAGTAGTATTTTTTAAGGGTTTCACATAGCCTCCCCAACCCAACCAGGGGAATGTCTGACCCAGATCATTTTAGGGGACAGAACTAATGCTCAATTAGGGTTTCAAAAACCTAAATCAACGTAAGGGCAGGGGAGGGCAGGGGAAGAAGAAGATGCCATCTCTCTCCTACCAGTCTACTGGTTTCTGCTTCGCCAACACATTCCTACAGGAAACACATTTGTGAAGCAGACCCTACAGCCAGCAGGGTTGAATTCCCTGTGCAATCCTGCTCCACACTGCTTTGCAAGAATGTTCCCTGCAAGGAATGCATTTGCCAAGAAGGACCCTGTTGTCATCAGGGTTGAATGCTCTTGAGCAGAGGCCTCAATCCTGCTGGGGTTTACTTGGTGTGCTCCCTGTACAGAACACGCTGGTGAATTAGAGCCATGCAGCCAGTAAGACTGAACCCTCTGCACACCAGCTGCTCCATTTAAATGCTCACATTTGTTTTCCTACTGGGAAAAGGTTCCCTACTGGGAACAGGTGTATACTGCCAAAATGCAGTGCAGGGCTTCGAGGTCCTCTTGCAAACAGCCCTTTCTCTTCCTCCCGCTTGGACTACTGCAATGCTCTCTACGTGGGGCTACCTTTGAAGGTGACCTGGAAACTACAACTAATCTGGAATGCGGCAGCTAGACTGATGAGTGGGAGTGGCTGCCGAGACCATATAACACCAGACCTGCATTGGCTCCCAGTATGTTTCTGAGCACAGTTCAAAGTGTTGATGCTGACCTTTAAAGCCCTAAACGGCCTCAGCCCAGTATACCTGAAGGAGCGTCTCTACCCCCGTCGTTCAGCCCGGAAACTGAGGTCCAGTTCTGAGGGCCTTCTGGCAGTTCCCTCCCTGAGAGAAGTGAGGTTACAGGGAACCAGGCAGAGGGCCTTCTCGGTAGTGGCACCCACCCTGTGGAACTCCCTTCCATCGGATGTCAAGGAAATAAACAACTGCCTGACTTTTAGAAGACATCTGAAGGCAGCCCTGTTTAGGGAAATTTTAAATGTTTGATGTTTATTTGCTTTATTATTATTATTATTATTATTATTATTATTCTGTTGGGAGCCACCCAGAGTGGCTGGGGGAACTCAGTCAGATGGCTGGGGTATAAATAATACATTATTATTATTATTATTATTATTATTATTATTATTATTATTCCCACCCAATGCTTCACCCACTGACATCCTCAGGTCACCCCAGGTGTCCGGTGGCTGTCTCCACCCAACTCTGTCAAAATATGTATCCCCCTGAATCAATTTAGTTTGGATTTCGGCTGAAACCAATGCACAACCTTCTTCTTCTTCTTCTTCTTCTTCTTCACCATCCACAATGATCTTCTACCATACTTCCAGTGAGGTCAGGGTTCTATACATGGATGGGGATTACCCCACATTATCCTCAAAATAAAACAGTGAGGTGGGTCAAGGCCAGACAACGTACCTGCTGTCAGGAGCTCGTCCTACACTCCCTCTCTAGCGTCAGACAACAAAGAGAGTACACAAAGGACACGTCCCACTCTGTGGAGTCAAAACATACACTGTCATGTGATAAGACAACAATCCCATGACTGCAATCATGGAGCTGGAATTCTAACACTTGCCCCAGTGGCACCTAATGAATTCCTTGGACGAATGGGGATTTCTACTCTGGTATCTCTGGACAAAGTCTGCCATGCTAACCACTACCCCATGCTGGCTCTCATAATGCAAAACAAGATGGCACAGATATAAAATTGAATCGACTCGCAGCACATCCATTCTGATATGTTGCATAGTGCATGCTGGCTCTTGAGGAAAAGGGATAGGGACACCAAGTGCTTTAACTGGAGTGATTGCACTTTTCCCAGCACTTAAAAAAGAAGAAGAAGTGAAAAGCCATTTTAAAAGGTAAGCCATCAGAGAATAGGGCAAAGGAGAAGATAACAACATTTCATCATTAGTCTAATCAAGGTAGCAATCTAGTTCCATGGGGTGAGCCTGATTACTAAGGTGATGAAAGAACGGTGGTGGTGTCCATGAAGCAATTGTCCCTGGACTGGGAATTATTTAATTATGTCCTATAGCTAATCAGTGTATGTGAGAGGGCTAAGCCATAAAGTGTTTTGTGTTGGGAGGGGCATTTTTCACCGAAGATACCTTGGGGTGAATTGCATTGCTCCTTGCATGTGCTTTTAGGGTGTGTGTTTTTTTAAAAAAAGAAATACTGTGAAGAGGGCTAAAAATATTCACTCATACGGAGCGAAGGCAAGAAGAGAGCCCTCACTCTGAGGTAGCTTTATGACATCATCATTTAGCTAAATGTGCCCCCTCTCCCTACTACTGGCTAGTGTAGTTTTTTAAAAAGAAAACTCTGGTACTTAGAGACTTAGGAAAGTTAAACAGGAAAAAGATTTTATTTTACAGCAAAACTGGTAAAACAAAAGATGTGTTCTTGAAAAGAAACAGTAAACATAAATATATCATAAATTCAGTGTATGTCATAGGCTTCTGAAAAAGCTGATCAATGTACAGTTTATATTCACTTCATTTCCTTAAGCTAGTTGCAGAGGTGTTACAGCTTAGGTTTCAGACTTGGGTTTTGAAACAAGTTGGTACTTCCTGTCAGTTTCCCAACCGTCTATTAATCTCACTCCTGAGGCTCCTCTTTTAATATACCAGACCTGGGATCACCACACACCTCTTAACTGGGTTTGGGATTATTCTTCTCTCTCCAGAAGATCTTTCCCCTTCTTACTGAATTGAGATCAAAGTAGAACATTCTCTCACAACTCTACTTCTCCTTTCTCAAATTCAGCTTCCAAGGTCTCACTTGGCTGTTACAGTATTGCAAAAGGCACCATCCACTGTCTTTAAACCTAATCCACCAGCTCAGAGACTTCCTTCTCTGGCTGTAGGGTGAATTACATACAGCTAAGAGGCTATACTCTTATCCAGCTTAACGCCAGGAACCCCACTCTCCATTGCTTCACCCCACCCATCCCATACTCCTGTTAGAATTCCTGCTCCATAATGGCAGTCATGGGATTTTTGTCTATCACATGATGGTGTATGTTTTGACTCCACAGAGTGGGAAGTGACGGAAACAGTATGTTTGTGTTATTGTGTTCCGTGAAGTGGGACTATTGTCCTTTGTTCGTTCTCTTTGCTGTCTGATGCTAGAGAGAGAGGGAGCCATGTTGCAGTGCTCCGTGTGTGTTTATATGTAAATAAAGTAGATTAGCCAAAATGCTGAGTTGCTGAGGTCTGTTATGCAAGCTGCGAAGACTCTGCGGATCCCTAAGTGTGCCGATGTCTGTTGGCATTGGTCGCTGTGATGTTCAGGCAGAAAAAAGCTTTTGAAGCTCCCAAACGATCGACCAGGAGGGAGGGAACATGCCAGTCGGGCATGTGTCTCTACCAGGGTCCTACTCGAGTGTAGGATGAGTTCCTGACAACTCCACCCCCTTCTGACTAGCTGTACCCACAGCCAATCAGAGTGAGTCTACAGCCCCACAGTCTGAGAGCTACACCAATCTGGTGGAATTCTGTGTCACTGCATCATTCTGGGCTGCCTAGATAGGTTGTGTGATGATGTCATCCCTGATTGGCTGGGACCATGTCATAATGGAGCAATGTGTTTCCATATCTTAAATAGCATCAAGAGCAAAACAGTGCCCTGTGGCACCCCTCAGCACAACTACCAGGAGGTGGACACATAAACCCAGACTCATAAGTAGAGGTGTGACCACTGTAACACATAGCTACCTGTTCCAATGCCTGGAGACATAGTCCATATTGAAAACCAGTGATAGAACAAGCATTTGGAAATTCCTGTGCATGCCTCAAAGCATGCTAGGCCCACACCAAAGGCTTTTGTGGACCCCGGGATTAGCACTTAGTTGCAAACACTCTCCACTCGAGTCAATTTCTTCCTGTCACCCAGTGAACATCAATAATATAATTTTCAGCATGATTACTAATTGATCTGCAAGCTGTGAAATTAATTCATTTGAACCAGGGATTCAAAATTTCAGATGATTAAAACAAAACAAAAAAAGACCAAAGCCAAAAGCGCTCTATGGAATGATTGATTATAAGCTGTAGCAACTCCAACAACAGAGACATTGGAATTAGTTGTCCTAATTCAGAGAGGGGGCTTTATTTGTTTTTGTTTATAAAAGCTGTGCTATTGCGTTTGAAGCTATTAAACGACATTTACACTCTGTTATTTATTTTTAAAAACAGCTTTTTGGGGTGCTTTGACCCACTAAGCAAGTATGTTACCCAGCAGGTGTTAAGGAAAAGCGAGACTAATCATTACCATTTTGGCTGTTCAAGGAGCCATTTCAGAAAATGACTCCTTAAATGGTAGAGAAATTTGAATAGGTAAGGGCTTTGTTCCATTAATGATTCCACCCCCCTTATTGCTTTTTTCGGTGGTGGGAGATTCTTACTAAAGATGGGCTTTGGCTTTTTAGCATGGTTACAGTATTTTTCACTCCATAAGACACACTTTTTTCCTCCTAAAAAGTAAAGGAAAATATCTGTGCTTCTCATGGATCGAATGCATGGTCCCTGGAGCCAATTTCACCATCAGATCACATGGCTATAGCCTGCACCAAAAAAATCACACATCCACTGTTTTGTGTGGCCAAAATGGCGCAAAAACATGGTTACAAAGCACAGATCCACAAGGATTCTCAGGATTTTTGCATTGGGCTACCCCAAACTCACCGTCAAATCACATATCATGTCTGTGGCCACACCATGAACCACAAAAATCATACATCCACTGTTTCGTTCAGAAGATTTATTTTCTTGTTTTCCTCCTCTAAAAACTAGGTGCGTCTTATGGAACAAAAAATATGGTAATTTGAGAGGAGGCTGGTCTGTTAAGGCAAATTCACAGAATCACAGATTTGTAGAGTTGGGGGGGTAACCATGGGGGTCATCTAGTCCAACCCCCTGCAATGCAGGAATCTTTCACCCAACATGAGACTTGAACCCACGACCTTAGTCTCATGCTCTACCAACTGAGCTATGGCTCAGGATGGATCAGTGCTCCACCCTCTGCCTGCCCTCAGCCAACCACCACTTGCTTGCCCTCTTCCAACCAGTCAGGGGTTGCATTTGTCCATCATTGGTTCTGGCTGCACCCTGTTATTGGTCTCCTTGCCTTCCGCCCTACCAATGGGCAGCAGGTGCCACTAGTCAGTTTCTAAAAGGAGTGGTGATGGACAAGTCCCCTGCTCACCTGTCTCATTTTGGAAACCTCCTTCCCCCTTCCTTGACTTTGTCAGAGAACTTTCAGATCTTTCTGAACCTTTTCTAAGGAAGCTCAGTAAACACCCTTCCAGTCCCCTGCTCTTCCTAGGAAATGCATTGAATTGGAGGTGGGGGCAGCAGCATAAGAATGCCAAATTATAAGAAAATTGGCTTCCAGGTGGAAAAATCAAAACTAGAAACAGAACTGTTAGAACCCAAAACTAAGAATTTGTCAAGAATGTATAACTTGCTGTTGAAATGGAATACTCAGGATGAAACGGTGAAATCTGCTATGAATAAATGGGCACAAGATGTTGGACATAATATTATGTTTGCTGACTGGGAACAGTTATGGACCACAGGTATGAAGTTTACGGCATGTAATGTCCTAAGAGAGAATATTATGAAAATGATATACAGGTGGTACATGACCCCAGTCAAGCTTGCAAAAATCTATCATTTGCCCGATAATAAATGCTGGAAATGTAAAGAAACTGAAGGTACATTCTTTCACCTTTGGTGGACGTGCCCAAGGATTAAGGCTTTCTGGGAAATGATATATAATGAACTGAAAAAGGTATTTAAATATACCTTCTTGAAGAAACCAGAGGCCTTTCTTCTAAGCATTGTCGGCCAATTGGTGCCAAAGAAGGACAGAACTTTTTTTATGTATGCTACAACAGCAGCAAGAATACTCATTGCAAAGTATTGGAAGACACAAGATCTACCCACTTTGGAAGAATGGCAGATGAAGGTGATGGACTATATGGAATTGGCAGAAATGACTGGCAGAATCCGAGACTAGGGAGAAGAGTCGGTGGAAGAAGATTGGAAGAAATTTAAAGACTATTTACAGAAATACTGTAAAATTAATGAATGATAGAATGATGTTGGATAGCAATTAAGCGGTTTCTAGCTGTAATGCTCTAAGAGAATATGAAAAAAGGGTTATAAATGGGTTAAAATCTAATGGTAAGGATTTGCTGAACCAATAAATTGAAGTGGAATACAAAAAAGGGAGGTACGAGGAGGTCCGGGAAACAAGCTAAAGGAAAATAAGTAATAGAAAATATTTTTGTTTTTAACTGTTTTTATTTTGTATTTTTCTTTTTTCTTTTTCATTTTTACTGTAATATTTCAAAAAACCTTAATAAATATCTTATATATATAAAAAAAATGCCAAATTATAAATCCATAGAACCCAGGCAGCAATGACCGCTCCCCACATTAAATGGGGGGTGCCCTTTGCGTGGTCACGCACAGCCCCCGGGACCCTATGTGGCACCATTAGCACAGGCTTGGCTTCGCCTTCCCCAGGTGGGATACCTGAAGGTCTCCGCCTACCTTAGCCAGTTGCCCTGGGGAGGCGTTGTCAAGGTGATCAGGCCAGGTAGGGGGAGGGACTACCTGCCCACACAATAGGGGGAGGCTCTTACCTGGGAACTGTCAGTTGGCTCTAGAGCTTCTGCCGCCCTACCCACCCTCAGTTAAGACTTCTTTTGCAGGTTAACCTTTTCTCCACAGGTACGCGGGTGCTGCTACGTCAGGGTTGCTATTGAAGGGCCAGAAAGGAATTCCCTGCATTGTCAGGTTTGCTTTTCCCGTAGCAAAACGTCACAACTTTGGCGGTATCAGGCCTTGGGCAGAATCCTTTAGTCTATCTTCCCTAAATGGGGGTGGGCGTGTAGCGGTGACCCACGCCCCCCCCTTCTCTTTGCGGTGGCGATACCAGGGTTCCCTTTTAAAGGGGTTGTTTTGAGAGGAGGCTTTGGCCGTACGCCTATAGGTTGTCATTGCTCTCCCCTGCGGAGACGGCATAATGGGGGCGGGCTCTCTCTGCTTGAACATATGTTCTCCAGAGCCAGCCCATCCCCCCCCCCCCACACACTGGATAACCCTGATGTTTTCCAGATCCCCGGAGGGGGACTGGGAAGGATAAATGCCCAATGCCTGAGCCAAGGTCTCACATCTGAAACATAATAAAGTTGTGGCCAATTTTAATCCCATACCACGTTGTCTTGAGTCATTATTCCACACGGGGCCGTTCAGGGTTTGGGGGATTCCAGCTGTCCATGCAAACGACACTTCTGGTCATCGAGACTGTTGTAAGAGAGGCCTGCAAGAGAATCTATACTGCCAATCCATCCATTATTGCAAAGGTTCGGTAGAGGGACAAAACTGGCAGAGAGAGAGAGAGGTGGCCTTTGAAAGGTAGAAAACAGGAGCTGGGCCAAAGGGGCTGAAGGTCAGGGACGAAGGAAAGAAGGAAGGGGTCACAATTTTCGTCATCTCATCACCAAAGTGGCAGTAAGTAAGGGGAAATTCAAAGGCTTAGTGTGCACCAGAGTTCCTGGGGCAACATGTTGGTGATTCCTGCCCTATAGTCCTGCCCTATGGTGATGCTGAGGCGCAATCGAGAGCTGGAAGGCTGGCCGGCTGCCATAGCAGCTCACAGATTGAGGCACCTGGATCCCACTACAAGAGCCAAACGGAATGCTACATTCTTCAACCTTGAGTCCCCATATGTTTGTTCGACTACAATTCCTATCATGCTGAACACTGGCTAAGTTGGCTGTGGATAATGGGAGTTGTAGTCCAAGAACCCCTGGGGGGTCAAGGCTGAAGAGCATGCTGTGATTCCCTATTGAGATACAATGACTCCCTGCTCAGGCTCAGAGGTATTCTTCTCAATGTGTGTTTAACATCTGCTAGATATTTTTACAACATGGATATTTATTTTTGAAGTTAGTATCTTTTTCTTTACCTGGAAGAGCTCTGGAAGTTCTGCCTTCGAAACCGTGCCATGTGCCTGAACAGTTTTCTTCACTTTTAAGTCCACACTGGGGTTTATGCAGATGCAATCTTTATTTTACTGCCACTAAACACTAGAGAGAAGGATTTAGAGAGATATCTGCCTTTACCTCCTTGCCCTGCTGCTGTGTGTTTTGCTGAATATTACGATAATAAAGGATATAGTCCATTTTCGGGTGTTTTGTTCCAGCCTCATTACCTTACATATTCCTGATATTGAATTTCATAAAGCATCCACCGGCAGACTCCTAGTTGATCAAATCATGAATTTTATCGCCCTCTCCTTTCATAATGATTCAACTTTCCACTCTCATCTTCCCTTAATGAAAAAAAATGCCGCCACCAGCTGGGGATGCATTCCAATCTTCTTCTACCCTTTTTTCTCTGGTGCTAATGTGGTCTATATTTTCATGGCTGTTGAACATTATAAGAAATTTTTAACTTAACTCTCACGGCATCAGGAGGGGAAGGATAGCTGCCTCCACTTTACAGATGGGGGCGAGGGGCAAATTTGCTGACGATTCCGTAAAAATACGGTCTCTGTCAAATGTTTCAAAAGTAGGGGGTGGAATTGGGCCCCAAGTTTGTAGCATACCTAAAGCAGTGTTACATTTAAAAGACACTTACAGTACATGTTCCTTTTACAAAAATATGTATCCTAGAAAAGGGAAGATCACAACTGGGAAAACAAAACAAACAATTCACACAATTATGTTGTTGTTGTTTAGTCATTTAGCCGTGTCCGACTCTTCGTGACCCCATGGACCAGAGCACGCCAGGCACTTCTGTCTTCCACTGCCTCCCGCAGTTTGGTCAAACTCATGTTGGTAGCTTCGAGAACACTATCCAACCATCTCGTCCTCTGTTGTCCCCTTCTCCTTGTGCCCTCCATCTTTCCCAACATCAGGGTCTTTTCCAGGGTCTCTTCTCATCAGGTGGCCAAAGTATTGGAGCCTCAGCTTCAGGATCAGTCCTTCCAGTGAGCACTCAGGGCTGATTTCCTTCAGAATGGATAGGTTTGATCTTCTTGCAGTCCATGGGACTCTCAAGAGTCTCCTCCAGCACCATAATTCCAAAGCATCCATTCTTCTGCGATCAGCCTTCTTTATGATTCAGATCTCACTTCCATACCTCACTACTGAGAAAACCATAGCTTTAACTATACGGACCTTTGTTGGCAAGGTGATGTCTCTGCTTTTTAAGATGCTGTCTAGGTTTGTCATTGCTTTTCTCCCAAGAAGCAGGTGTCTTTTAATTTTGTGGCTGCTGTCACCATCTGCAGTGATCATGGAGCCCAAGAAAGTAAAATCTCTCACTGCCTCCATTTCTTCCCCTTCTATTTGCCAGGAGGTGATGGGCCAAGTGGCCATGATCTTCATTTTTTGATGTTGAGCTTCAAACCATATTTGAAGCTCAACATCAGAAAAACAAAGATCATGGCCACTGGTCCCATAAAACAAATGCAAACTGTCTTAAAGTAGCCAGATAATGCAGGGATCCAGAAATTATTCCCACCTGTCAATATCACGTGTTGTAGAGAGCTTGAAAGCACTGAAGCAGAAACAGGCAACTTAAACAAAATATTACAAAAAACAACAACAACACATACATATAAAAATGTCACATGAATGCAAAGTTACTAATACGTATTCGTATGATACTGCTTTAAACAATCATGGCTTCCCCTAAATGTAGTTTGTTAAGGGTACTGAGAGTTGTTAATAGAGTGTCTGAAAAGTTTGAATTACTACATTTCATTATGTGACAGATTTCTGGGGTAGAAGGCAGAGAAGCCAACAGTTAGGTGGAGCCAGAGACAATGAGAGGCAGAGCCAACTACAGTGGTACCTCTGGTTGCGAATGGGATCCGTTCTGGAGGCCCGTTTGCAACATGAAAAGCCCGCAACCTGAAGCGCTGTATCTGTGCAGGTGTGTGGCACGATTTGGCGCTTGTGCCCATGCTCGAAGTGCGATTTAGCGCTTCTGTGCATGCGCGAGCGGCAAAACCCGGAAGTAACCCTTTCCAGTACTTCTGGGTCACCGTGGGACACAACCTGAAAAAACCTAACATGAAGCAAACGTAACATGAGGTATGACTGTAATTCTATTTTTGTCCCCATACTCCACCCTGCTGAGATCCACAAGGGCAACACTGAGACTAAGGTGCAAGAAGTAAATGGACAAAGCCCCCCTCTGGACTGGTTGGAATTTAGAAGGGAGGTGGGCTTTGGAAGAATCAAGTCTGAGGTTGGTAGGTCTATGGATGAAACTTTGCTGGGTATAGCCCCCCACGAGTTTATCCTGTCTATGTAGAATAAGCCAAAGAAACATTTTTTCCTCCAGTGGCATCTGCATGCGTAGGTTAGGGCCGACAAATTCACTGGGACATCCTTCCGAGTAAATATGCATAGGATCCGGCCTCATATCAATTGCCTACGTCTTTCAGACATGCCACTGTATGCGTCTGTGTGATATAGCGGTTGCCATGGTAGGTACAGATTTTTCTATTAACCAGGAGGGTGAATAGACTCGTAAAACTCATGCAACTGTTTAGCAAATGAATTTCAAATGAGAAATGTCTAGATTTGACCCTGATAAATAGAAATCTAATATTTTCATAAAAGTGCCATAAAATCTCCTCCTGGAATATAGATCAACAATCCTTTTTATTTTTTTAAAAAAGTGTTGATGCCTGTCCAAATCTAAGAAAATGTATGATTTCTGGTATTCCCTTCATCTGAGGAGACAATCTGGGGGAATGTATCACACTGCTAAAAATATGGATAAGGAGGCGGAAGACTACAGCAATACCATTGGTAATTACGCAGGCGAGGCTGTTCAGGTTATAACATCCTCATTAGATTTAGACCTCTGACATCAGGCAGAATGTCTGAAAAGTTTAAATTACTACATTTTATTATGTGACAGATTTACATGCCGAGTTTTTAATAGCTGGCTTTCGCTGCTGCCCTGCACCATTTGCTCTAGAGTCATTTGGGCTCTCCAAGGAGTGCCTACTTTATATGCATCCCAACATTCTCATGCGTCCATCCCATTGGTTGCTGTGAGATGGAAATGCTTGTCTCTCTGCATGGCCAGAGGAGGTTACTGGGAACTGGAGTTCTTAGGTAGAGCGCAATGAGCACTCACACTTTACATGGTGGGTGCCCTTTGCGGGATCGCGTGTGGTGCTACAGTTCCCAGGGAACTTACTGGAAAACAGGGACTGGCCTGTCTCTCCGTGTTATTATTTGGAGGTTCACGCCGCGCCTCAATAATCAAGTTTCATTGTTGGGAGGTGGGGCCAGTCCCATTTATATATAGGAGGTGGAGCTGACAGTAGCCAGGCAGTTGGCTCTGGAGATTCACTCACCCTACCCTCCCTTAGTTTAATGTTTTCTTGTTTGCAGGTTAACTTTTTCTTCCTGTTTAGCGGGCACTGCTACGGTCTTTGACTGGCTGCTGTTGAAGGACCGGGAAGAAATTTTTATATGTATGTATGTGTTGTTGGGACGCGGGTGGCGCTGTGGGTAAAAGCCTCAGCGCCTAGGGCTTGCTGATCGAAAGGTCGGCGGTTCGAATCCCCGCGGCGGGGTGCGCTCCCGTTGCTCGGTCCCAGCGCCTGCCAAACTAGCAGTTCGAAAGCACACCCGGGTGCAAGTAGATAAATAGGGACCGCTTACTGGCGGGAAGGGAAATGGCATTTCCGTGTGCTGCGCTGGCTCGCCAGATGTGGCTTTGTCACACTAGCCACGTGACCCGGAAGTGTCTCCAGACAGCGCTGGCCCCCGGCCTCTTGAGTGAGATGGGCGCACAACCCTAGAGTCTGTCAAGACTGGCCCGTACGGGCAGGGGTACCTTTACCTTTTATGTGTTGTTGTTGTTGTTTGTAATACAGTGGTGCCTCGCAAGACGAAATTAATTCATTCCGCGAATTTTTTCGTCTAGAGAATTTTTCGTCTTGCGAAGCACGAAATCCCATAGGAATGCATTGAAAATCAATTAATGTGTTCCTATGGTCAAAAAAAGTCCAAACAAAGCCAAATTTGGTACAACAAGAGTTTATTAAGTGCTCTTTAAAGTCACACATACTGTAAAGAGCATTTCAAAATTCAAACCCAGAATTTTTTTAAAAAAACAGCAGAGTTGCCCAATGGTCACAGAAAATCATAAAAATGCAGAAAAAAACACACAAGCTTCCATATTCTTGCAAACCCCTCCCCAACTGTTCCCCCAGCCACCCAGCACACAGAAATTCAAATCCAGAATTTTTTTAAAAAAAACAGCAGAGTGGCCCAATGGTCACAGAAAATCATAAAAATGCAGAAAAAAAACACACAAGCTTCCAGATTCTTGCAAACCCCTCCCCAACACCAAGTCCTTGAATTCCAAACACCCCAACCCAAAATCCAAAACCCCCCAAAAAAGTTTTAAAAGCTTAACTTACCAAATGGCTGCAAAAGAAGTTTTGGAAAAGCTTCAAAAATTACCAAAGTCTTTAAAAACCTCAAAAAAGGCTACTATGTACACTGCGTTCTATGAGTTGCTCCTTGAAGTCAAGTCGCAACTGTATTAACGGTGTTAAGAAAAAGGAAACAAACTTGCAAGACATTTTCGTCTTGCGAAGCAAGCCCATAGGGAAATTCATCTTGCGAAGCAGCTCAAAAAACGGAAAACCCTTTCGTCTAGCGAGTTTTTTGTCTTGCGAGGCATTCGTCTTGTGGGGCACCACTGTACAGTGGTACCTCGGGATGTGAACGGGATCAGTTCTGGAGCCCCGTTCACATTCCGAACAGAACGTAAGATGCGCCAGCGCATCTGCGCGTGCGCAGGTCACGTTTCGCCGCTTCCACGCATGCGTGTGACGTCATTTTGACCATCTGCGCATGCGTGAGCAGCAAAACCCGGAAGTAACCCGCTCCATTACTTCCGGGTCGCCGCAGAGCGCAACCCGAAAGCACTCAACCTGAAGCGTATTTATCCCGAGGTATGACTGTATTTTGTTTAAGTTGCCTGTTTCTGCTTCAGTGCTTTCAAGCTCTTTACAACACATGACATTGATAGGTGGGAATAATTTCTGGATCCCTGCATTATCTGGCTGCTTTAAGACAGTTTGCATTTGTTTTATATTGAATATAATTGTGTGAATTGTTGTTTTGTTTTCCTAGTTGTGATCTTCCCTTTTCTAGGATGCATATTTTGTAAAAGGAACATGTACTGTAAGTGTCTTTTAAATGTAACACTGCTTTAGGTATTCTACAAACTTGGGGCCCAATTCCCACCCCACCACCCACTTTTGAAACATTTGACAGAGAGCTTTTTCTAGGGAATCGTCAGTCAGGAGTCAGGAGTCAGCTTCGCCTGCTGAACAGCAGCCTGAAGGGGGAGAGGGCGGAATGACTCCACCTGCAGCTGATCAGTCTTCGCAGAGGAGAAGACCCTGATGAGAACTCACTGGCACAAAAGAGAACATCTCTCCGATGAAAATGGGGACATCTTATTCCATAATGATAATTTTACTATTAATACCCCACACATCTTACTGGGTTGCCCAGCCATTCTGGGCAGCTTCCAACATATATAAAAACATTCAAAAAAAATTAAAAAAAACCTCTTCCCTATACAGGATTGCCTTCAGACAGCTGGCGGGTTAGATAACTCCAGACCCTCCAACATTTCTCCCATGAAAATAAGGATGTCCTAAGGAAAAGCAGGACATTCAGGGATCAAATCAGAAACTGGGACGGCTTCTCCATATCAGAGACGTCCCTGGAAAATAGGGACACTTGGAGGGTCTGGCTCTGGCCTTCTTAAACAGAGGTCTCATTAGGGGGAATAGCAGCAGCAGATCCTGATGTAGATCTTTGCTCTCCCTTTCTTCACTGCTAGGGAGGAAGACGCCATTTTGTGGTTTGCCTCAGGTACCAAAATGTCTTGGGCTGGCTTTACCAGGATGCTAAAACATGCAACCGTTGTAACTAGTTTATATTATCATCAATAATATTATTTCTATAGAAGGAATAATCAGGAAACTTCCTGGTTGAACGTTCGAAATGCTTATTGCTTAGCATGTTTCTTGAATGTTAGATTTTTTTGTCTGTGTTGAATGCATTCAGGTATCCTGCGTTTTATGGATTGCAAGATAATTGTACACAGCGCTAATAAACCTTGCATTGAATTGAAGCTTCTCTATTTCATTTCCCTCAACAGGCCTTAATTGTAATGGGTGTGCCTTTCTTCAGGGTGAAATAATAATATTATAAATGAAGGTTACGTTGGCAAATTGGTTACAACAGGTGCTAGAAATCTCCATCTTTCTATCTTAATCAGTTAGCCATCTCCTGTGCTGTAGACAGTTGCTTTGGGGAAATTAACAATATTGCTTTCTACAAGCCAAGGCATATTCCTCTGTCATTCATTCACTTATTTCTGGGTTAGCACAAAATTAAAAGTGTATTTTACAGGGGAAACTCAATTACCAAAGCCCCGGCAGGAACAAGTAGTAGTAAATAAACTTAATATGAAGCAAGTGTAAAGTGATGCTTTAAAAACATAAAATAAAATAACTGCAGAGCAAATATACTGTGATTTTTAAACCCCTCACCCCCAGATTACATGGGGGAAAGCTCTTCACTGTTCTCCATCCCCAGATGAGGACCAGATAGCATAACATCACATTTTGGTTAAAATCTGCACATTGTGATGTGTATGGATGGGAATGTGCCTGAGGCCTCATCAAAGGCTCAGGTCGTTAATCACGTCGGAGGGCAATTCCGGAAGTTGAGCTTTATCAGCTCGGTCGTAACGAAGATGCTGACACAATGATCCCTCTGACGCCCCACCCCCCATTTCCCAGACTTGTCAACCTTTTCCCAAGCCTCTGCAGGGGTCACTCTCCTCCTGCGGGGGCTTGGGAAGGAAGCTGCACGCCCGCCAGCCATACAGTTGGTGGGGCGCAGCTTCCATCCTAAGCTTCTGCGGGGATCGCTCTCCTCCAGCGGAGGTTTGGGAGGCAAGCTGCACGCCCACCAACCATATGGTTGACGGGGTGCAGCTGGCGGGCATGCAGGAGGGAAAGGGGAGGCCGCCGGCAAAGCCACGCAGCTCCCCCACTCGCTGGGGTGCCCCTGAGAGGCCAGCACCCTGGCGCAACGCACCAGTAAACCCAATGGGAAAGACGGCTCTGCAGACCAGTGTAAACAGTCTACACTGAGTCTCAGACCGATCAGGGAATGCCAGAGGTAGAACCTGGGCTTTGCAGCATGAGAGCTCCCTTCTCTGCCTAAAGTTGTGATCTACCACCTCAGTCCAGAGACCTTTACATTCCTGGTTTTAACAAGAGGCTCAGCAGCTGTAGGTTCTCCCATCCACAACTCCTTCTAGCATCCTCCTTGCTCCCTGCTGGGTGAATGGCACGGCTGTAGTCCTGCTAACCGAAGCAGGTAAGAGAGAAAAACAGAAGAAAGGGCTGGAGGAGAACATGTGGCAGGTAAGCCTCGCTGGCTGCCAAATCTCCTCTTTCATCAGACAGCTTAAACGTTGGGACTTGATAGTGATGCTCGAAAAACTTATCGCCTTTCCAAATTTGAATCTAAATTGGTCTACGCTTTCCAGATGTATGCACAGATCAGAACTTCCGCTGTTCACCACCTTTAACACTTCAGGAATGTTGCAGTGCAGTTCTCAGCTGAAAAAGAAAAAAGAGAAAAGATAATAGTACGTGGTGCATATTTTGAGGGAAATTAGGTCTAAAGGTCTTCTTTAAAATGCATATTTATATTCACAGAATCATGTGAAAATAGGACAGTGGCATGAGCCAGAAATGGACAGATTTCTCTATCCCTACAACGTATCTAGCCCCAAACCTCTTTAGCTTTTGTACGGCTTAAGAGCTTGGCCCCGATATTTTAAAGACCAGCCTTGCACCTGTGTAGGCCTTGTGTCCTACACAATGGCAACAGTGCCCTAAACAGTCATCTGTTACTGTCGCCCAACTCCTGTGCTTCCCTCCCCCACCCCAAAGAGCTGGGGTCTGAGAAATCTTGAGAGCCATCTGTACACAGCAGTAAACATAAATCAATCCGGATCTCAGCTAGCTACTTAACTTGTTTGAGTACGCCATCCACGCACCACCTTTCCTGGAACTGTCAGCGGAACAGATGGATGAAGCCGCCCCGTCTGCCAGCTTGGAGACTGTCCCGTGCAGGAACAAGGCAGGTAACGCACTTTGATTTGCCTCGCCGATACAGAGCTCTTTAGAAAGGATTTACAAATGTTAAGACAAAGTTTATCTGACTTAACACCTCGAACCTCAGGTGCTGGTGATCACAAGACAGTCTGCAAGAGGAATGAATGCCATTTGCTTTAACGGGAGAACGTTCTCCTCTCTTACGCAGCTTCTTGGGGATAAACAGATGTCCTTTAAAACTACCACAGCTGGTCACCTAACTTTTTTTTATGTCATAGGCACCACACATCTAAGCTGCCCTCCACCATTCATTCATTCATTCGTTTGTTTGCTTATTTATTTATTTATTTGGGAATTCTGTCTACAAGAATTCTGCAGGATTGCTATTTTCCTCACGTACTCTGACAACTCCTGCAGAGAGGCCATACATAATGGCTTTTCCCAGGTTATAGCAGATTATAAAATTAAGGAGTCACAAAGGAAAATGTGGAAATGCCATTAAAAATAAGCTAGATGTTATTGACTGGGATAGTGATTCCAGCAAACCACGGATCATGCAGCATAGAGGGGAGGAACCTTTTTTTGGGGGGGGGTCAAGGGATGCCTTGCCCCAATAGAAGATTTTTGGGGACTGCACTCTACTAGTCATGGGTAAGATCACCCTTAACACACAAGCATATTCACATGAACACACAGAGAGAGTCACCTGCAACCACACACACACACCAGTTTCCTTTTATTTACACCTATTTAAATTTGCATAATAAACCCATTCATCATCCTCTCATTATCTTACACAGACTTCCCAACTTATCTTTCATTGGCATCCTATTTCATATTCTTTGGTTTGCTACATCTCCTTATGCTTATTCATATACATATTTCATTCTTTCTGATCCAACACAATTTTCCCAAGGAATCAGGAATTTTTTTAACCAAGTAACTCTGCTCAATTTTCACTCTCAATTTCTCTCTCACTCACTCTCCCCGACCCGACATTTGTGTGTGTTTTAAAGTTCTTCTGATTGTGGAAAAGCAGAAAATCCCTCAACAGCTGAACAGCCCTGCTGAAATTCCTAAATGCAAACTGCATCCCTAAAATTGTACCTATGCAGTTGCAAAATTCATGGACACGCTTTGCATATTTGCAAGAAACACAAGTCCACCTCTCCGTGGTGACATGCCCCTTTCTTGTTTTCATAATAATTCCTTTTGGTACAGTTGATTTATTTAAAGGATCTTCTCTGTAGGTACCCGTATAAATATAGGCGTCATCATCATTGCCATCATTTTGTACCACTTTGGCATGCTGCCCTGTGGGGAGGGAACTGCCCTCACCACTCTAAATCCAGGGCTGGTGGATGGGGACTCTGAGGGCAAGATAAAATCCAGCTGTTGGCTATATCTGACCTGCAGGTTGAGAATTGCCCACCCTAACATAGTGAATTATGGTGCTGGAGGAGACTCTTGAGAGTCCCATGGACTGCAAGAAGACCAAACCTATCCATTCTTAAGGAAATCAGCCCTGAGTGCTCACTGGAAGGACAGATCCTGAAGCTGAAGCTCCAATACTTTGGCCACCTCATGAGAAGACAAGACTCCCTGGAAAAGACCCTGATGTTGGGAAAGATGGAGGGCACAAGGAGAAGGGGACAACAGAGGACAAGATGGTTGGACAGTGTTCTCGAAGCTACCAGCATGAGTTTGACCAAACTGCGGGAGGCAGTGGAAGACAGGAGTGCCTGGTGTGCTCTGGTCCATGGGGTCACGAAGAGTCGGACATGACTAAACGACTAAACAACAGCAGCAACATAGTGAGTGTGATCATATCAGGGTGCTACAGAGTCAATCAGATTCGGCTGAATTATGATGCCATTGAAGGTAAATGAACCCAACTGAGAGTGAGGCCGATGTTTCCTGCACAGTATTTCATTTCTTCTGAATGGGTAGGGCCACTGGCTTACTTTGGACATTATGTGCACCTCCCCCCTCTCCTGAAAAATAATAATCACAGTGTCGTGTACATAAAATAAACAAAGTAAAAAATTCTTTCCTGTAGCACCTTAAAGACCAACTAAGTTAGTTCTTGGTATAAGCTTTCGTGTGCACGCACACTTCTTCAGATACACTGCGTGCACACGAAAGCTTATACCAAGAACTAACTTAGTTGGTCTTTAAGGTGCTACAGGAAAGAATTTTTTACTTCGACTATGGCAGACCAACACGGCTACCCATCTGTAAATAAAATAAACAGTTCTCTACTTTCCAAGGAAACATTTAATTAATGCTGGAGGCAAATGGCTTTTGCTAATTGAAAAAGAACCAAGCATAACATGTGTCTGCTTAAATAATTATATTTATGAGAAAGGAGAGGGAAGCAGAGGTGCTGTTGGGCAGTCAGTAATAAAAAGGACAATGTCACGGTGGACCCCTATTCGTTCTGTCACAGGGAATAATTTGTTTTGCAATAAAGATCTATGCGGGCGTTGCGATATGTTACATTATGTTGAATGCATGTCTCAGTCCTTGAGGTCTGACACAGAGGGCTGCAACTCTTTATAAATGCAATCTCCCAAGTTTACTACTTATTTTTCTATTAGAATGACATAATCATCAGCCTCTTTATAACCACAGCAGGTAAGAATGGCAAGCTCTATGTTTATTTTTTTGCATCGTTTTAGAACTGTCATTTCCTCTACCCAGCCCCTATCTACTGCAAATGCACTTTATCTGGTCTTCTTCCTCCCTTATTCAGTTTCATTTTAAGAGATTCTCCCTCTCGACACAAAGACAAAATACAATTTTTGTTCAGGAATCCATCAAGTCAGTTCATTCGTCTAAGGCTGTTTTGGGACTACAATTCCCACCATCCCTGACCACTGGTCCTGTTAGCTAGGGATGATGGGAGTTGTAGTCTCAAAACAGCTGGAGGGCCAAGTTTGGCCATGCTGGTTTAAGGCATCAATTGGCCATATGTTCCCAATGGATCTGCTGGGACCACTTCAGGGAAGCAAAGAGGATCTGAAGACTCTTTGACTAGCGGTCAGTTTTGAAGAGAAGAGGAAACAGGAGCTGAAGTATGGAGAAAGAGGGGGATTTGGAATTAATTTTGAGTATGCTGGGGGGCAGGGAGATGCCTCTTAGGCGAAGTAAAGAGAAGGTTTTTAAATGGTGACCTGCAGCTTTCTTTGCACTGCCTGAGGAAAATCAATGACAATACCATCAGGCAAAATTGCTCCTGCCAATTACCAGTTTATCTTTACGGCTTCCTGAGGTCAAATGAAATCATCAAGTCAAATTGAGCAGCTAAAATCAATCCCTAGAGCTGAGGTTGGGGACCCGTGGTTCTCCATACACAGGAGATTTCTCCATATTCCGGGCAGCTGGCCATGCTGGCTGAGGCTAATGGGAGTTGGAGTCCAAGAACAACTGGAGGGCCACAGGTTTCCCCACCTCAGCTTAACACTCAATACCTCTTTCCAGGAACCTCTTGGAATTGCCGCTCTGTGAGAAAAACAGTGGGTCTCCTAATAACTCCCAGCACTCTTAAGAAACAATAATTCCTAGGATTCTTTGGGGAAAGCCATGGTTGTTTAAAGTGGCATGATACTGCTTAAAATGTATAGTGCAGATGGTATAAAGGTAAAGGGACCCCTGACCATTAAGTCCAGTCGTGACCGACTCTGGGGTTGCAGTGCTCATCTCGCTTTATTGGCTGAGGGAGCCGGCATACAGCTTCTGGGTCATGTGGCCAGCATGACTAAGCCACTTCTGGTGAACCAGAGCAGCGCATGGAAACACCGTTTACCTTCCCGCTGAAGCGGTACCTATTTATCTACTTGCACTTTGACATGCTTTTGAACTGCTAGGTGGGCAGGAGCAGGGACCGAGCAATGGGAGCTCACCCCGTCGTGGGGATTCGAACTGCCAACCTTCTGATCGGCAAGTCCTAGGCTCTGTGGTAACACCAACAATTGGGAAACATTTGCCTGCAAGCACTCCAGTTGGAGAACAGCCTTTACCTAAGGTGTCATGGGCTTTGAAGACACTCGAACTCAGGACGCAAGGGAGAAACGTGCTAAGAGGAAGGCACGCTTGGCAAATCCACACTGTGATCAACTCCCGCCCGGAAACCAATGTCCCCACTGTGGAAGGACGTGTGGATCCAGAATTGGCCTCCACAGTCACTTACGGACTCACTGTTAAAACCGTGTTTATGGAAGACAATCTTACTTGGCTACAAATGCTCACAAAGAAGCAGAAGCAGATGGAGCAAAAATGTTTATGGAGCTGATGGAACATACGTACATACATACATAATTTTATTTGCACGCCACCTTTCCATAGTTAAAACGATGCTCAAGGCAGCTTACAACTTTAAAAAGCATGACTACAACATAACCAAAGTAGCCATAAAAGTAAGTCAATTGTCAAAAAACACACAGCCCAAATTGCACAGTTTCCACAAAAATCATAATAGGATCTGAAATTAAGATACAAAAAAATGGATAACAATAACAGCAGCCCCCCCCCCCCATAAAAACCTCTAAGCCAGGCATAGCAAACTCGGCCCTCCAGGTGTTTTGGGACTACAACTCACATCATCCCTGACCACTGGTCCTGTTAGCTAGGGAGGATGGGAGTTGTAGTCCCAAAACATCTGGAAGGCCTGCCCTAAGCAATAGGGGAGCAGGTCTTCTGGGACTCGCATACGTAGCAATCTGCCTTGCTTCAAGTTAGACCATTAATCCATGCCTCTTAGTACTGTCGACTCTGGCTAGCAATGGTTCTCCAAGTTTAGATCATGGATCTCTCCCAACCCTTAGACAAATTCATGGAGGAGGCAGCTTTCGCTGGTTACGAGCCACAATAGCTTTGCTCTGCCTCCACAGTTGGAGGCAGCGATCCTCCAGAATGCCAGTTGCTAGAAACCACAGGAACATACCTGCCAAGTGCCCCGGGGGGGGGGGAATGTGACATCCTGTTTTTTCCACTTGAGATACTCTTGCACTGCACTCTCCACCCCCCCCCAAATGCTTTTTTCAGGGTGAGAGTTAGGCACGGGTCACGTGACTCAGCCGGGAATACATCCTGTAAAATGTGTGTCCCGGTTTTGATCTTGAAAAAGTTGGATGGTGTTTTGCTAGCCCAAAAATAGAAAATGAGCGAGGTCCCAACCAAAGAAGAATGGCAACTTAAACCATGGGCAACTTAAACCATGGGCAGGCAAACTAAGGCCCGGGGTCCGGATCCGGCCCAATTGCCTTTCTAAATCTGGCCCATGGACGGTCCAGGAATCAGTGTGTTTTTACATGAGTAGAATGTATCCTTTTACAGGTTAAGTACTTAATTCGTTCCAGAGGTCCGTACTTAACCTGAAACTGTTCTTAACCTGAAGCACCACTTTAGCTACTGGGGCCTCTCGCTGCCGCCGCGCCGCCAGAGCACGATTTCTGTTCTCATCCTGAAGCAAAGTTCTTAACCTGAAGCACTATTTCTGGGTTAACGGAGTCTGTAACCTGAAGCATATGTAACCTGAAGCGTATGTAACCTGAGGTACCACTGTATTTAAAATGTATCTCTGGGTTATTTGTGGGGCGTAGAAATTCGTTCATTTCCCACCCCCCTTCAAAATATAGTCTGGCCCCCCACAAGGTCTGAGGGACAGTGGACCGGCCCCCTGCTGAAAAATTTGCTGACCCCTGATGACATACAGCTTGCAGATTTAACATATAGAATAAGAGAACAAGAAGAACACACGTTTAAAAAAGATTGGAAAATGTTTATTGAATATATGGGTGAAAATTGTGTACATTTGAAAACACTGGTAACTTTAAGATAAATTCAACAGTGCAAATAAGTTTTGATGAATGTAATACTGGAAAACTGAATAGTTTGGGTTATGTAAAATATGCAGGGATGTTTGATATACAAACTGAACCATTGAAGGGAAGTCGTCAAATTAAGATTGTTTAAAAGAATATTTAAAAATGTAAATTAGAAAATTAATACAAATTATTATAAAAAAAGAAAAAGTTGGATGGTATACGCCAGGGGAGAGCCCTCTTGTGCTCCCTAGTTTCTCACAACCATCTCATTGGCCACTATGAGAACAGGATTCTGGACTAGATAGGACATTGGCCTGATCCTGCACACTACTCTTCTGTAAGGATTGAACCTGAAACCTTCTGCAAGCAAAGAAGCTTCCTATTAGCGAAGAAAGTTCTGTTGCTCACGCTCCAGCCCTTTCTTTATTATTTTGCTCAGTGTCTTTTCTAAAGGACAAAGGAAGTGGCCATCTCTCCCCCCCCCCACCCCCAACTGTGGATGACAAAACCAGAGACAGTGGTATGTTTAACGCTGAGCGCAGTCCTTTGCCAATCTCTGAAATGTCAGTGCCTGGGCAGCCTGCTGGGCTCTGCGCGGAGTCATGGTGCCAAGTCTGCTAATAAAAAAGAATAAAGGTTAATGAAGGCATTGGGTTATTTATTAGCTGGAATAAAATCGCCTGCTTTTTATCTGTATTGTTTGTTCAAGGCAGAAGGTCTCGCTTTTGATTTTTAACACTATTTTATCCTTCTGTAGCATTTGGGGCTCTGTTACTAGCTAAGACTTAATGTTCTTTCATATATATATATATATATATATATATATATATATATATATATATAAAATTCCCCCTTCCCCACAAGATGCATGGATTGATTATGGTGGGTCACCTTGAGAGATGATACTTCACAAGCCACACTGACTCTAGCAGAGAGAAGAAGGAGGTGGGTTGTTGTTTTTTGCTCAGGCTACCCGCCAGTATATTGGGAAAGGCAGCCAGGCTGACTGGCCCAGGACTGGTTCTCACATTCCACTTTCTTCAAAACATGAGCATCTTGGCAGTCAGAGCACAGTAGCACGGTATGGAAGTTGCAAAGTACAAATAGAGGTTGTGATGGCACATTTGTGCTACGGAGCCTCACCCATGCTCTCTTTCATACACTTTGAAGTGTGTGTGTGTGTGTGTGTGTGTGTGTGTGTCTGTGTGTGGCTTTTTCAGTCTGCGGACAACCTTCTGCAAGCCATGTGTCAAGGGAGGCAAAAATAGGCATGGTGGCTGCAGCAATGGACATTGCTTTTACCATTGTCCAGTAGGCTATATTCCATGCCAAAGTGAGAAGTTTCTGTGCACACACTCCTACCTCCTTATTCCCACCCAGGTAAGCAAGAGGCAATATCATGTTTCCAGGACAAATTCCAGCCAGGTAAAAGCTCTTGAGCAGAATGTGCAGCAGGGTCAGTGAGGGGTGTGGCTTGAAGAGGCAGGGGGAATGGGGGGTGTCCTGAGGTCTAGAGAGGAAGGCATAGAGCATGGGTAGGCAAACTAAGGCCCAGGGGCCAGATCCGGCCCAATCGCCTTCTCAATCCGGCCCATGGACGGTCCAAGAATCAGCATGTTTTTACATGAGTAGAATGTGTGCTTTTATTTAAAATGCATCTCTGGGCTATTTGTGGGGCATAGTAATTCATTCATCCCCCCCCCAAAAAAAATATATATACGGCCCCCCACAAGGTCTGAGGGACAGTGGACTGGCCCCATCCTGAAAAAGTTTGCTGACCCCTGGCATAGAGGGTTGTGTTTGGCTTGAGGTTTCCCCGCCTCAACGTGGCAGTGTTCTAGTCCTCATGAAGTGTTTTGCCCTTTCCCAGTATAACTTTGCTCAGGAAAGGCTGTGGTCCAGCACAAAAGATAGCTCTGTGCTCAGATAGAGTTGTTGTTGTATTTATTTATACCTCACCCATCTGGGTGGCTTCCAGCAAAATATTAAAATACAACAATTCATCAAATATTAAAAGCTTCCCTTAACATGCTTCTGCTTGTCCCATGCCTAGAAAGCACGAGTCTGAGAAGTTTTCCGCTTGACCCACTGCTTGACCCACATCCTATGCCCTTTTAAAATGTGGCTCTTTTTTGGGGGGGATGTAATTGGGTTGTGGTTTTATTTTGATTATATATATTGTGGTTTTTATTGATCTTTTCTGCGAACTGCCCTGAGGCCTTCAGGTAAAGGGCGGTGTATAAATTCAAGAAATAACAACAACAACTTTCTACGAATGGGTCCAAGCGGTTTTCTCCTTGGCTTGTGCAACGGTGCAATGGCACTTTTTCCCCTGGCGCCATTGGGCCTGCCCTCACTTAAATATAGTGCACCCACCTCACAGAAGACCAATTCCACAAATTCCTACAAACTACCCCAGGTTATCTTGTGGGGGGACTTGTGTGAGGGATAACTTAATAATTTGGAGTCTCAGGCAGGATTTGATCAAATAAACACGAATGATTTTATTAAATAAAGGAAGTTTATGACACAAAATGGGTGTCTGAAGATACTTCAGATTATAATGTAATTTCACTTCAGTTCTTTCTCAGTTGTTGCACAGCTGTTGCTGCTTAATATTTTGGTTTTTAAAAGGTGGTACTTCCTGTCAGTTACACACCCCTTAGACAACCCTACTCTTGAGGTACTCCAAGTAACAGACCCAAGGGATCTCCATACCCCTCTTAACTGGTTTGGGAGTCTCCCCTTTTTGTAGAAGAATCTCTTCCCTCCTGACTGGAACGAGTCCTAAGTAGACTGTATTCTTATAGCTTCTCCTTCTCCTGGCTCAGCCTCAGCTTCCCAGTTAATTCCTGGCCTAATTACTCTTACAGGCCACCACACACTGTCCTTCACACTAAGCTCAGAGACTCCTTTCTGTAGCTTTTGATATATTCCTCAGAGTGGATGTTTCTACCCAGAACTAACTCTCTCTCTTCTCACTCCCTATCCCCAATCTATTCTCCCAACCTCTATCTCAACCTAAAAAACTGTCTCTCCAAATCCTCTGCTTTTCAACCCCCACTCCTGAAACCCTGGCCAATTGGAGGCTGCCATTCGTTGACTGTTTGCTGGCAGGGAAAAAGAAAAAGAAAACACTTGGGGACCCAACCTGCCCAGCAAAACAAACTTTTCTGTCACAGCTTGCTCCTTTCCTAGGGAAAACCTGCTCTCTCTAAATCGGAACAAACAGCAATCCACGGAAAACCTGATCGCTGTTTGCTCCGAATAAGTGCTAAAGAACAGCTTTCCCTGGAAGGAGTGTGGATAAGCCCAAAGAGTAACAGGAAAAGTCGAATTAACGGTCAGAGCAGAGGGTACTATATTGGTCCTGAGCGATGAGTTTGTAGTCACTAAGGTACTTTAAAGCCAAATGCAGTGTGTACATATTGTAACATAAAAGAATAAAGAATAATAAAAAGAATTTTGGATTTCTAATCACCAAACTGGGAATTTATCAAAGTCTAGTTCCACTCCCACTTTCTTTCCATTGAACTTTAAACACTAAAACCTGGATGTACTCCAGCTGCCTCTAAGAACGTTTTTCTACATCAAAATCCATCTCAAGGAGAATAGGGACAATGAAAGATGTGATCTAGAGGCTGATACAAATATAATATAGTGTGTGCAAGATAATGTTGCGGAGACTCAGGGGATACAGTAAAGGTTTTGAGAGATGTATCAGTGAGATATTTCTGCAAAGACTCAGAAGAGATAACAGAAAATGAAAGGATAATCTGATATCAAACTGTAGAAAAGTGCAGTAAGAAACTGCATTGTGAGGAACTGGATTGAGGAGATTGAGCAGCAAAAGTTAGAGAGACTGCCTGGACATGCCCTCCTGCCACATCTGTTTCTCGTAAGTTTTGGTTTTTTTTAGATTTCTGATATGCCTGTTGCTTAAAAAACAAAAAAAATAAGACAACTTACATCAGCTTAAAATATACAAGGCAATAATATGAAACAATATGAATGTCATAGCAGCATCACCAAACCATCCTGATAGACAACACGTCAGAGGTAATCAAATATAAAAGGTATAAAAACAACCACCACATCCCATCAAATGAGCATATTAACCCAGCACTGAAGAAGAAGAGGAAGAAGAGTTTGGATTTTATATCCCGCTTTATCACTACCTGAAGAAGTCTCAAAGCAGCTAACATTCTCCTTTCCCCTCCTCCCCTACAACAAACACTCTGTGAGGTGAGTGGGGCTGAGAGAGAAGAGACTTAAGAGAAGTGTGACTAGCCCAAGGTCACCCAGCAGCTGCATGTGGAGGAGCGGGGAAGCGAACCCGGTTCACCAGATTACAAGTCCACCACTCCTAACCACTACACAACACTGGTGGCATAGTGGGTGCCAGGCAGTCCTTGCTGGGGAGAGCCTTCCACATATGAAAGGCCGTTACTGGAAAGGTCCTCTTCTCTGTCACTGCCCTCTGAACATTCCTTGGAAGGTGAAGCTGTGGTTGAATATTCGTTGACTATTCTGGTGCAACGTTCAGAGAAGGACTGCAGCTCAGTGGCAAAGCATCTGCTTTGCATGCAGAAGGTCAGATTTCAATCTCGGGTATCTCCAGGTGGAGTGGTGATTATTCCCTCTCTGGAACCCTGCCAATCCCCTGCCAGTTAGCTAATACTGAGCTAGGTAGACTAAAGGTCTCAGTATAAGGCAGCTTCCTACATAGGAAAAACACACTTATTTATTAAAGTTGTATACTGCCTGTATACTACTGTATTTGAAATATGAAGGTGGTTTACAGAGCAAGAAAACAACATCAACAACAATATATAGCAATAAAAGCCACTGAGTCTGCTTATACCAAAGCAGACCCACTGAAATTAATGAACCTAACTCCTGTATTTCAATAGGTCTTTGTTTTTTTTCAATAGGTCTTTGTTTTTTTAAGTAAGACTAATATGTTAATCAGCAATGCTACAACATCAGTTTCAATTACAGTAGCTAGAGATGTCAGGAGCCAGTGTTGACAATCTTGAAAAATGTGAGTTAAGAATTATGTTTTTCAATTGCTGGCTGAATCACCCAGCAAGAGGTGCCTAGATGATCTCCTGAGGGAGATCATTTTGTGTTTGATTGTTCCAATACAAAATATACTTTTAGATTTCTTCTCCCCTACCCACCACCCAATGCAAATTAATGTGGGAACAAGATGGAATGCAGTAATGAGTGTGAATTCCATGTGTCTTCTTTCTTGTGATCACTCGTAGCCAAGTAAGATTGTCTTCCATGAATATGGTCAAAACGATGTGTCCATACGTGACTGTGGAGGCCAATTCTGGATCCACACATCCTTCCACTGGGGGGAGATAGGTTTCCAGGTGGGAGTTGATCATGGTGAGGGTTTGCCAAACATGCCTTCCTCTTAGCTGGCTTCTCCCTTTCGCCCTGAGTTCATGTTTCTTCAAAGCCCATGATGCCTTTGGTAGAAGCTATTCTCCAACTGGAGCACTTGCAGACCAGTGTTTCCCAATTATCTGTGCTTATACTGCATTTTTAAAATATATATTTGCCTTGAGAGCATCTTTTAACCATGTGAAAGTGGCTTGGACCAGAAAGATCTGATTTGCCGCTACACTGTTTTCCAGTGGTATCAGAAACAGGGCAGGTGTGTCATATGGGTTAGGAAGAGAGGCATGCTTACTCCTGCCTTTGCTCCTCCGCATGAGTAAAGGAGCAAACAGTGGAGCAAACCGTGGATTGAGTTTTCTGAATTCTGTGCACTCCCTCAGCTAAACTTTACTCTCTATTTCTACACCACATATTTTTATTTTTGCTTTGTGTCAACATTCATGCGCACAAAGTCAATACCCCACAGAAACAGAATGTTCTGCCACTGGTGTATATATAAAAATGACTGATGTAATTCTTCGTCGCAGCAGATAAGTTACTAACTTCAAGTTCGTGTTAGCTCAAACATTCATTGATCACCAAATCTAGATGACAATACAGCACCACTAGCAGCCCGGAATGGATTGTGCTTTTATAACCACAGACTCAATAATCATTTCCTGCTTTTACAGGCATGGCAGATAATTATTTGCACAGGAGTTAGCAGATACCATGGGTGGCTAACTTCAAGAGGAAATATTAACTCTTGCCAGGATATAAGACTTTTGGTTGCCGTATCTTGGAAATCCAAAATACCAGGAGCTGGGAGGGTTCTGGAAGTGGGTCTCTCTGTCAGGGGAAAGACCCACAGCTGATCCAACAGGCATCAAGGGGATATAGCCCAGAGTCTTTGGGCTGGTCTAGGATTGGAGGTGTCAGGGACTGGACTGATGAGGAATGGGTGGAGACCACCGCCCCCTCCTCCTGCACTTCCCAGAGAAGAGGGAGACAGTATAGATTTATAACAGTGGTTTGCAGAAGGTCACAGTTCAGAGGCTGGAGAGGGGAGAAGCTGGGAAATATTGGGAGAGGAGCAGGAAGAAGAAGAAGAAGCACCAAGGGTGAGACAGCTGACACAGTGTCTTTAGAAAGCATTGCAGACTCCCCTTCTCCCAGAACCCAGCGGGCATGGAAAGTAGGAGAACAGAAAGCTCAGAGGCAGAAAGCACAGATCAGCCAAAGTAGGGATGATGTATAATAGGAGAGGCAGAGGGGGTGGGGCTTTACTTGCAGCAACGCCATTACTGCAAGAGAGGCACTTTTCGAAGTCCTAATGGGCACCAATTGGCAATGTCTGAGGGGGAAGCAAGATGGCTTGAAGAAGGAACTCATTTCCGAAAGGTGTAATTTATTTATGTTATTTAAAAAAATTCCACAAAATAAAAATTGGAAGCAACACAAGGCCTTGGGGGAGCCAAGGGAGACTACCATGCTGCCCATATTTGTGACCAATATCCTGCCAAGCCTCTTAAACTTTATTGGAGACCACTTTCAGAAGTCAGTATAAGATAGACCCTACACACCTGTCCCAAATATCAAATGGAACTATATTTTGGTAACCATCATTTTTTGTAGAGAGAACATCACAGCTCCCTCAAGTCCGTCTCCAGAAACTCAGAACCTTTTCTGCTTTAGATTCAACATGGATTTTCCCCTTTTTGTTTAGTTGTCAAAATTAGATCTTATTAGAATTTGGAGAGAGTTTGGAAGGCAATCCCTTCCCTGTCCACCCATCAGGTCTCCTATTTCCAAATGGCTGGTAACTCCAAATAGCAGCATTGTGTTGCTTTATTGTACATCTTTCACATTGCCGATGACAATATGAAGGTTACAGTTGTTATTGCTTCAGTTTCCAGCAGCGAAAGGAAGATCAGTCACTATTATACTCAAACAGGAAATTGTATATAATGATAATTATTAGATATAGTTTTCTGAACACAGTAACTAAACTACAGCAAGCACCCAATAATAGCTATTAAAAGAACTTCCTCAACACTCTCATTTTCCTTTTTTATTTTTATTTTGAATGGTCAGACCTAATAAAGCTTTGTGCTTGAGTTCAGATAAATGCCCTTGATCCAAATCCCTAGAGAAGTCAATGCCTCAGGTTGACCCAGAAGACCTCGCAACGGTTTTGCCACGCAAACCCATTTCTTGTGCTAGGGCTTAGCCTTGAGAAATACAAAACAATATCAATACAATGCAAAATAATCAATGCAAAATACAAAATAATTCTAAGCATGGAAAGACCCCTTCAACATTAACTATATCTCGACACCACATGTAAGGTCCCACCAGACTAGGGTGGGAATTTGGTGTGCATTCTGCAACAGGTCATTGATGCAACAATAACTTATTAGTGGTGGATTTATACTGGACTGCCCACATATCATTCTGCTTTGTTACTTGTTATGTGATCCTTCCCCATAAATATCATTGCATAAATATCATTGCTATCCGAAGGACTCTCTTGCACTGTGGGGCAACGAAAGAGGAACAAAGAACCTTACAAGGTATGAGGTATATAAAGTTGCAGGATTTCAGCTGTAAGCTGCAGGGAATGCCTGATTAGAAATGAACCAGTACGTCTGTCCCAGAACCTTTGCAGTACAACCACCCTGATACCATTTGCTTTTGTTTTATTGTGTATTTTTATTTATTTATTTGGATTTTTCCTGTTGTGAACTGCCCTGTAATCTTTGGCTAAAGGGCAGTATTCAAATTTTAACAACAACAACAACCACCAGTTCCAATGGGCACCAGCCAGCCATGCATAGCACGACACAACAACTGATTTCATCTTGTCCCTCTCTTGTCCTCTATCTCTCTTAATACTACGCTCCTTATTGGCTTACTAATGTAGGCGGCCATTTTTTTAAAAAAAGAACAATTTGGCTTTCCCTCAAAATGATGGATAATCTCACTGGAAAAGTTTGACAATGACAGACAGATACATCGCATGTGAAGAGGTAATAGGAAAAGCAGAGGCGTTGATCGACAATGTGATGGATAAGCCCTTAAAAGCTTATCCAGATTAACGCAAGAATCTCACACTCTCTTCAGTGGTATACCATCTCCCCTACATGTGTTATGTTGTCCTACATCCAGCTGAAAATTTTCTCAAGACTCTGACCTTGGGGGAAAAACCTCTCCGGCATTATAAGAAATCAGATGACAGATAGAGGGTTGTTTTCACAAAGGTAAGTATTTATTTCAGGGTTTCAGAGTTTCTTAGGTCAAAATTGGGATGGGCAAAATCTCTTGATACCAGTTTTTCTCCATTCCTCTTTCTCCTAGACTTAAATTCAGTCCTCCGCATTCTCACATCTGTGTGCATTTTTTTAAAGTCCTCACAAAAAATCACCAGTGTTTTAGTGTGCACATCTTCTAATGTGTGCATTTTTGCATGCACTCTCCTCCTATATAAAGTATGTATGGACACTGGTTTTCACCAATGCATGCATTCTTATGCACACTTTCTCCTAACATACGTACACATTTTGGGTTGGAGAAATATACCACGAAATTCAGAGAAGTGCAAATTTCAAAGGATGGCTGCGGTCTGGCTCTTGCATTGTTTTGGGAACAGCAAATTAGGTAGGTTCACATTAGAATGAACGTTAATACCGAGCATAGCAGAAGGATGGCAAATTAGTTCAGACTTCTCCCTTCAAATGTGGTTGGAAAAAAGCTCTGCATGCCGCCACCTCTGAAAAGCTAACCTACTCATTAAGAGGATCAAGAGGCAAAACTAGACCAACAAAAATTATGCAGACACATAGAGGCTATTTTTGACATATATCAAGGAACAGATTCATGATTGGCAGATTCCCAGTAAGTTTGAATTTATTTGGTATTGATCATGTATGGCTATCCATTTCTACCCACCTCCCTCTTTTGTCAAGCATATTCATACTTTGAGCTGACATTATGACATAGTGTTTCTTCGCCAGCCATATGTCCCAGTTAATGTATGTTGTCTGCTGAAATGATTAATGCAATGTTGTCTTGGGGTTGATGGTTGGGTTCCATTGAGATTTGATTCGAACATTCAATAAAACTTAAAAATAAAATAAAAATGTGAATTTTTTTCAGCTGATCAATTCTCATGAGGATTTTTTAAATTAAAAAACAACAACCCACAAAATGCTGCAGAAATGTGCAGAACTGAATTTGAGACTGGGAAAAAAAGAAACAGAGAAGCAAAATTGACAGATACGTTCGCTCCTAGTTCAGACAAAATCTGTATTTATGCTCTTCCACACAGGTTGTGGTTCCATATTCTGCATGAGGAACCTTCAGATATTTGAAGACTGCTATCGTCACACATTCTGTGCGACTCTCTTAGTTTCTAATTAGTTCATTGAAAATGGTGTGTGTGTGTGTGTGTGTGTCAAAGTAACAGCCACACAACATATATCAACACAACAACCCCCTATAGCTGCTGAAATCACTGAAATGAGCCTACTTTTTATCTTCCTTTTTCTGCCAAACCATAGCAGGATGTCAAAAGAATAGTGGCTTATTTGAGAAGCTTGTAAGTGAGCTTTTGATTAATGTGAGCAAACTGTATTGTAAAGGCTGGTCAGGAAGAGGAAATAAATAAAAAAATCTTTCACGGGATGGCCCACTATTCAAACAAAGAGAAATAGTGAGATGTTTTTCAATTATCTACTGCACTGTATTTTACTTTTTTTTAATAGAGAAGGGCCCAGTTCTCACAATTTGCAATAATCCTTTCAGATTTTGGATTCCCACCCCCCAACCTTCTCAGCAGAATCCTATAATTTTATAAACTTTGTAAAATGTGGACATTTTAAAGGAGAGACCTATTAGAGGTTAAGGACAACAGATCTGCCTGTTACTCTTTATTTTGATAAAAGACAACAACCAAACATCATCTGGGCCCATAAAAAGACACATTTCACAACAGGGGACTGCTAATAATGCTACAACTGCTTTCAGTGCAAGCATTACTTATCTTGCCAACTGCCAATTTGCAGTATGTATTTTCTTATGACTACCACCCACAAAACTTTACCTATAATTTCTCTTTGCAGACGGCATTTGCTTCCAAAATAGGACACAGGATGGCAGTTGCCAGCGTCATTTATTTTAATTGAAAGAATGGGAGGGGAAAAACTTTTTATATATCGTTGCCAAATAACACCAGGATAGACGTGTGTTCTCTCTCTCTCTCTCTCTCTCTCTCTGTGTGTGTGTGTGTGTGTGTGTGTGAGAGAGAGAGAGAGAGAGAGAGGTGAAGCTGAATCACCACCACCTCCATTCATTTGAATATCAAATAAACATCAGCCTTCCAATCTTGCTTCCTCTTTCCCACAACCTTTAAAGCACTGTTTCCCAAATTTGGGTCTCCAGCTGGTCTCCACTGGTCCTGCCAAATAACACCAGGATGATGGGAGTTGTAGTACAAAAACAGCTTGAGACCCAAGTTTGGGAAACACTGCAAAGGGTCTTCATTGCTGGTTATTTGGCAAGAACAGGAATGTTTTATACAGTGCTTTTTTTCTTGGGGGTACGCAAGGATACGCATACCCCTAAACATTTTGTGAATCTAAGTCTGGCCTCATACTGAGGGGCAGTATTTCAATAAGAGTAGGAAAATGAGAGTAGCTCTAAACATTTTAAAAGAAAAAAGCACTGGTTTTATAGATATTGGAGAAGGCTCTAGTCTTTAATAGGAGCCTTCTGCTAGAATCGGCGAGACCCCAATGTTAATTCCGTTAACGGACTCACAAATAGAAAAGGCTCCTTAAACCTTCACCCTAATGTCAAGAACGAAGAAGTCTCTGTCTGGTTGATTCCATGACACTGGGCAATGGTAGTGAGTTGCTGAGGGGCATAGACGGAGAAATCTGCAATAGGAAATCTAAGGTGATGGCAACTTTTCCAGAGATTTTTTTCCAGGGCAAAACGGGGCACTGATAAAGTCTTGCCTTTGAGGAATCCAGTCTCAGCAATTCTGCAGTATCCACCCACTTCTCAGGGACACAGGCAGCACATTAGATGTTTGCTTTCCGACAAATGGTTGGCTGGGGATTAACCGTGTTATGGGCATGGCTGGTGGCAATTTCTGAGAGTAAGATCTGTAGGAGAAAGATTATTAAGGAGGAGTTTGGAAGGTGTCAATTGTGCATGGGGACGGGAGCAGTTATTTTGTTCCATCACAAATGATGGCTGGATATGTGGAATTTTTATTCAGCTTTTGTATTTGCATTTTATTTGTAATGCCTTTTGAATGTTTAAGATGACATTTTTGGATGTTATTTTGCCCATAATGCTGGTTTTAATGTGGATCTTAATTTGATTTTTCATTTGCAATGCTTTATTTTGATGCTTTATAATGTTCTATTTAATGTTTTAATAAAGGTCATAAAGAGATTTATTTTTTGAAAATGCAAAACGGTACAGAAATCTACTGTCTTCACTGCACCTAATCCTACATGTTTAATTTCGTCATTGTGGCACAGTACCAAATTTTATTGTATTTCTTTATAATCGTGTTGGTTTTTTATCTATAAGAATAAATATATAACAGAGTATCCCTCCAAACTCATAAAATGTATCTGGTTGTACATTAACATAAATAGTTCTTATTGAGCCATACAAATTATCCATATGTCCAGCATATAATGTCCTAGGAACAAAACAAAAGTTTATCCATCACAGAAAGTCATTTCAAAGGAAAAACAAGCCATACTGAACAGGACAGCCATATCTGCTAATATGGTTTGGAACATTTGTTTTCATTTATGTATTAAACAAATGTCCAGCCTATTGCATATATTTTGTCTGATTTTTCTGTTCCATTTCCTCTGCCACCTAATTTTATCTCAGTCTGTGTCTGTGTTGAATTTGAAATTGTTGCCGTTTATAGAATTCCTTTTTTTATTGTCTTTATAGGTAAAATTGTTTCGTACGTATGGAATTGTTTTTAATTGTTTTTATTGTGAACTTACTTCAAGATATTTTATGGGAAGCAATTCATAAGTGGTCTCAAATAAACAAACTAACTTAATTCTCATTCTTTTGGGATTTTCGCAGTACAACATTTAGCTGCTTATTAATGTTTTAGCAGCAGTTAACAAAACCCCAACTCAATTCTGATGTTCTGATCTTACATCTTATTTTAGATATCCCTAAAGAATTTGTATACAATATCAAACTATTTCTTGTATGTAACTTTCTCAATAACTTTATCCCCAAAGCTCTTAATTTTCTCACCCGTCCACCAGACACAATTTTCTTCCTAGCTGTCCAGTATGCTCCACTAACCTCCACATATAGCTTTGCTAAATATTTTGGAGTTGGTTACCCGCTATATAAAATCTTATAAAAGTTGTCTTTTCTATGTATGCAAGATGACAGAGCTACATTGGTAGTAAACATTATTTTTATCCACATTTCACCTGAAACATTAATTTCTAACCTTTCACCTCTCCACTGAATTCTTTTAAGAATCATTTCCTTTGTTGTCTGCATTAGATTTCAGAATTTGGGATATGTGAGATAACAAACGTTCCCCCCTCCACCTTGTGTAATTATTTCTTCAAATTATTTCTTCAGTTGAGGTCTTATTATACTTTATTACTTTTTTTAATGAGAAAACACCTTAGTTGAAATACTGTTATGGTCTTTTTGTAGGCTTTCTGGACACTTCTGGCAGGTCACTTCTGCAAACTGAAGCTCTGGCTTCTACCAAACACATGGGGAAAAATGGGACATCCTGCTTTTTCTCACGAGAGGACGGCAGCCATTTTGGGCAAAGTGATTTGATACCACAATTCCCCCCCCCAAAAGCACTTTTTCAGCACCACAATCTTACACAGTGCCACAAAATGCCTGTTTTAGGGAGCTGTACCAGAAAAAAAACACGTTTTAAAGGGGAAATCACCATGCGAAATATCATGACACCACAGCACCCAAAATGGCTGCCATTGTCTCATGAGAAAAAACAGGAAGATGGCATCCCGGATGTTGGTATCCCAGTTTTTCCCTTTGATATGTTGGAGGGTATGTAAACAGTGTATAGGATTAGGCTTCATTGGCTAGTTTTTTATCACACACTGTAGGCCAACAATGGGGAACCTGTGACTTGTCAAACATTGTTGGACTACAACTCCCATCATCCCCAACCACTGGCCATTTTGGCAGGGCTAATAGTAGTTGGAGTGAAACATCATCTGGAAGACTGCAGAATATTATGGATTCTTAAGTCAAAACTCATAAAAGAAGGAAATAAAACCTAAAATAGTTTTTTTTAAATAAGAAAAGCAATGAACAGACTCTCCAACACTTTCCCTAAATAACTAGGAAGTCTATTTTATCCTTTTAAAATATGCTCACTAGGAACATTATTATGATGGCTTTATTGTTCTTTCACACACACACATTCCACATTAATCCTGCATGCTTTAAAGAAGAATCCGAGGTGTGACTGGAATTCTAAATGAAATATCTATTTATATACTTTTTAACTGCTAGGTAGATTTCTCAAACACAGACAGAGGGTATTTTGTCATTTGCGTATGAAAATTAATTCATAAATCTTTTTAATATTTACAGCTGCCCTGGCAGAGCTTATAAAAAAAAATTGACTTTCCTTATGGAACTATCTGATCTCATATTCATGACACAGGAGAGACAAATGTAAATGGCAAGACAACTTCATCTTTTTTAGTGCAAAAGAAATGCTGCTTTTTTTCCTTCATAACTTTTCCTTGTAGATTTTGTTTTCTCATTTCATAACTGCTTTAACAAAAGGACTGTGCCATCAATTTTACAACACTGCATTATTCATGCCAACCATAGTCAAAGCAAAACGGCAGAGAGAAAGAAACAAAAATAAGGGACTGTCGAGATGAAAGCTAGAAGTCTCGTGGCCTTGTTTTAACCTGGTAAATACATGGTCCAGGAATTTGTCTAAGTTTTACAAAATCCAGAGTGCCTCAACAGGTTATCTGCTGCCAGAAGTCCCCAAAGTTCAGGTCCTCATTCTCTTATGGACAGAAGACTTTGCCCCGGGCTTTTGCAAAGAAGGATTTGGCCAAGTTCACACTAAGGCTGTACCTTGGTAGCTTGCTTTGCATGCAGAAGAGCCCAGGGTTTAATCCCTAATGTGAAGTTTTGGGTGAACATATCAGACGACACATCGATTCTTCCAAAGTAGCTCTTTATTTGTAAGCTGGAACAGAACTGAACTGAAGAGCTCAGTCAGCCTGCTTATATAGAGCTCCAGAACAACATAACTGTAGCAACTTTCTAAAACTATCCAATCACTGAACGTCACTTTCGATCCTTCATTTGCATACAAGCTATCCAATCACTGAACGTCACTTTCGATCCTTCATTTGCATAACTGTCTACAGTATCCCCCTGTTGGCCCAGGGTGAGAACTTCAGTACATAATACCTAACATCTCTAATATGGAAGTCTTGGGGTCCCTTCGAACACTACAATTCTCTGAGACTGTGATTCTATGAAGCAGAACATATGGGCCTGCAATAGGCTTGAGCCTGTTCCGATCTTAAGGCTATATCTCTATTCAAGTGTAAAAAAAGGAAGTTAGTATTAAGGTAGGAGAGGAGGTGAAAGAATGAAGAATTGACTCCAGCAACGCTGTTTTTCCTGTATAGCTACTCTCTTGTGGTTTCTTATTAGTGAGGTTGTGACAACTCATGGACCTATCAGGGTGCCTTGCCTACTTCAGGGTCGAGGGTAGCAGAGGTATGTATGCAAATCCCATCTAACAAATAGCTAGGCTTTGCTAGCGGGATTTAGGTTACAAAAAGCTTTTTCAACAAAAGGAGCACGGCATTGAATTCATGTCTGCTTTGCATTGATCACTGCTATCGCCAAGCCTGATCTGGTACCTGATTTCGATACAGACACACCTGATCAACTGAGAGATAGAAGCAGTGGAGACTAATTAGACAGATAGCTGCATGCTGATTGTTTTCTTTTTACGTGTAAATGGAATGTTGGAAGCTTCTTAAACTGTGCCAGACCACTGGCACCCTTAGCTCACCACTGTCTTCACTAACTGGCAGTGTTCTGTCCATCAAAAGAAGGACCCCATCAGTATCTATGGAACTCCAGCAGGGGCTCATTAGACCTGCTCTTTTTTGTTCTATGCTTTTGCTATTTTCTTGGGAGTGCAACTAATGGAAAATGAATAGTCAGGCATCCAGAAGGTTGCATTTGGTTTGATGAGATGTTTCTTTTCTTTACCTACCTTTTGAACCAGAAGGATGCCTATGGATTTGTTTGCTTGTTGTTAAAGCCTGCTCAGTCCTCACTGGACAGTTTCAGGGTTTCCCCCACTTTTCCCTGCCTAGAGATGTTTTGCGCTTCTACAAAGTTCACACAAGCTTTTGAGTGGGGTAGCTTGGTGGGCAGAGCTCCTCTGATAGATTCCCAGGCTTACCAGAAAGGAGGAAGTGAAGTATCAGGTAGCAGGGAGATCTGTGCAGTGCAAACACCTAGCATGTCTTTTAGACTTCCCTGCGTCCTCTTCCGCCCAGTAAGGAACAGTGACCCATCTGCCAGGAAGCTGGCATAGTGGCTCTCCCTCACCCGGTGATCCACTTCTGCTTCTGATACCATCCTCTTGTGCATGATTGGTCCCTCATTGGCTACTTACATCACCCCCAGCCTTAATACTGGAAATGGAGGGGATGCTTCTTCAAAGTCTCGGGTCTTTCAAAACTGCATAGGAGCTCCTCTAGTGCAGTAGAGCAGTAGGAAACTGGCAGTATAAGGGATTGAATGGGAACCTTCCACATGCAAAACATGTACTCTGCAGTCATTCCTATAATCTTTAAGGTGTTCCCTGTTGCTTTTTAATGTGAGAAATATCACACATATCCTCTTCCTCATCCTTTTAAAGGTGAGCCACCTCTATTCCTGCATCCCACTATTTTTTTTTTCTCCAGTACTGGTGTTTCATAGTTTTTCATGGCTTGTGGAAAGCTTTCAATTCTCATTCCCCACCCCCCACCCCTACAAAACAATGCTCTTTGCCGCATTTGAATAAGTACTGTCACATGCTATAGGGGCTCATCCGCACGTCTGCTTGTCCCACCTCTTGGCTCCAGGGGAAACCTACTCTTTACAGCTGATTTGAGACAAACATAAACCAGATTTCCCACAGATGATTGTTCTGATTTAGTGGTAGAGACCAGGTTTTCCCAGGGAAACAGCAGATCCAATGGAAAACTGATAGGTACGTGGCAAGCGGAAAACCTCTTAGACCTCTGTTTTCTAACCCTAAGTCCACCCAATGCATCCAGATGTGCTGATCCTCCAGATGCAATTAAAGAAGAATGCAAACAGGGGTGGATTAAAGTCTGGATGTGCTGTTCCATAGAAGCCACCCCACCCCAAGTGCCCATATCTGTAAGTGTTTCAATCACCATACAATGCCCTAATATCTGCACGTCATCGTAAGGCAGCACAATTTATAACCAAGGATGAATGAATTTTCCCTAACAATTAATGGGAGGGGAAGAGGGAGAGAATCAGAGGGGAACAATCAGATGGGTGCTGCTTTTCTATACACACCACATGCAAAGCAGTCAGGTTTGTAACAAAAATATGCACCAAGAATACTTTATTATCGGTAGCATCTCCCTGTAAGAGACCATTCAATACAGTTTTACAATAGATACTTAACAAAACATAACAGCATACACATCAATATGAAAGCACGGGGAAGGGTTTTCTCTGCACTCAGAAGGCATCTGGTTCTATCCCTGACATCTCCAGATAAAACTGGGAGGCTCAGAGAAACCACGGTATGAAACCTTGGACGGCTGCTGTTGTAATTCAGTGTAGACCATACTAAGCTACATTGACTCAATGGCTTGACTCAGTATAAGGCAGCTTGCTATGTTCCTAGTTCATGTGAGTGGACTGATCAGAAGGGGCCATCACCTCAGCAGTGCAGCAGCTCCACCCATGCCTTGGTCCTACAGTTTCATACCCTCCAACATTCCACTGATGAAAATTGGGGCACATGCCTTTGGGTGCCGTGGGAGCCAGCTGACTCATGCAAGAGCGGAGCGCCACCACAAGTGCCAGCAGCAACTGCAAGCGCTACCTCATCCTCTTCCTCAAGCTCAGAGGCAGCAGCGCTGGAGGCGGGAAACAGGACATTCCAGGATTGAATCAGAAGCCAAGACGGCCTCTGTAATTCCAGGATGTCCCAACAAAATCAGGACACTTGAAGAGTATGCAGTTCGGAACTAGTCAGATGGTGCTGAATAGCTATTATATGGATGCTTCCCACCACTAGAACAAAAGGTGTATGTGCAATGCATCTCCCTCCCTGGGAATTCTGCTTTGTGACTTTTTTCTTTTTAAAGCATCCTTATTGTAAATTGTATTTTATGGTCCATGTGCACCATTCAGAGTACTTGGTTGGATTAGCGGCATATAAACACAATAAATAAATAAATTATGGGTTTAAAAGGAACATTTGTCTTTGGCCACCTTTTGAAAGATACAATATGTTTTAGGCAGCTACCTGGAAACCAAATAAGTTGCTTGCTGGGCGTCTTTGGGCAGAGCACTTTCCCACTATGATGGTGTAAAAGGTGAAAAGGTATGAAACTGAGCTCACCACCCACCCCATCAAGACATCATCTAAACCCTGTGCCTCTCCATGGAGCCTTTGAAAGGAGAAAACAGGCCCGAGCAACTCTAGAACTAAACCCAAAGCAATTGTCACTAATTCAACCCTGGCTGATTTATTTTATTTTATTTTGGAGTGGGAGGAGAGTTCGGTCACAACGGATCACTTCTGAAAATGCCACGCTATGAATGTCAGCGAACATTTTCCAGCCCAGTTACGACTGGAGAACTGACATAACACATTTCCATTAGTTCCAAGAATTTCCCCTCTCTTCCCCTGTACTTACGAATCACCAAATTAATCTTCATCAGTGCTTATTCCTCCTATTGTTTGTTTTAGTCCCGTTCTTTATTTTGCAGAAAATATTTGTTCTTTCCCCCATGTTATTTATTTGGCTTTGCTGGCTGTCTCATTTGCTATTTATCTTATTTCCATTTCTTATTACTGGCAATACAGGCACTCTTTTTCCACCCCAGAGTGCTGTCTTGGAACCATATTCATTTTATTCCCCCTGTTCTTAAATTCCTCCGTGTTAATCATTTATCAGCCCCTTGCAGACAGGGAGAGGGGAAACCGGGCAGATTCCCTTTGAAAAATAAATTACTACGTGGCTTCACTTTGATCACTACAGTAAGTTAGGGAAGCATCATTGCACCCATTATGCTGCCTTCGCATCACATCCCTTTCCGTTAGTGAACCAAACAAGTAAACCAGCTCAAAATAGGCCATCCCTCATACATCTGTTAGAGCTAAGAAGATTTAGCTTTGTGCACACAAATGCGGTTGCTCGGCAATTCCCATATGCACCAACCTCATCTTGTCCAGGGTCAATGTTCATTTCAGGATGTAATTTGAAGTTTGTTCTGCTTGGGCTTCTTGCCATCTTTTCAGAAAACAGTCATGGAAGGAAGCCCTCCTGGTGGGATTCACTGCTGAAGTGAAGCACACTGAAAACTGTTGCTTAATAGCTGAGCCTAGACTCCAGTTTTTTGTGGTCAAAATGTCCTGGGGTGCCAGCACCCAGTAATGTCTTACGGGGGCAGGAATTCTGATTCACATGGATCTCACCTCCCTGCAGGAGCTTCCCCACTCATTGCAGTAGAAGGAGTAAGATAGCTAATGTGTTGCCTTCCAGCTGCTATCAGGGCTGGCCCAATCATGAGGCAAGGTGAGACGACTGCCTTAGGCAGCAGGATCCATGGGGGCAGCAGAACAGGCCTTCCAGGAATGCACCACCTGCTGCTGCTACTGCCATGCAGCATCAATATCAATAAAATTCAAAAATTCAGGGGTCATTTTTTTGGGGGGGGAACCCAGTCAGTAGACATCAAATGATCACTAGGGCTAACTGGCCAAGTTGGTCCTACTAGGGCCGGCAAGGAGACCAGGGAAGAATTTAAATGTGGGGTCCTAGATAGGGTTTCTTCATAGAAGAGGAGAGGGGGAAAGGGAAAGGGAATAGTGGATCAGGCTAATTCAGATTGAAGCCACGTGGAATAGCTCTGTCTTACAGGCCCTGTGGAAGGAGATCAAGTCCTGCAGGGCCCTAGTCTCATGGGACAGAGCATTTCACCAGGTCAGAGCCATCACTGAAAAAGCCCTGGCCCTGATGGAGGCTAGTCTGACTTCCTTAGGGCCCAGGACCTTTAAGCTATTATCATTCATGGACCTTATATAAAGTGCTTTTTCTTTGCCAATGTAGCTGAGTCCCCTGTCACCTCTCCAGCTTCTAACACCTCCTCCTCCCAGTCTAATCCTTCTTCTCCCTCTGGCCACTCATTGTTGCCCCACCACCAATCCCTGGACTCTGAGCCTTCTTCTCTTGGGGGTTCCCCAGCTGGTGCCTCCCACCATTCCTCTGTGTCCAGCCAGTTCATGACACATGTAAAGTGCCTTCTATCACTGAGCTACATCCCTTCCTGAATACACAGTCTGACTGGGTATAAGGAAGCTACCTGCATACCTAACTATAACGTACCGTATTTTTCGCTCCATAAGATGCACCTGACCATAAGACGCACCTAGTTTTTAGAGGATGAAAGGGGGGAAAGCCCCTTTTTTGAGTATCAGCTCAAAGTTGTTCAGCTTACTTTGCAGAGGGGAAAAAATCCTGTTTTTATGGGGTTCAACTCATAGTTCTGCAGCTTCTTTAGGAAAGGAAAGGGAGCTGTTTCTACAGTTTCCAGACAGATAATCTAATCAGCCAGTCACATGTCGCTGGGGAAACAAACGGCCTCCGTCTGCAGAACATTCAACAATGGAGGCCTGGGCAAGGGGGCAGGGCCGGAAAGGGACCCAGTGATCAACCACACATTTGCTCCATAAGACGCACAGACATTTACAGACATTTCCCCTTACTTTTTAGGAGGGAAAAGGTGTGTCTTATGGAACAAAAAATACGGTAGTTGCACCACGAAATCTTTCTTCAAGCGCCTGCTCACACTCCCTCCTTCTGTATGGCGCTGGCATTTGGCAGATGGGGAGGGTTTTACAGATAGGAGGCACTCTTCATCCCTCATGAAAACAAAGGCGAAATGAGGCAAATTGTATCAGCTCATTTCTTTTCCTCCAACTGCCTCTTACACTGCAATCGCTCCATTTCCCAGTTGCATGCCGGGAGATAACTAACAAGACAAATGGGATGATGTTAGCTGTCTTATTCCTGATACTGTCTGATGCTAGCCTGCATTGTTCAAATTAATTAATGCCACATCATTATCTTTAGATGGCAGGCAGATGTTGGGGTTATGCTTGTTGTGAACCTTGAACACTTCTACTTCACAGATCAAGAGCAGTTGCTTTATAACAGAGAAATCAAGGTCTAGGCCTACTGGCAGCGATTTGGTTTTGTAATTATCTTAGTAATAGGCCTCCATTATTATGCAGTGAAGGTCCTCTTTCCTCTGCTGATGGGTCATGGCAAACCCGCGGGATCCATATATGGTCCAGTTCTAATTTCTCCCCTGTAAATGACTTGCCATCTGTCAGCCGTTCAAGTTCACCTATTGCCATTCCAGAAACACCAATAAATTAATTGCAGACTTGCAGGTTCAACTAAGATCATAAAATTGATTTAGGCTGTGATTTTTTTGTCGTCCCCTCACCATCACCCAAAAAAGAGAGGCGAAGCTGAGCTGCTAAAAATAATCAAGCATATTTGGCCAGGAAATGAAGTTCAGAACATTTTATATTGGTTTGCAATCGAGGTGGTTTCTATTTTGATAAAAAGTCTGATTTAATGGGTAAATCTGATGCCCATCCAATTTGCAGAATCTAAATCCTTCTGCTATCTTTCCTTTTGCTGAGTGAAGTTGGAGACGTCTGGAGAATGTGTGTGGAAGTCGTTTACAGTGGTATCTTGTTGTTTTCTGTATTTGGGTTGCTGTCAGTGGGTAACACAGCCCTGGTGTTCTTGCTAGATTTTGCAGGACCCATGAGATACAGGGTCAGGGTGTTATGTACTGAAGTTCTCACCCTGGGCCAGCAGGGGGATACTGTAGATAGTTTTCACTCAGGTCCGCATATGCAAATAAGGAATTGAAAGTGAAGTTCAGTGATTGGATAGTTACAGAAAGTTGTTACTGTTGCTTTGTAGTTGAGCTCTATATAAGCAGGTTGGCTGAACCCTTCAGCTCAGTTCTGCGCCTCTGAATAAACAAGAGCTGTTTGAAGAATCGCTGTGTGGTCTGATATGTTCACCAACAACTTAACACAGGGGTTCTTGCATATGTGAATATTGATATGCTACTGGGGGGACATTTCCAGACCACAGTGGCACAATAAACAGCATTGCCTCCGACAGCCGTAGCAGCAGTAATATCCGTTGTGCTCAAACTAAAAGGCTCTCAATCGATTTGGTGAGCTCTTATATGTAGGAATTGGGGTGAAAGGGAGCCTCTTCGATAATCAATACAAGAGATACAGCTTTTCAGAGAAGAGATCAAAGCTTTGCAGCCCACCGTGCTGGGTGGAAGGTTGAAGAACGGCCTCTCCAGGAAATCTACTCTTATGCACAATAACCGTGCAGAGTACATCTTATCCAAAGGCAGAATAGGGACAAAAAGATACAGGGAGAAATCCTATGCACAAGAAGCAGGCCAGAACGCTTCCGAGCACAATACAAAGTGTTGGTGCCGATCTTTAAAGCCCTAAACGGCCTCGGCTCAGTATACCTGAAGGAGCATCTCCACCCCCTTCGTTCAGCCGAGACACCAAGCTCCAGCTCTGAGGGCCCTCTGATGGTTCCTTCACTGCGAGAAGTGAGGTTACAGGGAACCAGGCAGAGGGCTTTCTCGGTGGTGGCACCCGCCATGTGTAACGCCTTCCCATCAGATGTCAAGGAAATAAACAACTGTCTGACTTTTAGAAGACATCTGAAGGCAGTCCTGTTTAGGGAAGTGTTTAATGTTTGAGGTTTTATTGTGTTTTTAATATTCTGTTGGGAGCCCCCCAGAGTGGCTAGGGAAACCCAGCCAAATGGGCGGGGTATTATTATTATTATTATTATTATTATTACAATGGTACCTCTGGTTAAGAACTTAATTCATTCTGGAGGTCCATTCTTAACCTGAAACTGTTCTTAACCTGAGGTACCACTTTAGCTAATGGGGCCTCCAGCTGCCACTGTGCCGCCACCATGCGATTTCTGTTCTCATCCTGAAGCAAAGTTCTTAACACACAGGTTTGTGTGTGTGCGTGTGTTTGCAATGAATTTACAACATATACCACAAAGCCAGCACTTTCCTTCTTTCGTCCCATCCCTCAGTGATGTTTACTTAGCAGGCTACACTGCTAATATAGAATTGAAAAGTTAACAAAAACTGATAATATCATCACTTGCTCTTTCTGTGCTAAAATGGCTTCACTGTAATTGGCGCTGTTTTGCACAAAATTACCATATAAATTATGCCACTGAATTCTGCAACTGAAATAACAGTCGTTTGCCACAAACGGCAAATCTCAGTTAATTATTGATAGTCTAATAAACAAGGCATTCCAATCTATCATATTATTCATTATTAATACATTAACAAGAAGGCTTAGTTTGCATTTGTTACAGCGGGATCAGTTATGATTAACTTTTATGAAAAGAGTGGACAGTGCAAGTATTCCTGGGGCATTTTCTTCTAATGGCCAGAAATGCTAGGAATCCACAGTACATTCCAATGCCGGGAACCCATATTATATTAATCACATCTTTCATTTTCACTTAGGCAGGTCCCCCTCCCCTTGAATACTGTTGTCTATGTTAGTTTGAAATTTGCATATGTGACTTGGTGGTCCAATTAGTGACAGAAGACACTTCATCAGGATGTAGATGCCTATCAGAACTGCACTAGAGCTTTAGAAATAACGAGATTACAAAGCACGGGTACATAGCAGTCCTTCATAAATCGAAATAAATAATCTTCAGGGTTTGTGATGGGTAACCAAAGTCTGTCTGCCCACCAGCTCTTGCAAAACAGATTAAAATTATGCCCCATTAAAACTGAAAATTCCCTCCATTTTGCCAATTTGAATCTCAGGTCTTCCATCACCCAACTCCTCATAGAAAGAAATGCAACTTAATTTTGTTTCCTGTGATTTGCACAGACTATCTTGTCCAGAGTCTACCTACTATTAGTTTCCAACAATCAGTAATAGCCCAATCCTAATAATGTGCAATTGCAATTATATCCTACTAGGTTCACTGAGGCCTACTTCCAAGTAAGCATGCATAGAATTTCAGCCCAATCTTACTGTTGATTCACGGAAATGCTCTCATCACAGCAACTTGTGACAACAAGCTTTCGGCAGCCATCTTGCATCCAGCGGGGACATGTGGAGGGCATGTTGAGAAACTCTGTGCGCTTGGCAGCTCACCAGCAGACCACAAAGTGTTCATTTCCCCCTGCTAATCAAAATGGGCAAACACTCAGCACACTTCCAATCCATTCTAGTTATCAACGACTTGTTTTGCACCAGGGTGAGGAAATTAAAGCATCATTTTGCAATTTGGAGGCTCCATAAGCGAGGTGGTGTATTATTTGGCCATTAAATAACCAATTAGTATTGCATACTTTTTGATATGCACACACACACACACATCTGACAATTAACCCACCAGTTAATTCCATCTCAGTATCTTAGCAAAGGAAAGAGCTTTTCCTTTCCTTTCTAAAGATTTCATTTGAGTAGATTTCAATAACTCATTGAAGCAGAACTGTATAAAATGAGAATGTCTTGTCAAAATAACTGCAGTCAGGGCCGTATTTGCGAGATACTTATTGCCCTGACAAGTTCAAGGAACCAAGTCAGATTCCTGACAAGGCAAGATACTTGATTTGACTCCAATGAATGACAAATCAATAGGCTTTTTAATCAGGATTTTAGGGCACACGTTAAAGATGGATCACTTAGCAATGAAATAAAAATATCCAGGGCACCAAGATCCTGAGAACTGTACCATGTTGAAAGTATTATTCAAACACAGACTTGGTTTAAGGGTTTTGGAGCACAAATATACGGGGAGCTGGCAATCCTGATTGCCAGTGGAGAACCAAAAGAAAGAAGAGGATGATCCAAAATTTGTCTGTCCCAATTGCAATGATTAACAGAATTAATCAACAATGTAACTCATCTACAAAATTTGGATCGAGATCAGGACATTTGTTTGTCACACATGATAGCCTAGCTTCATTATTAATAGTTTGCGTTATAATTGTTTCACCATTTACAACGTTGTATTGTACTAATTACATACTTTTGCAATAGATTGGGCATGTCCAATAGGCAAGCAAGCACTGTTGAGCCTAAATGCTTTCAGTGAGATGGATTTAAGAATAGAGGGTGGCACTTTCATTGAAGTCAATGGGTCTTAAACATGCTTACCTCAGCTGGCTCATAGTCATTTTAAAAATGCTGTGGGGGGTCTTGGTGCTATATTGAGAGCTTATCGCCACATCAGACAATTAGGACAGTTGCATATAAAATGGGATTTTGGGGGAGGAGAGGGGGCAGAAAAGCTGTTCTTTAAAACACATATCTTGGATAAAGAAAATGTTCCATCATATAACTCTGAAAGAAAGGCAGAACGGCACACAGCAAATATTTGCATTCATCCTGAAACTCATGAACACCTACCAGAAATATTAATTGTATTCCTTGTCAGGATCGCAAGAGGATGAGCAAACTACAATCTATCAATTCTTGGGACATTTCATGTTGTCATTTGCTTTACCTGTTCATGGGGAATGTCTGAGCATTCTTATGCCTTGTCAGGGAGGAGAGGCTTGCAGCCTAGGCTTTGAACACACTGAGGGGATCATTTGTTTTCCCATAAATCTATTTTCCCCTTTATTTTCATTTTATCTTAGGAAGGATTGGTTGATTGCTAGACTCCGGAAAGTTACCTAGTGCATTCCGGTTGTTGAATCCATAAAATAAGAATCACAGGAGAGCAAACACCTTGCAAACACTGAGAGCAATGGTTAAGGGCATTCTAACAAACTGGAATATAAATAAATATGAACTAAATAATTCAGGCAGTCGTGTAGCTATTTACTTTCTACTGCCAGATGACAGCTTTTTTTATCTCTTGAGTGACAAAACCAAAAGAACAGCAATGGTTTAAGAAGAGGATTGCCGGGGAGGGGGGACCCACACCAAATGTATATTTGAACATAGACCTTTTTTGTTTTAAGGAGTAACATATTCAGATGATAGATGAATATGGGCAATATACTCTGTTTGATCAAAACTACCCTTTTTAAAATGAGAACATTGACTCAGGAGATGCTGGATCTCAACATGTAATGCTTTTGCTCCCAAGGAGTTGAAAAGCCAAGGAGTTCTGAGTCGCGGGTTACCAAGTGCTGATTTCAGGTGGTGGTGGTGGTGGTGGTGGTTGTTTTGAGGGATTGGGGGGGCAAGAGAGGACAAGGCACAGTAGGGTGAGTTCTTCTTGTCCACTTGGAATGGGAGGTGAACAGGCAGTAATGGCAAAAGGAGAAGAGGAAAAGTGTAGGGCAAAGAGCCTCCTGGAATTGCCAGTGGACATCCTACTGGGGCACTGGTGTTGAACAGTACCCAGTGAGGCTGACTCCTACCTAACACACCCTCTGATGTTAACCCAACAGATGGTTGTCCAGAATCAGCCCTTTTCAGCATGCATTGGAATTCAGACTCCCTGATGTCCCAGGGTGCTCACTAGAAGGACAGATCCTGAAGCTGAGGCTCCAATACTTTGGCCACCTCATGAGAAGAGAAGACTCCCTGGAAAAGACCCTGATGTTGGGAAAGATGGAGGGCACAAGGAGAAGGGCGTGACAGAGGACGAGATGGTTGGACAGTGTTCTCGAAGCTACCATCATGAGTTTGACCAAACTGCGGGAGGCAGTGGAAGACAGGAGTGCCTGGTGTGCTCTGGTCCATGGGGTCACGGCTAAATGACTAAACAACAACACAACAATCTCCCTGGACCAAGCCATTATCAGTGGGGTACCAGGAAAAAATGGGAGGGGGACAGGCACAAAAGAGGCATTTCTACATTGGCGAGTTGCATCCTACATGTTAAGATTTCGGAAAGGAAGATAACAATCTATGGAGGGCACAATGTTGAATGTCACTGCTCTAAATCATGCAGGAAGTTAGACAAGTCAAGGAGTCTCACCCCTGCAGAACTTTGCCCTTCAGCTCATGACGGGCTGCAACCAAGGGAGACGTGATGAGAAGGTGAACAGGAGTCCAGTAATGAGGGGCGGCCTCCTGGTTTGGCAGGCTTCTTGCCTCCCAGCTCTCCTCTGGTACCAGCCATGAGCATTATGCATAGTATATGGCTTTCCAAAGAATTCTGGATGCTTTATTTATGTAATTTCATGTCAGGGGACGCCTTTTATTTTTAGTGGTTTGGAACTGGCATTTCAAACTCTCTTCTTTTTCCTTTTCGAGCTCGAGGTGGAAGATGAGTCAGAGGTCGAGAGGTGGGATTGACAAAACACAAGGCTCAGCAGCTGTCTTGCGAAGTAATGCTAAGCGGCATTGACTTCAACACCATGAAACATTTATTATTAGCTAAATAGTTAATGAGCACGACAGGTTTGTATGGAACATAGCAGTCTATTTGCCCAAAAGCTCAAGCTTAAAGATGCTTAAGATGCACAAACAAACAACAGACAACAAACTTGTGACTCCTGTATGCAAACATGAGTTTGAACACTAAAGAAATCCCTTCAGTGTTGAGGACATGGCTCCTTCTCCCTTGTTTACGTGCCCAGGCAGAAAGAAGGTCAGCTTGAACTACGAGTTATGACTGCAGCAGACAACTAGAAAATCAAAGAAATATAGAAGCCATTGGGAGGAATCTACCCAAACAGGAAAGACTGTTATTCTAGGACAGAGGTAGCTCAATGGACTATACCTCAATGGACTTCAGTAGACTGAAAGGAGATAGAACACCCAGCTTCAAATATTTACAGGGCTGTTATACAGAAGAGGGAGCAAGCTTGTTTATGATGGTAAGAGCTATTTGACAGTGGAATGGTCTCCCTTAGAGGGTGATGGACTCTTTCACTGGAGATGCTCAGAGGGAGATGCTTATCTTCCATGAACACTCGAGTTGGATTCCATTCAACTCTACAACTCTATGATTCAATTATTCCTGACCATTGGCCATGTTGGGTAGGGCAGGATGACAGCTGGATTCCAATAACATCTTAGGTAGTGTTAGATGAAACCATCTTTCTCCAACCCATGTCCCTTGCCCATGAGTAGACGGCCAAGCTTGTTCCTTCCCAAGTCTATGCAGATTTGCATTCAGAGAAATTCATTTTAAAAACATTTAAAACTGCCGCACTTTCAACAGATTGAAATAGTTTTGGAAGCACTTTCCAAGGTAAGTGGGATGCGGGTGGCACTGTTGGGACATGGGTGGCGCTGTGGGTTAAACCACAGAGTCTAGAACTTGCCAATCAGAAGGTCGGCAGTTCGAATCCCCACGACGGGGTGAGCTCCCGTTGCTCAGTCCCTGCTCCTGCAAACCTAGCAGTTTGAAAGCACGTCAAAGTGCAAGTAGATAAATAGGTTCAGCTCTGGTGGGAAGGTAAACGGCGTTTCCATGCGCTACTCTGGTTCGCCAGAAGTGGCTTAGTTATGCTGGCCACATGACCCGGAAGCTGTACGCTGGCTCCCTTGGCCAATAAAGCGAGATGAGCGCCGCAACCCCAGAGTTGTCCACGACTGGACCTAATGGTCAAGGGTCCCTTTACCTTTACCAAAGTAGTCTAAGGGCTTATTCCCAGGTTCTTTTTTCTTTCTTCTAACCCATTTCTAGCAGCTTGCAGCAGCAACTTGAAAGTGTGGCACTTGCTGAAAACTATTGAAAACCAAGTCCTGCAAAGTGTAAGGCCCCTTCCCCTACCCTTGAACTGGGGGTCATGTACCTGTAAGGCCACCAGGGACATTGTATAGTAAAAAAAATATATGGCTGTCCCAATAGGTACACAGGGCCACCATCTTTTCCTCTATACAGTTACCCAGGAAGGGATGGCATATCACTTCCAGATGCTTCCTCCCATCCCTTGTTCACATTAATCTATAGTTTGTTTAATGTGATGTGGAATTTAGGTCATTAGAACCAAGCAAAAGCACTCTAGGAGAGTGTTCTAGGAGCAGAGAGAGAGGTTTGGCTTAGTGAGAGGTGAGGAGTGGGGAGAGAAGAGTGGGGAGCTGCTTTTGGCTCCCTGAGCTTAGGGGTTTGCCCCCTGTCCTCTGTCCCATGCCCCAAACTGGACTGTGAACTAGTGAGCTCTGTCTGAGTGTTATTCCTTTGGTTTGCTCAGCCAAAATTTATGCTTCAGGAAAGTTCCAAGCTTAGTCAGGTGCTCCTGGATATATCAAGTTTTTAGATCATGGCGTTGTTTTCCCCCTGATATGGCTGTATGTATCATATCTCTCCTCAGGGACCAGAGCCTATTGGCCATCCACGGCAGAAGCAAATAATAATGAAAGAGTTATCAAACCCATCCACCATCTTGTGGCATTCAAGACGGATTCTCTAGAGCTGAAAACATGAGCTGAATAAAACTTGTGTTAAAGCTGTCTTTGTAACCATGCAGGAGAAGGATATTCTTTCAGCTTCGGTGCGATGAGACCATTGTTCTTATGTACACTTAATTGTCAACATAATTGTTTAAACAGAAGCCCCTGTGAGTCATTTGTGTGTCTAAACTATCACCTTGATTCTGACATTTGGAAAAGGTAAACAACCGTTTATGACAATCATGTCGAACAGTTTCGTATACCTTATAAGAGGGAGTTTGGGGTTTGGGGACTTCGTTAGCACATCATACCAGGCTGTTAAATCTGCCGTGATCCTGTCAAAGTCACCAGCTCGATTAGCAAAATGAGCTGGTTAATGCAGTCATCCCATATGCTGCACGTAGCTTTGGTCTGTCGTGTTGAAAGACAGTTCCCCTTGCCAGTAAACACACCCACCCCTCATCATAAAATAAATCATCCCAAATGCCATTGCTTGTGTGCTCAGGTATGTGTTTGATGGTGCTGAATACAAATGACCCCAAGCCAACCCATAGTCAAGCACCCCAGAATCATCTAACAGGAAATGCATAGACAACCAAACTAAGGTTGTCCTCAGTCCTATTTTTCTAGAAAAAGGGGTGCCAAAGCTTACAATGAACTCCTTCCTCATTCTCTTAGAATGGCAATGGCTGCCTCCTGAGAGGAGCCAGAACTGAGTTCCAGCGAGTTCCAGATGAAGAAAAGCCCTGCTTGTCACTATCCGAGCCAACAAGGGCATCTTCTGAGGCAAATATTTCTTCTGGAAGCATAATCTTGTTCACTAGAGATGCTGGAGACTGAAATATGGCTTTCTGAATGCAAATCATGTGCTCTTAGCATAGCCTCTCCTCCCCACATGCCAATGCCACACTACATATCTGAACAGGTAGCAAACCTATGATGCGCAACAGCGCAGTGTGCTAGTCAAAATAACTATTTCAGTGAAGTGGAAAATGTGTTCCTCTTACTTTTAAGATTCAGTAAATTTTTCCTCAAAGATTGTTATGGGTCGCAAATTTCCTGTGAGGTTCCGGAAATGGGGTTTAATGTATCCCCCTAGGGCTTTTGTTTGATGCCCTAAGCTCTTGATACCAGGATAATAATGGGAAGCATGGCCTTTGTGGGTGGGTATTATAGAGAGCGTGAGATAGGGGAAGCTTAATAAATTTCACTGAATTGGTTCTTTGGCAACCATGTACCATTTCCCCCAAGATGACCTATAAGCTCTGAAAGTGGCAATGCAGATCATCTTGGAAGTGGGTTTGGCATGTCTCCACTGGCATTAAAAGGATTAAAAAGGTGATGAATTGCTCCATGGGAGGTTTCCCTACCTGGGCATGTCAGAAAGCCTGACAACCTCTGTGCGATATTTGCAGGCTTGTTTCACCTAGCGATGCTGCAACTGGGGGGGAGTGGGATGGGGTGGGAAGGCAACAAAAAAAAATGTCTCAGACCCACCATATTTTTGATTAATGATGCCCCATTCGTTCACTTTCAGGCCTGATTGCGATGTCATAAAAAAGGAGAAAATGCTGGCATGGAAACCATCTGATAATCATATCTGAAAAAGCAAAGAAATATCCCAGTGCTTCCTGTATGATTTTGCTTACCAGGCGTTTCACAGATTTAGAGATGAAGCTTCGACGCGCAGAAATTAGATGGGCACTTTGTCATTCCACAGTAGTCTTTATTCAAGGATCTCAAACAGCTTGAGCAGCGGTAAATCATCCTGGTCTCCTTCTATAGCTTCTCTCCAGAGACCAAGGAATTCAGAAAGACTGAAATCTCTGTAACTAGAGTTGATCCCACACTGGGTCTTTTAGTGCTTCTGAGGCACTAAATCAGGCATTCCTCATCTGATAAAGTCATGGAGGGATTGGGAGGGGAGAGGTGGTTCTGGCAAGCCCCCCCTCTCCAAGCATCACTTTGAGCTGAAGGGCAGAGTTTTGCAGGGATGAGTCCCTGGACCTGCCCAACTCCCTGCATGACTGAGAGCAGCAACAGCCAACACGGTGCCTCCAGCTGTAACTCCCAGTATCTCTGACCATTGGCCAAGCTGAATGAGGTTGATAGGAGGTGGAGTCCATCAACATCTGAATGACAACATGTTGGCTACTCCTGGTTATGCGGGGTCCTAGACTCAGAAAAGCTTCCCTTCAAATCACAGAGTGTTGTAAGCAAGGGGAAGATGATGCCAGAGCTATCACCATGCTCTCCCTCATGTAATTTTAACTGTGAGGAAAAGGAACACCTGGATAGACTGATTGTTTTCCCTCAGATAGCCAACCACTGCATTAAAACAGGGGCTCCACACAGCATTTAACACAGTGCCATGTAAACAAGTACAGTGGTAGCTCGGGTTACATACGCTTCAGGTTACAGACTCCGCTAACCCAGAAATAGTGCTTCAGGATAAGAACAGAAATCGGGCTCCAGCGGCGCGGCAGCAGCAGGAGGCCCCATTAGCTAAAGTAGTGCTTCAGGTTAAGAACAGTTTCAGGTTAAGAACGGACCTCTGGAACGAATTAAGTTCTTAACCCGAGGTACCACTGTAGTGTCCTTCCTCATGGCTGAGAACTTTCTATAATGCCTACTCACAAGTTAAGCCTCATTCAGCAAAGATCCCTGGCCAACGTCAAATGAAAGTTAAATGCTTGCCAGTTCAGCCATTTTGTCGCTTCCTGGTCATCCCAAGTGAGGGATTGGCACATTAGCTTCCCTTTGAACAGCCTCCCCATGAATAATTGCGCCATGCGGCTTTGTTTTCCCATGAGGGGCTATTAATTCAAGAGTCTCTCTCTCTCTCTTTTTTTTAAATGAGTAATATAGCTATTGAAAAGTATTGCTGGCCGAAGTCCCATCAGAGCAACGCTGCATTGTTGTTGTTGTTAAAATCAGTCAGCCACTACAGCAACTGAATGTCCCCTCCTTGCCCCACTTCACCACCTGTGAATGGACTAGCAAAATCCAGCTTTTAAATCTTAAAATAATAATAATCTCATTAATTGGGGCACCTCAATGCTTGTTGTTTTTGTAAAATCAAGTAAACATTTGAGCCCAAAAATGTTGCCCGTCCAGGAAACTACAGAAGGAGGAGAAAGAGGGGTTAGTTACCTGTGCCCAGAATCTGTTTCAATACTCCTTTTTCTCACTCTCTTTCTGTCCCTTTGAAAGAATCTGCCAACTGTCAGGCTATAAACCATCCCAAGAATACACGTTGTCTTTTCAAGAATGAAACCTCCTTAGCAAAATCCACCAGGTAGAAATCTTCAAATGACCTCTAAGGCTGACAAATCATCTGAGAAGAAGAGAGAGGCAAGACAATGAGAGCTGCCTGCTGTTTCTTGTGCTGAAGTCAGAAGAAAATGCCAAAAGGGGAAGAATACTAACTCTCCGAGACTATTTAAAATTCCAGCAGGACGACTCTGCCTGCATTCCAATTTCCTCCCATAAATGCACACACAAAAAAGCATCTGAATGTCAGAAAATCACCACATGCAACCAGATTCTTTGACAAGCGGCAATTTATTTAGACTGCCCTCCAGAAGTTGAAAAGCTATTCTTCTTTCCAAATGTTGCTACGGCTCTAATTGAAAGATTACATAAGGATCACAGATTTTCCTTTCAATGAAATATGGTTCCAAGCATCTATGAGAAGTGCAACTGAAAAGAACTTACTGGATTCTATTATGTGTCGTGCCAGGAAGGCACCCAGAAAATACTAGAGATCAAGGCCTCCCTGAATAACATGAGGAGGAGAGATTTGGGTGGGGATGTTGCTGAGGAATTTTCAAGACCATTGTAATTAATGGACCTAAATTAGGGTATAATCCTGAACACAAGAAGTTGTTTTCAGGTAAGCAGGGACAAAGTACTCCAGACTGAAACTCCATTCAGGAGCTAGGCTGCGTAAGCCTGTTGGAGGGAAAACAAGCCTTTCAATAGAGATTGAGTTACACCACCCCTTTTGCTAGTTTAATTTATGCTGGGCTGCATCAACAGAAGTATAATGTCCAGATCTAGGGAAGTCATAGTTCTACCCTATTCTGCCTTGTTCAGACCACACCTGGAATACTGTGTCCAGTTCTGGTTGCCATAATTTAAGAAGGATGTTGACAAACTGGAATGTGTGCAGAGGAGGGCAACCAAGATTATCAAGGGTCTGTAAACCAAACCTTATGAGAGCTGGTTGAAGGAGCTCGGTATTTTTAGCCTGGGGGGGGGGGGAAAGGAGACTGAGAGGAGACAGGACAGCAAGCTTCAAATATCTCATGGGCTGCCACATGGAAGATGGAGCAAGCTTGTTTTCTTTTGCCCCGGAGGATAGGATCCGAACCACTGCCTTCAAGTTACAAGAAAGGAGACCAGAAAGAATTTTCTGACAGTAAAAAAGTTTGGTTGAGTTTCCTGCATTTCAGAGGGTTGGACTAGATGACTCTTGGGGTCATTTTATGATGCTATGTTGTGTTCCCAAGTCACGTGGGCTTAAGCCCATATGCCATGCTTAGTCCAGTTCAGCTAGCAGTAGCCCTGCTTCAAATTGGATGTGGTATACTCTATGCCAGGGACCCGGGTGGCGCTGTGGGTTAAACCACAGAGCCTAGGACTTGCTGATCAGAAGATCAGCAGTTCGAATCCCCATGACGGGGTGAGCTCCCATTGCCCAGTCCCAGCTCCTGCCAACCTAGCAGTTCAAAAGCACTTCAAAGTGCAAGTAGATAAATAAGTACCGGTCCGGTGGGAAGGTAAACGGCATTTCCATGCACTGCTCTGGTCCACCAGAAGTGGCTTAGTCATGCTAGCCACATGACCCAGAAGCTGTACGCCGGCTCCCTCGGCCAATAAAGCAAGATGAGCAAAGCAAGATGAGCGCCGCAACCCCAGAGTCGGTCACGACTCGACCTGATGGTCAGGGGTCCCTTAACCTTTATACTCTATGCTGGCTTAATTTAAGCCATGTTGACATATTTAGAATTGCTCCTTAAGTTAGGTGTACTCTGAGTAAAACTCAATTGAATAGAGACACCCACCCACCCCATGTTTATGATGCAACACAGGGAGATTGTAATTTGGCTGTGTTGGGTCTCCACTGCTCTGCTAGGGTCCCTGTCCATCGCAATCTCATTTTTAAAGGTCACTGTGGAAAATCAGATAAGAAGGATATAGCCATGGTGCTGATTTGTCTGGACTGAGCAATATACCTGGAGGGGAAGCACGTGGGTGAGTCATCTTGTCCTGCGCTTTCTCATCCACCAAGACATTTCCACTGCCCTTTCTGTCTTGTCACAGCTCTGGCCGATGCTGTTCTGCTGCATCTGGAAATGGTGGGCTTTAGTAGAACGTCCTTCAGCATACATGTAGCAATGCTGGCACAACACCCGAGAGTGTGACAGCACACTTATGCGACACAACTGAACCCTAAGAGGTGTTTGTGCACATGAACATTTCTGTTCAGCTTTGAAAGGCATGCTGCCTAGATGTCTAAATTCTACCCTACAGTGACACCAAGAGGGGAGAAAAACATACACTGTAACATTTTGCTGAATTCAGCCTAGAGATGCCCATGTTAAACATGCTTGTTTGCATTTGACTTAGCACAGTTATAAGATGCTTCCTACCTTCTGCTTTGATGTTTTTTTCTGGTCTCACTCCACCTTCTTCTTTCCACACTTTGCATGCAGAAATTCCCAGGCTTGGTATCCCTGACATTTCCAGTTGAAAGAAAGAAGAATGAGATAGCCAGGGGTGGGAGAGATATGTACCAAAAATCCTGGAGCTGAGACGTAGCATGGGAGGGGGGCTGGGGGGCCCATTGCCACAGGCACAGGTCTTTTTTGGGTGGGGCCACATTCCTGCCCAGATTGGCTGGAGAAACCCAGGCAGATGGGTGGGGTATAAATAATAGCATTATTATTACTATTAACAGCTGGAGGGCGCCGTGAGAAGGACGCAACAGCTCACGGTGCCCTGCAAACCCAGTGCCATTTTACCCCTGCCCTCTAGTGTCCTTTGTACCAGCCTTCCAGCTGGAGGGAGGCTTAAGAAGGACACAACAGGCATGTGCCCTGCCAGCCCTGCAGTGTTTTGGTGAGTCTCAAAAAGCGGCACTGGGCTCTCAGGGCGTTGTGGGTGCACCTTCATGGCAGGGTGGCGTTGGCCAGACGGGCTCCCCACTGTGCTGCCAGGCAGACGGCGCAGTGTGGAGCTGCTTAGCTCCAGTGAGCGGTGGTCACCCTGGCAGTGCACCCCACCCCCAGGGCACAGAGCACCCCCTCGATGCAGTGCGTACACCCTGTTGCGTGCGGGGAATGCTCCGCCACTGCCCTGGAGAGCTGCAGTTAGTCAGAGTGGACTACACTAGATGGGCAGAGCTTGATCTAGGAAATAGCCTCTTTAGCACATTACTGGACCACTGTTGATCAGAGCGCCAGAGTAGATGAGCCTTTGGAATTTGGGCAATTCTTGTGTTTCTTACATCCATGCAAGTTTGCCTTTTCATCCTCTGCAGGCTCCTTGTCCCTGTTCCTTGGCACTGCATGGAAACAGAAGAAGATGTCCATTGGGCCATCTAGCCCAGTATTGTTGACAATGGCAGGCAGTGGGTCACCATGGTTTCAGACAGAAGCCTTTTCCGATCTGGAGATGCTGGGAATCCAAGACGGGACCTTCTACATGCAAAGCAGATGTTCTATCACTGAGTCACAGCCCTTCCTCTTTGGCTGCAGTGGGGGGGGGATGCAGCTTGCGCCCCCTGCATGGCAGACATCATGTGCCGAGTCCTCAAGGGGGCCGGCGGAAGCAGCTGCTTTCTCAAGGTGCCAACTTTTTTGCCCCTCTTGTCCTTCCGCCCAGGTTAGCTCACCAGCTGCCTTCTGAATATGGCTGAGGAGGAAGCCCTTCGAACCGGAATGCGGAGCACCGAACGCACAGTGAATCGTTTAGCACTTCTCCTTCAGAAACATGAGTACGGGCCTTTAAAACATCTGAGCAAAACAAAAAAACAAAACAAAAATCTGTCACTCCAACAGCTATCACCCTGTCAAAATGCCCCAGAGCAGAATTCCTTCCCCTGGTTTCTAAACAGCAGTGGGAGCGGCGGCAGTGAGTGTTATAGTTGTTAGACAGCAAGTATTTTTGGAAAGATGACAGCTGGCTTGTCAGATGTTAATGCTGAAGTACTCGGCGTTTGTGTGTTACAACAATAATGTGGCAAGCATTTATTCCTGCATTAGCGTATGCAGGGCCATGAAACTGCCGCCTGAAGACTGTAGGGGAAATGAGACCAGGCTGTGCCACTTCCATTCATGTTACCAGATTCCCACTGAATATAAATTACCGTTCCGCTTATTTTTGAGCTTCCTCGCACAAGGTAGTATCAGTGCCAACATCTGCCACTGGAAAAAAAATTATCACCCTCTTAACATCTCTGGGGCAAAATTATCCCCCTTTAAGAAGGTGTTTACTGGCTGGTTACAGTAAGAGCTTTGATGAGATTTCTGAAGATTTACCAGCAGAAGGAAAAAACTCAGTGTTAATTAATCTCCAGTCATTATTCTATACCTTAGACCAGAGTTTTCCAAACTGTGTGTTACGACACATTAGTGTGTCGGCTGCAGTGTGCAGGTGTGTCATACAAACCCTCCCCGTGCTCCTCCTGGGGCTGGAAAGGGGTTAGCTTATTTTTTTTTTGTATATAGATTTTTATTGGTTTTACAACATTTTTTAAACAATACAAACAAATAAAAAGACAAACAAACATGTATAATTTCATAACCTTTTTTCCATAACCTTCGTTTCTCGGACTCCCCCATACCTCCCCTTTCTGCATCCCTGTTTGCAAAATTATTTCAGCAGCTTCTGAGCAATTTTATCAAATATATGTCCTCTTAGTCCTTTCTCTAACTTAATCTTATGTCACTGTTTCCCTTTTTCTCTCAGCACCTCGGCATTTTAGCATTCATCAATTTTATAATAGCTCTTAAGATAAATTTTAAATTTCTTCCAGTCCTCTTCCGCCGTCTCTTTCCTCTGATCACGGATTCTGCCAGTCATCTCAGCCAGTGTCATATAGTCCATCACTTTCATCTGCCATTCTTCCACGGTGGGTAGGTCTTGTGTCTTCCAATACTTTGCGATGAGTATTCTTGCTGCCGTCGTAGCATACATAAAGAAAATTCTATCTCTCTTTGACACCAATTGGCCGACAATGCCCAAGAGAAAGGCTTCTGGTTTCTTAGGGAAAGTACATTTAAGTACCTTTTTCATTTCGTTATACATCATTTCCCAGAAAGCCTTAATCTTCGGGCACGTCCACCAAAGGTGATAGAAAGTACCTTCAGTTTCTTTACACTTCCAACACTTATTATCAGGCAAATGATAAATTTTTGCTAGCTTGACTGGGGTCATGTACCACCTGTAGATCATTTTCATAACATTTTCCTTTAAGGCATTACATGCCGTAAATTTTATACCGGTGTTCCACAACCATTCCCAGTCAGCAAACATAATATTATGACCAATGTCCTGTGCCCACTTAATCATAGCCGATTTAACTGTTTCATCTTGTGTATTCCATTTCAGCAGCAAGTTATACATTCTTGACAAATTCTTGTTATTGGGTTCTAACAATTCAGTTTCTAATTTTGATTTCTCCACCTGGAAGCCAATTTGGAAAGGGGTTAGCTTAACCTCTGGTTTGCTAGTACAGTGGTACCTCGGGTTAAGAACTTAATTCGTTCTGGAGGTCCGTTCTTAACCTGAAACTGTTCTTAACCTGAGGTACCACTTTAGCTAATGGGGCCTCCCGCTGCCACCATGCGATTTCTGTTCTCATCCTGAGGTAAAGTTCTTAACCTGAGGTACTATTTCTGGGTTAGCATCTGTAACCTGAAGCGTCTGTAACCCGAGGTACCACTGTAGAAGTGAATTACTGTGTCACAAAATGGTGCATGTCTAAAAAAGTGTGTCGCCAACATGAAAAGTTGGGATCCCCGTAGAGGTTTAGGATGGAAGCTGTGTACAGCTTCCATCCCAAGCCTTTGCAACTGCTAAAGACGGCCCTGCTCCCGCTTGTTGGCCTCCTCCTGCTTCCTGGTGAAAGGCGGTGTGCAGCCTTCCCAGGCTACCTCCTTGGGCGCCCCGACGTCAGAGAGCATGTCCGCCAGCCACCACACCAGGGATCAGGGAGGTGGGGGAGGCAGAGGACATTTTCCACTCCCCCCTCCCTTGTTTTAGAGTTGCTGGGGGTGGTGGTGCTGGAGGGATATTTGCACCACGGCACTGGATATGCTTAAGATGGCCCTGGAACTAGGCCAGAGTATGGATCATAAAATTCTCCCCCACCCTCAAAATTCTTTCTCTACAATGTATAGTGGGGTCTGCAGGAAACATGGTGATTCCTTGGCAGACGATGTAGTCTCAGAAGGCAAAAAAACAAACACAAAAAAACTTGCCAAAAAATGGTTACCCAAAGAATTTAAATGATCACTTCAGAATTCTACAGTCTTATTCGGGAGACTTCTACATGTGTAGAACACTTTTTGCAAAACAGCAGGTATGGTGACAAACCTGTTTCATATAGAGTACATTTTTTCCAGATGGCCAACGGAAGCTCACATAAGGATGAAGGCATGGAAGCAAAACAACTCCAGCCCCAATGGTGATGCCATGTTACTTTGTTCTGCCACTCAATATGGCCCAGTTGGGTCAACAGGTATTAACCATGTGTGTTCAGTGCTTTGCTGGGTCGTGGATGGGGTGAGGGGGTGGAGGAGGGTGTGACAGCTTTTTCTCACCTACAAAATAAGCAATAGAATAAAAACAAAAACCAGACAACTAGGCCAAATTTCTGAGTTTTAAAGAGGGGGAAAAGGTTTTGACAAGTAGCCAAAGAAATTAGGTCAACAAATAGCTGGGCCTTGTTGGTTGCCAACTCATTTAACTCCAGAAAGCCACAACAATTGACTGTTCATTACAATGTGGTTAAATGGCTGGCCTGTTCCTTGGCAAGTGAGCTGATCGGCAGAGACAACAAGCCCAAGTAGAACTGGCTGCACTGTGGCGTGCCCACTTTGCTGTGTTCCACAAATGGAAAATATTTCTTTGACATCATTGCTCTGATGTCAAGTGATTGACAGATGGGTGGTCCAGCAAATCCTTAAAAACAGCCTGGGTTTGTGTGTCAGGAGAAAGTCCACTGGCTAGCTTCTGTTCCCCACCCCTGATCAAGAGCAAAACGCTCTTCCAGCGGTAGAGCCATTATTTACATTGCAACAGATCAAATAATTGACAATGAAATCTATTTCAGGAGGGTAGCTCAGAACAGCATCCATGATGCAGACGATCAAATATTTACCAGCCTGATTATTCAGATAATTAAGCCTTTTCTTCACTTTTCGGGGGCGCGGAGACTCTGATGCCAAAGCACTGGAAGGGTCCATTCAATATTTAGCACTTTGTCATCCCAAGAGTCATTAGACATTAAGATCTATGTGACAGGGTGACAAGGCAGTCTGTGGTAGTGAAACAAAACTGAGAGGCTTTCAGGCTGATAGATATCTATTTCCCTTTCCAAGATTTCAGGCAGACATAGCCACTTGTGGAGAATATGGGGAAAGCCAGTTGGGCCAGTAATGGTAGTTCAATATAAAAATCGCAAAACGTTTTCCCTTCTTTGAATAATTTCCTTGGCTATGGGATGAAGCATCTTCATGCAATCTATGCAGCCCCCGTCTGCTTCACCTGTGCACTCAAAAAGAGGAGCCCCATACGTCTTTTCAGTGCTTTTTATCTGGGGGAATGCAGGGGTACACATACCCCCTAAGCATCTTGTGAATCTAAGTTTGGCCTCATTGCAGGGCAGTATTTCAATATGAGTAGGAAAATGAGATTACCCCTAAACATTTTTTTAAAGGAAAAAAGCACTGAGTATTTTACTCACTCACCTTTATGCGCCATGGATTAACATGCTGCCTGGGCATTGCTAATGATACATGGCGTCCGTTGTTTCAAAGGAAGCTTCCTTATAACAGAGGCAGCCCAGTGCTTCGCCTCAATCAGTATTTACCACATCAAAGATGGGGAAGGCATGCCCCCCCTGTCATTGCTAAACTACAGTTCCCATCATCCTCAGCAAGCATGGCCAGTGATCATAGATAATGGGAAATGTAATACAGTAATATCAGGAAGGCCATCGTTTCCATATCCCTGGTCTGAAGTGGCTGGCACTCAGCTTCTGTTTTCTGCTGAGTGACAGCCCTTCCTCTTTCACATGCAGATATTCAGCCACTCTGGGTGGCTTCCAGCAGAATATTAAAATACAATGATTTCTATGATTCCATGACCTCTAGATGACTGCTAAGTATAATGGTTTAATTGTCCATTGAAATGGAAAATGACTCTGTATGTGTAAAAGGAACATGTAAATTTCCATTGCGCCAAGTAAGAGCTCTCCGAGTTCCTATCAGGTTAATGATTAACTGTCAATGTATCTCTGCTGCTCTCTCTCGTGTGGGGTGTTTAACTTTAGATCACATGGAAGAGGCATGCAATTTCCAAATCTCCATTTTGAAGAAGTTGTCTTTGTTCTCAAGCCACTGTAGAAGAAAGGTGTGCTAATAATGATGCCTCTCTCCTGGAGAAAACAGCCTCAGGCTGGAATGCAGGCTAATGGAGTCTGTGTGTGGAAAGAAAGATCTTTGATCCCTGTTTGGTGTAATTTTATATTTCTAAAGCTGTAGCTATGCTTGGACAAGCATACAATATTGTGCAACTATTTGGATGTATCATTGTTATTGTAAGGCTTGGGTCTCTCCCACACATACGAGACGACTCCGGCAGTTAATTAATTAAGTTTTATTGGTTCAACAAAAAGCCCCAGTTGGAGCTCTGCTAATTTCAGTCTTCCTCCCATTCCTCAGTTGCTGGGAGTGAACTCCGCCCCCTTCTACCCCAACAGGAGAAATGCCACCTTCTCTTCCTGTTAGTTTCACGCTTCTCATTTAATCTTGTAAGCCTGCGAGAGCGGGGAGATTGCACTCCCACTATTTCTGTGTCTGCGTCACTATCTGAATCTTGCAGCTTCATTTCTGCTCTCTGTGTCTCTTGGTGTACAAAGGTCAAATTCCTGTGGCTAGCTGCTTCTTCCCCCTCTCTTAGCAATTCTGCCCCTCCTTCCACTATTTGTCTTGTCTCTGCCTGTTGAAGAGTCCAGTTCTCTGACAATTGTTTTGAAGAAAGTTCTGTTAGTAAAGCTTTGAAAACAGATTTTTTGGTCTGGACAATTTTTATTCCAAGAGGAGTCAGTTTTTATTCATCCTATTGCTTCTAAATGCACAATATTAATAACCACAATGATGACTATGTGAAGCATCAGAGAACTCTGCATTATCTACCATGGCTAGGTGTGTTGTATTGCTGTTGTTGTTTAGGCGTTTAGTCATGTCCGACTCTTCGTGACCCCATGGACCAGAGCATGCCAGGCACTCCTGTCTTCCACTGCCTCCCGCAGTTTGGTCTAACTCTTGCTGGTAGCTTCGAGAACACTGTCCAACCACCTCGTCCTCTGTCGTCCCCTTCTCCTTGTGCCCTCCATCTTTCCCAACATCAGGGTCTTTTCCAGGGAGTCTTCTCTTCTCATGAGGTGGCCAAAGTATTGGAGCCTCAGCTTCAGGATCTGTCCTTCCACTGAGCACTCAGAATGGATAGGTTTGATCTTCTTGCAGTCCATGGGACTCTCAAGAGTCTCCTCCAGCACCATAATTCAAAAGCATCAATTCTTCGGCGATCAGCCTTCTTTATGGTCCAGCTCTCACTTCCATACATCACTACTGGGAAAAACCATAGTTGTATTGATAGGGGTGTGCATGTAGCTTATTGCAGCAATGCCTTATGGATATCCCCTTTGTTTATGACACTGCACATTTCAGGAAAGAGATTTGACTTTGTCCTTAGGAAATAAATATTATGGTATAACCTATTTATGGCATATTTATGGTATAATGAAATAAATGAGCATACATCTTCAAACCTGGAGCTGTCTTATAATCAGGTGTGCACACGACATGGCACGACAGGATTATATGCTGATTTTAAGGCTCCCATTATTTGAAATCTGGTTTTGCCATTGGCCCGCTTGGTTTCACTGTCACTCAGTTTGCCCAAGCACTGCTATCTGCTGTGAAGATCAACTTTCCAAGCAGGCTGTGTTGCATATCAGAACAAAGCACTTTGTGTGACAGCTCAATCGCTCTGCGAAAGAAGAGATCAGATTTCAACGTGGGAGGTAGAAAAGGGAGATGCTTGAAGCTGGCATATCTGCCTTAGTCACAGGCTAAGAACACATTGTAACCTCTAAAGGATGCTCAATTAAGAATTGTCAACCAACAAGTATTTTACAAGCCTGACCAGGTAAGCAGCCCATGGACCCCACATTGTGGGCAGAGTCTGTCCACAATCCATTAAATACTACTAGGGATGGAAGAGGACTGCTGGCATGGCTTGCCTTACAACCAGATTTGCCCAGATATTTTGATGATTCCTGCCCGGACACTGCTGCCGACTGCAGTATTCCGGATATGTCTGGGAAATTCTGGATGTATGGCAACCCTATCATAGGAACATGTAAACTTGGGAGAACACATCTTTTTCTGAGACTGTCCTGTCATGTGATGCTCCAAATCTTCCTGGTGCAGTGCTTATGGAAGACACTGAGGTGTCAACAAAGGCAGTCTGGGATAGAAACATTTCTTCAGTGTGTAAACTCTGAATGTGCTCGGAGCCCCATGTGTGAAGACATCTGGGGTGCCTAGTGATAAGAATAGTTGCACAATGAAAATAAAAAGATAAGTATCTGATTTAGGCTCCTTATTACACTGAATGTATTCATGCTTTTGGAGTAATGAGCTGAACTGCAGATGTTGAAAAGCATTATAATACAATAAATTTCTAGCTGATGTCTAATATAGTGAAAAGCAGGATGGTTGGGGGGAAGGGGGTGCCACAAACATCGATCTACCCCTAGGAAAATAATCATAATCAGAAACAAACATGAGGTTTTATGCTGCCTTTATGTGGCAAGACTCCAACTCCTGTTTTCATGCTGTATTATATATACACAATCACCTCCAAAAAGTTACAATATAAGCTAAGACCATAACAAGAGCACCATTAGACGAATGAAGCTTTGCAGGGTTAAAGAAAGAGAAAAATGGTGCAAAAAGTATAAAGATAGAGGTAATCTACATTAGACACAACAATTTAGAAAGAGTAAAAATTTCAAGGTCTTAGAACAAAGGAAGGAAGTCAATATGTGTATATGTACATAATGATTAGAATGATGATATGGTTTTATTTGTAGATGTGTGTTTTTGTTTTTTGTTTTTTGTTCATGTTTGTTTTTTTCTCTTGTGTTTTGCTTTTTTCTTATTTGTATTGTTTTATTTTGGATTCAATGTTTGTAATTTTTGTTGTAATCTTGCATTGAAAATAAAATAAAAATTTTAAAAAACAAAAACAAGAGCACCATTAGATCAGACCAACGGTCCACGTACTCCAGCCTCCTGTTTTAGACATCGACCAACCAGATATTTCTGGGAAGCAATTTCCTTCTCCCAATGTCACCCCTCCCCCCAACAACTGGTATTAAAAATAGAGCGCAACCTATGAACACTGAGGTTTTCTGTAGAGCCATTCAGACAAATGTTATCCATCAACTTCTAAAGGCATCTAGAGAAGCAAAGAAAAGGAACGATGCCCAGTTCACCTTCTGCCTCTAGGCAGCAGTGTGAAATGGGGAGGGGCAAAGGAACAGAACCAGTGAATGGGTGACATTAGTGATAGCAGTGAAAGCGAGTGAGGTAGAACTTCTGCAGAACCCTTATCAGTAAGGCCAGTGTCATGTACGCAAGAGTGTGGCCTGACGTCGAAATGGGTAAGAACCAGGTTAGGAGGGCCCTAACGCTGCCCGCTAGAGTGAAAAACTGAAGAAATGGGTTTCTGTGCAGGCAGTTTGAAACGGGACCCAAAACCCCCCTTTTCTTCTTTCTCCAAAGGAGCATTTCTAAAATGCATTAACTTGAGCTGTTGAGCAAATGCATAACAAGAACACAGCTGTATAAACAAAGCTCTCTCCTTTATCAGTCACGGCAATGGATGACCTTGGCTGTTCCAGTGGAGTAGGGATGACATGTCTGGGTCTTATCTTACCACACTCTGACGCACAGACCTAGTCCGGGAACAGCGCCAGAGTGTGTTCTTGGAGTTGGTGACCTCTTGCTCCAAGATAAGAGTATAGGAACAGGAATACCCTTTTATGGTCAGAAGTACAGGAAGGAAAACCCTTTTATGGTTAAGAGTACCGGAGCAGGAACATCTGTGATGTCAACCTGCGTGTACAAGCTGACGTGGCTGGATTCCTGGGGAAGGGGGGAGAGGGTGTCTGGAGGATATATATACTGCATGAAATCTCTCATTTCTTTGGACTTGCTGTGGACTGACCACGCAAGTGCCTTTCTGCTGCTCCAGAGAGCAGAAATAAAGAACTCTTTCTCTGAACCAACCCTCGGTGTCATTTGACTTCCTTCCTCCCGTCCGGGAGCAATGCAGACCCCACCAATCGGTAAAGTCTAAGAAAGCTACAAAACAACTCCAAATAAGATGCATGTACAGCAATAACAACAACAACAACAACCCCTTTAAGTGTTTTTAAGAATTGTGGTAGGATGAAGAGATGGAGAAATGGCAGCAGGTGGCTGGCTAGAGCAGGGGTTGGCAACCTAAGGCCCATGGGCCACAAGTGGGGGTCGTTTAACTGGTCCATGGACCCCCATCGCCTGCTCGGTCGGCTCCCGTGCGCCATGCTAAACCGGCGCAGAGCAGAGCGGGGACTGCCTTCCGTGATGCTGGCCGGCTTCCCATTGGCTGCAGGAAGCTCCTGCGACCAATGGGAAGCTGTGCACGCCTCCTCCGCGCTGGAAGGAGAGCCAGAAATAGCGTTTGTGCATGTGTGTGCACTCCAGCCCACCACGGCATCTGCAGGACCGTGAACCGGCTCAAGCCACAAAAACTTTGCCGACCCCTGGGCTAGAGGATAAACAGCCAAGATGATGTATTTTTCCTATAGACAGTGTGCGTTAATATAACACTCTCACAGACTCTTTTGGTCTCTGTTCTGTGATGCATTCAGTGGCATAGCTAGCCGCTCGGGTTCCTGGTGCAGGGGCGTGTCCTGCAGCCAGGGGCAGGGTGATCCGCGTCCATGGGGGCAGGGCGAGCTGCCCATGGGGTCGGGGCAATCCACCCATGGGGTCGGGGTGAGCCTCTCCAACGCTTGGAGCCTCTCCGCCGCCTCCCACTCAGCTGTAGGGCAGCTGAGGGAGAGGCAGTAGGCAGACGTAAGTCCCACGCTGCCGTTTCAGGCAGCATGGAACCTGCAGGCGCTTAAGCCACCACGTCACTCCTAAAAAGTTTTGTGAGCCTGTGGCATTCGTACAGAGCCCCTGGTCATCTCACAGACTATTGACCCGTACACCACTAATCCACTGCCACCAACCAGGTCCTCCCTGGTAAGTCACTTAGTCTCAGTCAGGTTCTTAAGTTAACAAAGAAGAGTGTAGTTTATTGCAGACACAAATAAACTTAAACTGCATTCAAAACGTTGTTACTCTTTACCGTCTTAGTCTTATTTTTATCCTGTCTCTAACTCTTCTACCTCCCCTCACACAAGAACCAACTGCACTGTCTCTCTAATTCTGTCTGCCAACTGCTTTCCCAACTGCCTTTTCCCAACCAACCAACCAACTAACCAAAACCAACCTCGGGCTAAGCCCTTTTATAAACAGGTAGGCTCCGCCTCTGGCTTTTCTATTGGTCTACCTATTAACTCTTTATCTTCCCCTGTACAGACATTTTCAAATGAATGGGCAAACACCACAGAGCCCATTTTTGAAAAACTTATTTTGTCACACACCCCCAGTGATGACATCTGGGGCGCACCCCACACCCCACACCCCCTTCCTCTGCCACTGAATGCATTATTAAATAGACATCTGACTAATTGGGAATATGGTTTGAGCGTCCACAATGAATCCCCAAAGAGAATTTGCTCCAACAGGAGGGAAGCGCTGGAGTTCTAATGGAAATGGAGAAAAAACTCTGTCTGCTTTCTCTACACCATGCATCATTTTATAAGCCTCTAGAGTTACTGTTAAGTTGTGGGTGAACATATCAGACGACACAGTGATTCTTCAAACAGCTCTTGTTTATTCAGAAGCCAGAACAGAACTGAACTGAAGAGCTCAGTCAGCCTGCTTATATAGAGCTCCAGAACAACGTAACTGTAGCAACTTTCTAAAACTATCCAATCACTGAACGTCACTTTCGATCCTTCATTTGCATACAAACTATCCAATCACTGAACGTCACTTTCGAGCCTTCATTTGCATAACTATCTACAATATCCCCCTGCTGGCCCAGGGTGAGAACTTCAGTACATAACAGTTACCTATCCTTCTTTTCTTTTCTTTTTTACCCTGGGGTAAAAATCCCCAAGGAGTTCGGCTCAACCTTCCTCAAATTGGTTGTCCTCCAGGTGTCATTGGAGTATAATTCCTGTGAGCCCCAGCCAGCAAGGCCAGTGGCCAGAGTTAATGGGGAGCTATAGCCCAGGAGACTGCCTAGGAGGTCCCATTTAAGAGTGGTGGATGGTGGCTTAATTTTTCATGACTCATCTCAGTTCTTCTAGAGAGGCAAGCTTCTGTGCTCCACCCCACAGTTTGGGAATCATTGTAGTAGAACGACTGTGAATGCGTAAAGACTGTAAGAGCAGGAGAGTACATGTGAACGATACATCAATATTCAAGCTTTGCCTTTCCAGGAGTTCCCCACCCCCCACCCCTCTCTTTCTGATACGTCAATCTCAAATGAAAAGATTGCCCAGATACAAAGAAATCAAGGAGAAATGGGACAATTGGGAGACATTAAAGCGAGTCATTTTCCCCTTCATTTTCACTTCATTTTTTTTTGCAACCCTTCAAAAGAAGTGAAAGACGTGACCTCACTGTGTTCATTTCCTTAGACAATGATTTTCCATTCAGATGGAGAGAATCTAGTATTTCTATTAAGCCTAAACAAAGTGCTAATATAATTCTTCAAGCAGTATATAAAAAATTCATTATCCCTTTGAAGGCCAAACAAGTTGGAGCGCCAGCAGAATAATGCACTGGAGCTTACTTATGATCAGCATCTCTCCTGAATTGTGTGTGCTTCGTGCACAGATGGTATTTATTGACAACAAAACTTAAGAAAATGCCTGGCTGGTATTCAGTGTTTATTAAAGTGGACCCTGGAGGCATAAAAGCAGAGATCGCTGTCCTTTATAGGAGAGAAAATGCCTTATTGCATACATCACTTAACATTAATTTTGTAAATCTGTTTCCTCAGATGCTGGGTCCCCAGAACGATTAGGATATATATTTTCATAATACAAGGAATACCACGTCAGGTTTCACTGCAATGTGATGGAACCCCTACTGTGCATGAAATGAAGGATCCCAAAGTCTATAGTAGTTTTCGGCAGTCGTATTCAGATGGCAAAATGAAATTAATCATCTCTGAAGGGGGGTGGCCTACAGCGGTTTCTCCGCTGTTGAAAACCGTAGCGTTTGCTACGTGGTCTAAAATGCATGTGCGACCCCTACATATTTTATGAGGGGTACTGGCATTCATTTATTTATTTAAAAAATCATATCCTCCTCTTCATCACAGGTGATCTCAAGGCAAGTGGCGTTAAAATAAAAATAATATGAACGCATAAAATATAAATAAATCACTTAAAAAACAAAACAGTCTCACGCCTAAATCATATAAGGGGTGTTCACAGATACTTCAGTCGTGCATTTGTACAGGTATTCTGAGGTAAAATCCATGTAATAGGGGGCACAATGGCTGAGCTGTATAAATCAATTAACTCTACTACATTTATAAAGACAATTTATACACATCTACATCACTCATTTGGAGGAAGGTCTCGGTTTTCAACTGGCACCAAAAGCTGAACAAAGTTGGCACCAGGCACACCTTATGCAGGATAGTGCTCCATGATTGAGGTGCCACCACAGAGAAGGCCCTGTCTGAAGCCAAAGCGCATCAGGCTTTGCTCAGTACCGAAACAACAAGGGCCTCTCAGGTACATCTTAAATTCCAAGCATGGAAATGTTCAAAATGTATTTAAAAAGCAGGTGGGAGACCCATGGCCGTAGGTGCCAAATCCCTGGGGCCCTGGGTGCCCGAGCACCCAAAAAATTCCCCATGAAAGGGCCAGGCACACACAAATTTCAGTGCCAGGGCCATGCACACTACTTGTGGCCCAGGACTATCAGTGTAGCCCTCAGCCCTATAGAGGAATAGAGAGAATGAATGGAAGAGAGTTAATTGATGGTGGATGGATGAAGGGGAGAGGGGAAGAAAAGCAGGAAGGAAGAAGTTCTACAGATTCCCACATCATTTTGTGATTTTTTTAAAAAATATAGATATTTTTTTTCAAAGTAATTGCATTTGTTAGAATGCACTTTTGCATGCTGTTCTCACTAACGTGCATTTTTATATACAATACTTGGATGGAGAACTGCATTGCAAAATTCGGGTCAGGGGTATTTTGCATTGCAAAATCCGGGCACTGAAGTCAGGGGTAGGGCCCCACTCATTAGTCAACATAAAGTTGCCCTGCACACAACTAATGTTGAAACAGGGTTCACGTTTCAGGGCATAGTGCTCTTCCTCTTTGATAGACCAGGGCTAGGCATGGCAATTACCATGTAATTTTTGACTAGGCCTTCAAAAGAGGCATAAAACAGAAGAGCCAGTTAGTTGACTCTCCTATTCAGAAAACACATAGCATTTTGTTGGTGTTATTTCATTTAACAAAAAGTAACCTTTATTGTTCATAAATGCAGGTTTAAAAGCTAAGCACAGAGCTCTAGAACAGAGGTTGACCTAGAGAAACCACTGAGCATTGCTTTTTATAGTGTTGTATCAGTGCAATTTATTTACTGTGAAATGCCCATCTTATTGAATATTTTTTCTGAGCTATTCATACAATGAAATGCAAGGCATCTTAATGAAAAAGCAGGATGCAATTGTCTCTATAAGGCAAAATGTTTCTTATAGGGACGATGTCAGTATGAAGGCAATAGTTATTTCATGGATAAATGGAATTTATGGGTTCATATAATGGTCAAGAGAATTGTCCAATAACCTATTCTTACATTGTCCTACCCCTTCAATTTACTACCATTGCTATCGTTCTTCTTTCTGCAAGGCATGCCGGAGATGTTGTTGACTTGGAGATTTCTTAACCTCCCTCTTCCAAAGTTCAACATTTATGTATTTAAGGGGAAAGATCAGCAATGTCTTGCAATGGAGAGTTACTTCACCATTACTGTTCCAAGTATGTGTTAACAACCACCACTGAGATACTATCTAATATGGTATCCCTGGCACAATTCTGCCACATACTCTATCATACTTAGCAGCTCTCACCACATGATGATCAACCACCATGTGCAACTAACGGGTTGTTTTATCAGTAGCATCCATGAGGGATAGGGGTTGCCACTCTGGCACCTGCGGAAATCATGCTGCCTTTCAGGACTTCCTACGGCACCCACAAAAGTAAATATCCCCTCAAAAATCCACAGCATATAAAAGACTGTTTGCTCTTTCTGATCTGTTCCACCCAGTCCCTTATTTCACTGGATTCCAAGACTGAACAAATGAAAAGTTCAAAGAGAGAAGAAGAAGAAGAAGAAGAAGAAGAAGAAGAAGAAGAAGAAGAAGAAGTTGTTATTATTTATATCCCGTCCATCTGGCTGGGTTTTCGCCACTCTGGGCGGCTTTCAACAGAACATTAAAAACAGAATAAAACTTCAAACATTAAAAACTTCCCTAAACAGGGCTGCCTTCAGATGTCTTCTAAAAGTTAGATAGTTGTTTATTTCCTTGACATCTGATGGGAGGACGTTCCACAGGGTGGGTGCCACTACCGAGAAGGCCCTCTGCCTCATTCCCTGCAACCTCATGTCTCGCAGCGAGGGAACAGCCAGAAGGCCCTCGGAGCTGGACCTCAGTGTCCGGGCTGAACAATGGGGGTGGAGACACTCCTTTGGGTTTTACTGTGATGTAAGTGCCTTTTTCTGTTCTTTCAGATTTGGCAAACATTTTTTATTATGCCATGCCCCCTCCCAGTCATTTATGTCACATTTCCATGGCAGCCATTTTATGTTATGCCACATCCTCCACGGCAGCCATTTTGTGACAGGTGGCCATGGCACTTCCTCAAAATTCCAAATGTGCTCCCTGGCCAATAAATGTTGGTGACCCCTGCTGTAGCAAATAATACATCTGCTGGTATTCCAAAGATAGGGTAAAGGAAGAGAGTATGGGCTAACACAGTGGGCTAACACAGGGATTTTGTGAATATCCACTCAACAAATGTACATCAATTTTATGCCTACATATAATGGTCATTGATCTAGCATTATAGTTTGCTGAGGGCGTTCAGGATTTCCTTTAAGAGAACCCTGTATGTCAGTACAATGCCTCAGCTCCCAGAGTTCCCCAGAGGGAAAGAATAACCATTAAATCATTTTAAGCCTCCAGTGTTAAAGCTTGCCCTTTGTAAAATAAATGGGTTTGAGGAGGGATTTAATGCAGGTCAGAGAGATGGTTTGATGGATAGACCTATAGGCATTGAGCTGGCTAGCCAGAAAGCCACCTTAAGTCTAATCTCCTGCTGCAAGAGTGAACCATTTACACATCTGGATGTGTACCACAAATCAGCCTACAGACTCCTGACCGCAATATGTGGCCAAAACATGCCTTGCTAAATTGAGTCCAAATCCTCAGGTGAACTTCTTACTGCAGTCTCAGCCATGCAATGAAGCCCTAGCGAGTGCTTTTTGAAAGAGATGCAACTTCCAAAGGGCATATATTGAGCATCACAAATACACATTTGGAACTCTGCAGCAGGAAAATTCGGAGCTAAAAAGGACTAGTACACACACACACACACACACACACACACACACACACCATGTCACTCAAAATCTCCCCTCTGGAAGTCACTTTCTTTACAAAAAGCAACCATCAGAACGTTGCAACACATATTTGCATTTATTAATGTGCCACATGGCCCTCATCTATCTGAAGTGCCGATCAGAAAGAGAAAACGAGTGTGGGATCCAGATATAGGGATTTTCACGGTTCCACCACACACAGCCTTACCAGCACAGACACTCAGCGAGAAGCTATCAACAGCTACCCAGTGCTACACATTCCTTTTATTCCTTGATGTAAGAATTTTCTCAATGGCAGCACAATTTAATCTCCTCGGATCCATGTCACCAGTTGCAGTCTTGTTACAACTCCACAGTCTCAGCTGCCAATAAAATGAAAATCCAGAGCTATAAGACTCAGTAGTAATCACAAGTGGAATCAAAAAAGCAAATGACCACATTCACCATTCAGAGCTCTCCTACTTTGTGGGGTGTGTGTATCTTCCTATATAAATTAAAATGTAAGGCTGTTGTCATGCTGTAGTTCATGCACCTGCTGATTGGCAAAGGGGTGGAGGGAGTTGACACCCCTAGTGTATGTATATGAAATATGTGTGTATATTCCTTCTGATCCTTTTTTTTAAAATTTCCTTTATTGTCAATGTACAACCTGTGTACAATGAAATTAACAGAGTCCCCTCCCCACAAACACTCAGTCTCATTGCACTCTGTGTGCTTGTCGCACAACACACCAACCCCAAAAGTCAGTTGCACTATATTATTTTCCATTCAGCAGCCTAACAACCCACAGATAGAAACTGTTTTTTAGCCTGGTGGTACGACTGATTATACTTCTATATCTCCTGCCCGAGGGTAGAAGATTAAAGAGGTGCTGACCGGGGTGTGAATCGTCCCTGAGAATTTTTCTCACTCTCCTAAGGCATTGATCCCTTGCGATGTCATCCAGCGGACTCAAGGGACAGCCCATGATATCTTGTGCTGTGTTCACCACCCTCTGTAAAGACTCTCTGTCTGTGGCTGTCAAGCCAACGTACCACACTGTGATACAATATGAGAGGACACTTTCTATTGTGGACTGGTAGAAGGAGGTCATCAAATTTTGTTTAACATTGTTCTTTCGCAAGACCCTAGGAAAATGGATTCTCTGTTGGGCCTTCCTAACCACCCGAGTTATATTGTTTTTCCAAGTGAGGTCTTCACTAAGGTAAACTCCCTGCAATTTAAAGAAAGAGACTCTCTCCATGCACTCCCCCCCCCCCCGGATATATAACGGGGCTAGTTCCCCTCTCTTCCTCCGAAAGTTCAACACCATCTCCTTTGTCTTGCTAATATTTAGTTGCAAGTTATTCTCTAAGCACCATGTAGATACTTTTTGAACCTCCCCCCTGTACACTGATTCATCTCCACCTGTAATTAGACCCATTATGGTAGTATCATCTGCAAACTTAATAATTACAGTGGATGGATCAGATGAAATACAGTCATAGTGAGGTAGATGTAATAGACCCAATTTAGATATATTCTATCCATTGGTTTCCAGTCATTGCAGGCTATACTGGTCAAAATCCATTATTGTAAGGCCCTCCTGACAACCTTTCTACTGTGTAAAGTTCATTGATGATGATTTGTGATCATGGTAGTATCAGGAAAGTTACATATGATTCCACTTTCAATACTGTTTACATCTGCAAATGTTTCAGGATGGACATACAGTACTGCTTTGTTTCTAGTCAGTGTATGTATCATAACTTCCAGGTGAGACTTCCTGTAACTTTTTATGTCACAAGTGTTCAAGGGGTTGTTGTTTTCTGTCCCACATTTGTTGTGTTATAGTAGAAGATAGCCCCTTCAGATGACATTATTGGATATTGATGTGTAGACAGTATAAATCTATCACTAATGCACTGCTGTTGTGTCAATACACACAATATTGTGTCAATATTGCACAACACACACACACACAAACCACCACTCTTGCAGGCTCCCAGCACTGATTCTGGTGCAATTCTTTTCTCCCACACCCCACACAGAATGGGCAGAGGCAAATCTGAGGCATAGACAGGCTACCTTCGAGAGATTTCACCACTTCTGTAGGGTTACCATGAACATGCGATCTCTGTGATCTTTTCCCCCAAATAAACCACTTGCTCCTCTTAGTGAACAGAAATAAACTTCTCTAAAGTGACTGAGGAACGTTATTCCATTATTAAAAAGGAAGTAGAAAGGATTAGTGGACTGGTTTCCTGTTGGAAGTCCTATGTCTTCCTGAACACCCAACAGGTTTGATCTCTGAATTTATCACAGCAAAAAAGATGCTTCTCAAATTCTTCATAGGCTCTTAGTCAGAAGCTCAGCATCTGAGTTCTGAATTTACTGAATCTTCTTCATGTGCTACTCATGTGTAGTGGGAGATCATGGTCAAAAGGACTGTGGAATCTGATGTGTTCATCCAGCTTATCCCTTTGTATGGGCCTCTTGAAGATCTACTGAGTGAATTGTTTTTTTATATATAGCACTTTGTCCAATCTACCGCTGTTTTAAATGTCTCCAGTGAGAGGGGGGAAAACATTTTCTCACTACTTGCGGGGAAGGGAAAGTGTGTCAGCTTTAAACTAATAAATGTCTGGGTTTGAGCTGTGACATTTACAAGTCGCCTGTTCCTCTGTGCAGAGCACTCGGGCTGACGGCGTACATTTGAAATCCGTGTCTTAATTGTCATGCCATTCTCCCCGCAGATTTGTCGGGAAGCTTTCTGATGAGATGCCAGGCAGACAAGACCACCAGGACATAAAAGCAGCATGTCGATTTTGACAACGGGGGTAGGTGGGTGCGAGGGAAGGGGTGCAATACTAAGTCTCCTGAGCAGGGATGGTGACTCAGCATATAATGTCATTTCAAAAGGTCTTTCTGACATTTGCTTCCTTGAGGACTGGCTTTCTTATCATGCGTGTGTGAAAAAGGAAAACAACGGTGGAGAGTCCTTCCATTTAATAGGTTTGTGTATCACACCAGACAGTTTTGGGTGGCGTACACAAAAAGCAAAGAAATGACTCCAAATAGAAAAAGGGTAAGGCGAAGTGTAAGAATACAGTGGTACCTCGGGTTAAGTACTTAATTTGTTCCGGGGGTCCGTACTTAACCTGAAACTGTTCTTAACCTGAAGCACCACTTTGGCTAATGGGGCCTCCTGCTGCACCCACGCTGCCGGAGCCCGATTTCTGTTCTTATCCTGAAGCAAAGTTCTTAACGTGAAGCACTATTTCTAGATTAGCGGAGTGTGTAACCTGAAGCGTATGTAACCTGAAGCGTATGTAACCCGAGGTACCACTGTAATAGTTTTTCCACATTATGAAGGAGAAAAACATCCTCAAATAAGATAATATCTTGATGATAATAGTTTAAGAGCCAGGAACCTCTTTGCTCAGCTGGAGATCCAGTGGATCATAACTCCACTCATCCTAGCTGATTTAGCCTTAGGATAGTACCCATATTCATGGCTGCTCATTTTAGTTGGTCTGCTATGAGCAGGACTAATATCAGAGGCAGCTCATAGTAGCTATGATTTCCCTTTCCTTCCCTTTTAATTATTTCCTACATTTCCCTTTCAATCCAATTTGCAGATCTTATCTTTAAAACACTGAAAGGTGGGATAGGCATGGATTTGCACCACTAAGACTGAATAAGCAAAATGTTTATCATTAGAAACTTCTGTCTAATTCATCCTTTGCATAATTTAAATGTCACTTCTGATGCCAGATTTGTTGAGTGCATGTTGGGGCATACCAATTTTATTTAATCTCAAAACAGCTGTGGAAAGCAATCTGGCTTGATTATTTTTTATTTTTTATTATTATGAACCAACATCAGGTGCCTTAAAATGCAACTCTTTTGTTTGGGATAAGTTTTTAATTTACTTAACATAAGAGAGACTTCTGCACAAAAATAATCTGCAGTTTGAGCCATTGTACTTATCAGCTACATTTACATACAGAGATGGATTTCTGTTTTGGTCCTATAATATATTTGTGGGCAGATACAAGACATTGCGGTGTCTGAGCCAGAAAACCCAGATGGCACTCTCTACCCACCATGGTGGCAAAAAAACATCTTGATAAGCCAAAGCACGGATCATTTGTTTTTCCTTAATAGCACCAAAACATTTACACATGAGTAGGCTGATTAAATAAGAACATAAGAAGAGGCTGTTGAAGCAGGTCAATGGCCTTTCTAGTCCAGCATCCTGTTCTCACAGTGCCCAACCAGATACCAGCGAGTGGCAATCAGGACATGAGCAAAACTGCACTCTGCCCACCTCTAAATCCCAGTGACTGGTATTAAGAGAGGTATGAAGACAGTGTAGGTAGAACATAGCCATTGTCAAGGAGCTGACAAGCAAGCCAGGTCAACCACAGGGCAGGCACATACACGGGATGCATGAAACACAATTAACTCATTATTAACAGAAAATAACAACACAGTAGAGTCCTCTGTTCTGTCTCAAGCCAGCTGAGATGTTGCTGAAGCTGACTACTAGCTCCACACTTCCCCCTCTAGCCTTCCACTTTAAATCCCTCCCAAGCAGATGAACCATGCATCAAGTGGGTGAGCTCCTCCTCTGGCCATCGTAGGACTTTCCTCAAATGGAATGCTGGAGGGGGGAGGAGAGCCAGCAGACCTTGGGACTGTGCTGCTGCTGTGTAGAAGGAGCAATATCTGACTCCTCCTTGTCTGAGTCTGCACTCACTCTGTGACTCTCAGCTTCTAATCCTGTCCTAGAAGGCCCTCTTTCTCCTGATCTTCCTTGATCACTCAACCCCCCTGCTTCTAGCACCTCCCAACTCATCCCTTCTGCAGACTGGTCTTCAGTGTCCCACCACCAGGATCCAGGATCTAAGTTGTCATCTTCTGTGCCCTCCCTGGGGGGCTCCTGGGCAGGCACCTCCCACCACTCTTCCTCATCCAGCCAGTCCCTGACAGCCATCAAAGCTAGTAACCACTGATGGTCTTATCCTCAGTGATGCCTTATCCTTAAATAACTCAGGACCACAATGCCCCAAGGACCGCTTTTCCCCACGTGAGCCAACCCAGACCCTGCGATCATCACCTGAGGCCCTTCTTCATGTGCCTCTTCCACAAGAGGTCTGGAAGGAAGCAACATGAGAATGGGTTTGCCTGGTGCCTTGGTTACATCTGGCAAACAGCATCTGGCAAATGGCAACGCTAGTGATGGTGGGATGTTCAACCATAGTGTGATGTTGAATTCCACCTCTTCTGTTTATTTCCAGCTGTGGGGGGTCTTTCTGGGCACTTCAGCAAATACAGAGGCAGGGCTAGTGTTGCAGCACTATCCATTCAGGCCCCGTACAATCCCAGCTGGCTATGAACTTTCCAAGTACATTTGAGGCAACTAGAGCGGGAAAGAGAGACCCCAGATTGAATGACCTTATAGCGGTGTCAATAATTGGAGGGCAGTGACTCGGTCAGAGCTAGTCCATCTGGCATGGAACTAGAGGCCTAGCCTGGAACAACATGTCAGCGCTATTACAGATCGGTAAGTAATGGCAGGTTTATTGGCCTTGTAAGCGAGCAAACCCCATTGCCATGGCAACCAGAAAGAATAGGTATGAAACAGGCCAGCAGCAAGAAAGAGGGGAGTGGAGCTAAGGCAGAATTTAACGTATTTATGAAAACACATTGCAGCTTGCTTTTCCATCCCATCAGCAGAACCTTCAAATCAACCAGCAATCACAAGCATAAGATTAAATCTGAGCTGAAAAAAGTCAACAAAAATTAATTGAGGCTGGAAAAGTGTGAAATGGACCCCCATGCCCACCCCAAAACAGGGGAAATTCATTTTCTTAAATTTTCAGGGTGGGATTGCTTCTTGCCTAACCTCATTTTATGAGATAGACAAAGGGTTTACTTTTTTTCCATTGCTTTCTTAAGATTCTCATGCCTCAACTTAAGGCTGACCATACCTCCTGGAATGCATTTGGAGCAAATGGCAATATCATGCCACATTGCATTGTGTCACTCCCAAGGCCTGAGGAAAGTGGCGAGAGGTTCTTTCCAATCAGAAATAGTAGGGAGGGAAAGGTGAAGTTTCATCAATGGCAAACAAAATGACCACCTCAAACGCCGAACCTTCTCCAACGCAACAATTTCCTTTTTGAGGTGAAGCAACCAGAACTGTGGCGTTTCCATGTGCTGCGCTGGCTCGCCAGATGCAGCTTGTCACGCTGGCCACGTGACCCGGAAGTGTCTGTGACCCGGACAGCGCTGGCCCCCGGCCTCTTAAGCGAGATGGGTGCGCAACCCCAGAGTCGGACACGACTGGCCCGTACAGGCAGGGGTACCTTTACCTTTACCTTTTTAATCAGAGCTGTAAGCAGATTCCAGATGTGCTTGCTCAATAGTTTTGTATAACGGCACTATGATATGGACATTTTTATCATCAGTTCCTTTCTTAATGACCCCAAGCTTGGCATTAGCCTGTTTCACTATGCTGACATCTTCACTGATCGATCCACTATGATCCCTAAGTCTTGTTCCTGCTCAGTCACAGCCTGTTGAGACCCCATGAGCATGTATGTAAAATTAAGATTTATTTTTTTGCCTTTGTTACAAATATGTGTATTGGATATACAGTGGACGCTTGGGTTGTGAACGTGATCCGTGTGGGATGCATGTTCACAACCCACAGCATTCGCAACCTGAAGTGTCTGTAACCCGAGGTATGACTGTATAGGACATGTATATAATGATATGGATATTATAGAAGTATTTAAAATCAAAGTTGCTGTCTATGCTTAGAGTCAGAAATGCTTGTCCAAAGCAGCGCAGGTGAGCAGCCAGAACCTTGCCCTCAGCAACGGGAGATTAATAACTGACCAGATAAGAGGAAAACAGATTGAATTGTAATAATAAGGGTTAGCACAAACAAGGAGAATTGCCAAAGACAAGTCTGGGAGGGAAGGGTAACGGAATGTGCAAGTCGAAAACCTGCTGGAAAGGAATGATTGAGGATGACACCTTGATAAGATAAATGGAGTTTCTAAGTGGAAAACGACTCCAACTATGGGATGTCCAATTGGAAGGCCAGGTAGGGTGTCCACGAGCTGTTCACACATTGCTGTAGGCAATAATGTTGCATAAATGATACAGGCACAAGGATTTCATGTATTTACCTGACAGAAAAAGAGCATATAAGAAGAGCTGGAGGGCATGTACCGTTGTCAGGCCATGCTTGTGGCAATAGCTTCATGGCTGACAAGGACGTGGGTGGCACTGTGGTCTAAACCACTGAGCCTCTGGGGTTTGCCAGTCAGAAGGTTGGTGGTTCGAATCCCTGTGACGGGGTGAGCTATCGTTGCTCTGCCCCAGCTCCTGCCAACCTAGCAGTTCGAAAGCACACCAGTGAAAGTAGATAAATAGGTACCGCTGCCGTGGGAAGGTAAACGGTGTTTCCGTGCACTCTGCTTTCCATCACGGTGTTCCGTGCACCAGAAGTGGTTCAGTCATGCTGGCCACATGGCCTGGAAAGCTGTCTGAGGGAAAACGCAGGCTCCCTCAGCCTGAAAGTGAGATGAGCGTTGCACCCCACAGTCTCCTTTGACTGGACTTAACCGTCCAGGGGTCCTTTACCTTCTTCTTCTTATTATTATTTTATTTCTTTTTTTTTAACCATGGCTGACCATTCAGCACTGTCTTAATGATTAATAAATCTCTGTTGAGCCTACCTTGTGTGCCTGACTCCACTTTTCTTAGAGGCTTTCAGCAGTCTACTCCAAGGAAGGAATCCTAGGAATTTTCCTAACAGCCTTAAAATGCATCACTTAACACTTGTTTACATTGCATTTGCCACTTTAGCATCCTGTTTTAATGCAGCTTTGTCTCTCTTTTCACTACTAGTATAGACACCACTTTCGTTTCCTACTTGAGCAGAAATTGTAGGAAAGGGGCAGCCCACAGTGCAATGTAGAGGCAGGGGCGAAGGAAGGTGTCGCTACGTACGATGCATGCACAGTACGTAGCGACGCTGCACATGAGCTGTACATAGCGGTTTGCCGGCGGTGCCGCTCCAGCGCAGTACGGATGGTGCTGGGATCCTCTGTTCGCAGCTGTAGCGGCGACGGAGGGATCCCGGCACCATTCGTACAGCGCTGGAGCGGCGGCGCCAGCAAACCGCTATACAGTGCATGTGTGGCGGTGCTACGTACAGCGCATGCGTGTGATGCCACACATGTGCTGCACTTAACGGTTGGCCGCTGGCGCTGGGATCCTCTGCTCGCAGCTGTAGCCGCGAACGGAGGATCCGTCACATGTGGCGGCGGTGGTGCGATGGCAGCTCACGCCGCTTTGAGCCCCCACAGGGTGACTTCTTGTCACCCCTGCGGACATGGCACCCAGGGCAAACTGCCCCCCACCCCGTTGCGACCCCACTGTGTAGAGGCCTTCTAGTTACTGACTGGCCTTAGCACAGCAGCTTTTGTCCACTACAGGGAAAAATTCATGAACAAATGCCGGCTGTAATCATTGTTGTTGCTCCCTGCAATAAAGCAATACAAGAACTAAGGGAAAAGCCATTGAATGCCAAGAGATAACACCAATACAATGTACATTTGCAGTTGCCTTCTGAAATATGCCTACCATTTTAATGCTCAGGAATAGGTTGTAGTTCTCTCCGAGGCAAAGCTATCGTCATTTATACCCTGCCTAAATCAAGGGCGGTCCAGCAACTATTTATGTTATATTCTCCGGTGGTTTATGCTGTATGTGCTACATCAGGGTTGCAATTTAAAATTCTGGGCTCATGCCAAAGGGGGAAGCAAGTTAAAAGCTTTGCTGTGAGCCCATGGGGTGTTCTCTAGATCTCAAGAAAGACCAACAAATCAGAGAGTGACCCCTTCCTCCATAGCTTTGCCCTTAATAAACAGGCAGATCAATTCAGCCCATTGAGCAAAATTTAGGGTGGATACACACCATCTCTTTAAGTGGTGGAGGAATCACGATCCTGCCTTTTCAGATGTTGAGCAGTTGCGTTTGACACTCCATCAATATTATAGCTTGCTCAATTTTATTTTTTTTAAGGGCTCAGGATAGTGACATATATGCATCTTTGCTTGTTGGTGCAATGACGCATGGAGTTGTATTACAGTTACATGATAATAATAATAATAATAATAATAATAATAATAATAATAATATCCTATTCTTGCACGCTGCACCTGATCATTTATGCCTCCCCTCATCCCAGACCTCCAGCTAGTTCTGGGAGGTGGGAGGGAGCTCACCTCTTGGACACAGTACTCATGACTCTCGACTCGAGGAAACCTGAAGGTTTTGTTTAAGAAATCAGGGCATGGTTATATAGTATAGGACACATGATTCATAAGACTGACCAAGCTCTAAGAAGTAGCTAAGCCATTGGCCCAACATCTGACCTACCCCTATAGCTCCACTTTTAAAGCGTGTGGCAGGACCATTCCGTTGCATGGTTCTCACCCCTAGTGAGATCATAGAGTTGGAAGGGACCCCAAGGGTCATCTAGTCCAACCCCCTGCAATTCAATAATCTCAACTAAAGCATCCATGACAGATGGCTGTGCTTGCAAGTGTGCAGTCCTATGGATGTGTGAGTGGCCAATTCTGTTTGCACCAGTGCAGACAAAGACATGTCCTTGAGACCTGAGTCCAACACTCTAACTCTCATTCCAGTTCCAGTTTGGCTGGCCCTACTGGTATTGGGTACCATGGAAACCTCACTCTCTGAGGGCAAAATGGAGACTGACTCAGACAGCTCCCCCTCCACTCCTGTGCAGTGTAGTGGGACCCTCTCCTAACACCCAACTTATTGTTCCTCTTCCTCTGACAGATCTTGCCATCTCCTTCCCATCATGCTTAGTGCCACAGCCAGAACCCTCCATCATCATCTAGGAGGAGAACATTTAATATCCCCAGGACTGCTGCATCACCACTTAGACAACAGCAGGCAGGAGATGGCTCAGCAGTGACCTAGTCATGGGCATCAGGAATGGGTGTGTGTGGACCTTACGGTGTGAAGAGGAGACAGAAGGAGGAGACAGACTGATGGAGCGAACTGGGCATTCTCTACCGGGCTGCTCAAGTCTGCCTCTCTGGTGGTGTCTTACCTTTGGACCATCAACGTAAAAATCTCTCCTCTATGGTGATCCTGGAGGCAAAGACACTTTGTCACCAGGTGGACCAGCTGTCATTTTCTGTATTTCTGTTCCCTGAGGTCTGCGATATATCAGATTTTCCTGTATTTTGTGTCTCTAAGCCTTGATTGACTAACACATGTATAAAATCCTCCCCAAATTAACTCTGGCTCACCAGATCTTGTTGGACTCCATCGCCCCCATGCAGCAGGAGAGTGATGATGGGAGTGTTCGTCTTGCAATATCTTGAGGGTCACAGGTTTCCCTCCCCTGATGTAGCACCAGGGCATAATGGGAAATGTTAAATGGAGGTTTGTAGTTAGTTCCCTACCATCTGGAGTCAGGTCAAAGCATCAGCCTAGTAGCTGCCTGGGCTGATGAAAGCTACTATATATGTCTGATGAACTGGGGTCAGTTTGGTGGGTCTACACCTAGTACAGAGCAGCCCTGAAAAAACTAGCTGCCTGTAACAATGTCTTCTCATGCTCCAAGAACATGATGGAAGACGAAGACCAGAAAAGAAGGTCAGGTGCAAATAAATAAACAAACACTCCCCCAAATACTAAATAATACTATTGTGGAAGGAACATCACACTCATTCCAGCACTCCTGGCCCCAAAACGAAAAGCTGCTAATTAAAATGCTTAGAAAGTTTAAACAGCTTTTATTCACTTATTGATCATTCATATTCATTGTTACCTCCCTGCTCACAAGCAGGGGTAGAAATATCAATATCCCCCACACATGCACCTCTTTTTGTGCGTACGAGGTGGTAATAAATTCACTTGCTAAGTAATGCATTCAAATTAATACAAAATAAATCAGCGCCTTCACTATAAACACAGCCTTTCTCCCTTTGCAAGCTCGAGGAATGGGAAAAGAGAAGGCACAATATATTATGCGGGGCTTTATTAGCGAGGTAATTCATTTCTATAGCACTCTTCAATGGACAGGGATTTGGTTTATACTTCTTTTCCTTTACTATAACAATAATCTCGTGAGGCAAGGTGAGAGGAAGAGACAGTGGGCCGGTTCCCATGATGATCTAAGTCAATGACAGGCTTAGTGTGACGACACAAGGGTGCATGGTTAAACTATGGCATTCATCCGCGCAAGAGGTGGGGTTAGCCACCAACTTGGGTGACTTTGAAAGAGGACTGGGCAAATTCACAGAGGATGAGGCTAAAAATGGCTACCAGTCATTGTACAGAGGTGGTTTTAGGGTAGTGTAACCGGTTCGGTTGCACTGCGCTGCAGGGGTTGCCACAACAATGCTGTAGAACAGAGCATGAAAGGCAGGGGGCACTGAATTTTAGCGTTGCACCGCTTCAATTTGAGAGCCCAAAGCCTGCCTCTAAGTTGTGACTATACGCAGCCTCCATTTTTGGTACCAGTGTGTCCCTGAACACTGGCTGCTGGGAACTGAAAACAGGGAGAGTGCTGTTACATGGGTACAGTGGTACCTCGGGTTAAGTACTTAATTCGTTCCGGAGGTCCGTTCTTAACCTGAAACTGTTCTTAACCTGAAGCACCACTTTAGCTAATGGGACCTCCTGCTGCCGCCTCACCACCGGAGCACAATTTCTGTTCTCATCCTGAAGCAAAGTTCTTAACCCGAGGTACTATTTCTGGGTTAGCGGAGTCTGTAACCTGAAGCATTTGTAACCTGAAGCGTATGTAACCCGAGGTACCACTGTATCTGGTTGGGCACTGTGAGAACTAGTCTTGGCAGAGCAGAAGTTGCCAATCATTCACACACACACACACACACACACACCAGTCAGATATTAGCACTGTTTGCGTGGGAGCCATATGGCCACCATGTTGTATTTCTCAAAATGCACTACCCAGCGTAGACATGGGGGGCTAGCAAGTGATCTCGTTGCCTCAAGTCGTTGTTTCAAACCACTCACAGGTCAGCCTGACATAAGCTGAGGAGCCGACCCTTTAAAAAATACCCTTTATTGAACAGTAATATCTCACGGAAATCAGAACTGAAACCACCAAGGCTTTTGCCTACAGGGGGAAAGGGGAGTGTAAACTGCAAATAGAAAGTGAGATGCTTATTAAGAAATCAACTCAATCTATTTGCCTTTTATAACAAGCACAGCAGCCTTCCAGGCTCAGAGATTATTCTTTGAAATACGTTTTAGAGTGTGTGAAGGGTATATATTTGCAAATAACCTCATATAAATCCACATACTTGCAGCTCGTTCTCAGCATAATTTAATCTTTTTTACCAAAACAACCAAATAAATATTTTTAAAAAGGAACAGCCAGCTATTAACAACCAAGTCGATACTAACCTAATTTTCCAAAACTCATTTTGAAGAGCAGTTTTCAGGAAACTTACTGGTAGCTCTAACTCTCAGCAAACTCCGGTATAAATGCAATTTTCTTTATTTAAGGGCTGTAATTGGGGGGGGGGGGGTTCCTCCTTCATGGTCTTGGTTTTTCATTTCCATTTGACTGGAGTAAAATATTACAGTTTGTGGCTCATGCTTTGTTCTTTTTTAGGCTAAAATCTCCCCCTTTTAAAAAAGCGGATCGATATATTTTGCAGAGTTGTTAGCCACCTTGTAATAACTAGAAATATAAACAAGACTTATCCCCTTTTGTTACGAAGAGGAAAATAAGCATGGAGCATAAATCTAATCTGATTGCCTGCCTAGCAGATGGAGGAGGAAGCATGGCCAGTTTCCTGCGAAGGCAACTGTTTAATCACATCAGCTTGGACTTGGCTAACATTTATATTTGAACACTCTTTTGCTTTAATTATTTGGAATGCTTAAAAAGCTTCTTCTGTATTCCTCGAAGACAAGCAATTAAAAACTGAATATTTCTAATAGCTTGGCCTATGGTCTATTGCTCTAGGTGTAAAAGATCTGGAATCAGACTTAAGGTGAGACTGAGCCAAAAACAGGGGGAGCATCATGGGAAGATTTTCATCAACATTTCATCAGCATCAGTCGTTTTCTTCAAGTGATTTTTTTTTTCAGGGACTGCTGCTGAGGCTACAGGGTTTCCAACTTGATTGCCTTCGCTCTGAGGAAGGTTTCTTTGCCCTCCGAAATGTCATCACCTTTTAAAACCCTTTGCTCCTTTCCAATTTCTGGCTATGGATACTCTTGCTGCCATTAAGAAGTAGCCAATTAAATGTATAATGTAAAATGGTATAATGTAATTTGAGAGAGAGCACTTTGTGGGGGGGGACAATGAACTTTCAAGACTTTCACAGTGGCCATTTGTCCAGCACACAAAGACCCCATCCCCAATTATAGGGCTGTGTTAATGCCTTCTTTATAATTGACATTAGCAATTTTGGGGATCTCTCCACTCCAGTGTCATCGTTGTTGTTGTTGTTTAGATCTGAACCTTCAGGTCGAATGCTAGATGGATGAGGGAGGATGAATTTTTCTTTTGTCAACATGCAATTCAAAGTACTTTTTTTGTAGCTGTAAAAGTATATCTCTCTCCCTCTGAAATGTCACGTTCTCCATGTGATCCCTAATTGGCTGGGGTCACACTAAGACATAAGGAAAGAAGTGATAACCAGGGAAATGGTGCAAACGAAGCGGAAGATTGGAAAGTGGGGGGGGGGGATTGGAAGCTTCTAATATTGAGCCGTAGCGCTTGGTAGAGTAATATTGGCAGCGCTGGCTTGCTTACCTGGCTCCCCAATGCTGAGAGTCCCTGCTGGTTACTAAGAAGGAGAAGGGAGAAGTGGTGGGGAGCTCAGCACAGTGTGGTTGCGGTGCTTGGAGAGTTGGACCCACTCCTCTGCCACGTCCCAGCACCTCCCTCCTTCTCCTCTCAGCAACTCTCAAGTGTTGGGGAGTCAAGCTAGCAACTGTTAAAACTCCGAAGCCTGTGAGCACTTTCTGAAGTCCTTTGCATGCTACTAGGACCATTCTCTTCACCTTTGAACTTCTTCAGTGCTGCCCAACTTAGAAGAGTAGTGCAGCTTTTCCTAGGCAACAATCGAGGCTGCTCAGTCAGGACGACGATCAGGAACAAAGTTGACGACTAGCAACTTGATTTTGTGGTTTATTATATACGGCAGTGGGACACAGGTGGCGCTGTGGGTTGAACCACAGAGCCTAGGACTTGCTGATCGACTTGTGGTTCGAATCTCTGCGACGGGGTGAGCTCCTGTTGCTCGGTTCCTGCTCCTGCCAACCTAGCAGTTCGAAAGCACGTCAAAGTGCAAGTAGATAAATAGGTACCGCTCCGGCGGGAAGGTAAACGGTGTTTCCGTGCGCTGCTCTGGTTCGCCAGAAGTGCCTTAGTCATGCTGGCCACATGACCCGGAAGCTGTATGCTGGCTCCGTCAGCCAATAAAGCGAGATAAAGCAATAAAGCGAGATGAAGCGAGCCAATAAAGCAACCCCAGAGTCGGCGACAAGTGGACCTAATGGTCAGGGGTCCCTTTACCTTTACTATATATGGCAGTAAACTCACAAGCTATATACAAGTTACTATACACAGACATGAACTTCATCACTCTCCAAGCACTCCAGATTACTCCTTACTAGCCAAACAATGTCATAGGTCATGCTGCCTATATGAGAGATCTCAGGCAATCACCGAGCTGTTACCAGGTCCTCTTATCTCCAGGCAAATTTCTCCCGTGCTCTGTCTCCCTAGCCCAGGCATCCCCAACCGTGGCCCTCCAGATGTTTTGGGACTACAATTCCCATCATCCCTGACCACTGGTCCTGTTAGCTAGGGATGATGGGAGTTGTAGCCCCAAAACATCTGGATGGCCGAGTTTGGGAATGCCTGCCCTAGCTTGTAGTCAAAACACTAATTGCTCACTTGCCAAGCTACACGTAGGCTATGAACGCCAACAGACAGCTGCTACTGAGATTGGCATTCACATATATAGGATGGACTTCACCAATGGAGCCCCATCGGCAGAAGCTGTGTGCAAGGACTTCCGCTTGCACAATGGGGCTTTCTCCCCAATTCCTCCAGCCATGCCCCCAGGGTCCCATGAAATTAGCTCTGTGGAGAGGTCGGAAGAAACCGCCATCACCCCTGAACATTGCATGTGGGGGAGAGGAGAGAGGATATCTTCCATCTGGCAGAATCCTCCACCCAGTAACACAGCTTTTGAATCAAATTTGAAATGGCTGATCCTTCACTTGAGCTTTGATTTATGGGTCTGAATGTCAACATGGCACTATGGGTGCTTTTACACCCATGATGATATTTAACCCTGGTCTTAGTTTATACTTCAAGGATCAGAGGAAAGCTGGCAATCTGTCTGAATCGTCATTCATGCAAGCATATTCTCCAGGGAGGAAGCTGGATGATGCCCAATTTGCCTCTGCCATATTTCATCGGCAACCAGCTTCCCTTGTGATGCCGTAAGTCACAAGATGGCTCTGGTGTGGCTAATGCCAATTAGCGTTCGGAACAACATTATCAGCCCAGTTCAGGACATCGGGTGAGCTTGGCGAAATCCGGGCATTTTATCTGGGCTGTGAATTGGTCAGTTTCAGACTAACTATGCTGCAAGAAATGTATTTCCACAACACTGCATGCCTAAGGGTCATTGCAGGAGCAACCTATCTGGGTGCTTCAATTGTCTATAGCATTGCACTATGTGTCAGCTTTAGTTATCCCTACTCAGAACAGGCAGAATGCCCTGGGTTCGCTCAAGGGTTACTACATGAAGAGCTCAAATCTAACAAATACACCGTGGGACTGTAAGAAAACAACACAATGCATTTACCGGTGGGTTGGCAGGCTTTATCCACTCTGGAAGGGCTAAAATGCCTGCAAATGTTATCCAAAGTGTGGGGGGGTGGGGGGGTTAATAGGGGTCATTTTTAAATTTGCAGACTCAAAACCCTGAGCCAAAACAGGCACTATGATACCATGATAAACAGCCATGGCTCTCCCCAAAGAATCATGTAATTTGTTAAGAGTGCTGAGAATTGTTCGGAAAGCCCTATTCCCCCTCTTAGAGTTTCAATTCTCAGTATGGTTTAACAGTCAATCTCTGGGAATTGTAGCATGGTCGGGGGAATAGGGGTCTCTGAGCAACTCTCAGCATCTTTAATGCACCACAGCTCCCAGAATACTTTGGGGGAAGCCATGACTGTTTAACATAGTATCATAGTGTTTTAAATGTATGGTACGAAAATGGCCAAAGACTGGATTTTTTTTTTTTATTCACTGTGGAAGCCAGAAATACATATTTCAGTTGGACGGGCCAGATTGTGGCATTCCTGAAGGATGTTGTTGTCATTTAGTCGTGTCCGACTCTTCGTGACCCCCTGGACCAGAGCACGCCAGGCACTCCTGTCTTCCACTGCCTCCCGCAGTTTGGTCAGACTCATATTTGTAGCTTCGAGAACACTGTCCAACCATCTTGTCCTCTGTTGTCCCCTTCTCCTTGTGCCCTCCATCTTTCCCAGCATCAGGGTCTTTTCCAGTGTGGTGTAGTGGTTAAGAGCGGTAGTCTCGTAATCTGGGGAACCAGGTTCGTGTCTCCCCTCCTCCACATGCAGCTGCTGGGTGACCTTGGGCCAGTCACACTTCTCTGAAGTCTCTCAGCCCCACTCACCTCACAGAGTGTTTGTTGTGGGGGAGGAAGGGAAAGGAGATTGTTAGCCGCTTTGAGACTCCTGAAGGGGAGTGAAAGGCGGGATATCAAATCCAAACTCTTCTTCTTCTTCTCTTCCAGAGAGTCTTCTCTTCTCATGAAGTGGCCAAAGTATTGGAGCCTCAGCTTCAGGATCTGTCCTTCCAGTGAGCACTCAGGGCTGATTTCCTTAAGAATGGATAGGCTTGATCTTCTTGCAGTCCATGGGACTCTCAGGAGTCTCCTCCAGCACCATAATTCAAAAGCATCAATTCTTTGGCGATCAGCCTTCTTTATGGTCCAGCTCTCACTTCCATACATCACTACTGGGGAAACCATGGCTTTAACTATACGGACCTTTGTTGGCAAGGTGATGTCTCTGCTTTTTAAGATGCTATGACCTGTCCATCTTGGATACTATGACCTGTCCATCTTGGGTGGCCCTGCACGGCATAGCTCATAGCTTCTCTGAGTTATTCAAGCCCCTTCTCCACGGCAAGGCAGTGATCCATGAAGGGGTCCTGAAGGATACAGAGATACAATGAACTCCATATCTAATATTTGAAAATCAGGATTCCTTTCCCCCAACACTGGGGAAATCGTCTTCTTTTCCTTAAGTTACGGCCCTCACCACATCATGTAGCCTGTAGCATTGTTAAGTGTACAAAGCTAGGGAGAGGCTAATCAGCTTGTTAGCTGGAGTGGCTTGCTAATGGCAAAGAGCCCTGGTTCTTTTGTTGTTATCATTAGGAAGGAGCTTTTCATGTTCGAAATACTCCACAAACCTGAGCTGCTTAATTAATCTGTGCAACAACATTTGATCCCCTGCTCCTCTTATTGGAGAGTGAGTATTTACCAAGCACACTCAAAAAGAACACAGCGCACCAATGTTGACAGCAGGCTTGAGAGATTGATCTACGGCTGCATGCTGTACTCAGCTGCTAATTTGTTTCACTAAGCAAAACAAATACTTCCCGTAGGGTCTACTGTTGCTCTTCAGGTGGCGGCGGTAGCAGCTTCCGCAGTACACAGGTATGGCAGCAAACATATTATCATCCTAGTGAGAGTGAGACAACATGCAACTGGAAGGTACAGAGTCTACCGGGAATGCCTATCAAGCAGCCATCCTAAATTATTGATGTAATTACGAACCTGCTCACATAGAGTCAGGGCATTTCGTTCCATCCGAGCAAATGATTGAGGACTGGAATGCCTACGGGACATTTTTATTTTGCAGAGCATGGGGATGACAAATGGCCAGTAAGCAGTGTTGCATTTAGCCCAAGCCTGCGCAATTTGCGATCCATCAAGGCGGATGCAGCCCATTGGCCCTGTGTTGGGGCCTGCCACACAAATAAAACACACACACACACACACTTTTGACTTTGCAGACAGGTAGCAAAAACAAGGAGGCCATGCGCAGCTGGTGAAACAAACTTCAGCTTGGTAGATCAGGTTGTGTAGGCCAGCTTCACACTTTCTTCTCAGGAACTGTTGTTGTTGTTTAGTCATTTAGTCGTGTCCAACTCTTCATGACCCCATGGACCAGAGCACGCCAGGCACTCCTGTCTTCCACTGCCTCCCACAGTTTAGTCAAACTCATGCTGGTAGCTTCAAGAACACTGTCCAACCATCTCGTCCTCTGTCGTCCCCTTCTCCTTGTGCCCTCCATCTTTCCCAACATCAGGGTCTTTTCCAGGGAGTCTTCTCTTCTCTTGAGGTGGCCAAAGTATTGGAACCTCAGCTTCAGGATCTATCCTTCCAGTGAGCACTCAGGGCTGTTTTCCTTCAGAATGGAGAGGTTTGATCCTCTTGCAGTCCATGGGACTCTCAAGAGTCTCCTCTAGTACCATAATTCAAAAGCATCAATTCTTTGGCGATCAGCCTTCTTTATGGTCCAGCTCTCACTTCCATACATATTCTCAGGAATACAAGTCCCAATTTTATCAACATGATTTGCTACTAACTTTGGTTCCATTGATGGTATTGCCTTTGGTGTCCTTGGCCCAGTCCTGTGGAAAACTCTGCCAAGAGAAATTGAGCAGGCTTCCTCTTGTTTCAACTTATTAAATGGCTGCTGAAAACTTTTCTAATTCCACCCGGCTTATGCAGGCAATTAAAATCGCATTCCTCCACAATAGCCATCTGAATTTTGATTTAACTTTTTTATATGGTTTTTATTGTATGGCTTTTTGTTCAGTTGTTGTGAACCGCTTCAATGCTTTCTTTATGAAACAGCGGTGTATGAATATTTTCATAAATAAGTTAATAAACAAATGCACAGTACCTGAGAACAAAAAGTATGCACAAGATTGGGATCAGTAACTGAAAACCATTGCTTTCACTCATATAAGTGAAGCTATCCTCATTGGTCTGATTGCCATAAGTTGCCAAGCTCATGTTGAGGTAGTCCAATGCTGAAATAAATACAGGCATTACCTGCAATGGAATTAGTCCAGTTTCCCCTCTGGTACCTGCTTGATGTAGTTTGGTGCAACTGGGTGTGGTTCTAATTTGATCTCCATCTGCATTTTTCTCTCTATCAGCTTCATGTTGAAGTTCATGTAAGGCTGTATGAGATACTCTGTCTTCTTGTGAGGACAGTCGTATCTCGGAAGCCAAACATCTTGCCAGCCGAACATTTTGGCTCCTGAACGTCACAAACCCGGAAGTGGTTGTTTCAGTTTGTGAACGTTCTTTGGAACCCTAATGTTTGTCGCAGCTTCCGATTGGCTGCAGGAGCTTCCTGCAGCCAATCGGAAGCCGTGCCTTCGTTCCCGAATGTTTTGGAAGTCGAATGGACTTCTGGAACGGATTCCCTTCGACTTCTGGGGTACCACTGTAGTTGTATTCCTTTGTCTTATTTCTAACAATCGTAATGCTATTTTACCATCTGACTTAAGAGCCAAACCTACTTAGGGCATTGAGCTTGAGGACAAGTGGATACCAGGCCAGTGTGCCAAGATAGTGGACCATGTTGAGTTGACTCGGGTTGACCAGGGATTGGGCTGAGACAGCCCTGGATTGCTGCAGATTAGACAGGGTCTACCTCGGGTGATTCAGGGCTGTCAAAATTTGGGGCAGTCTCACAGAAAGGAGAGGCAGGAAGGAGATGTGCAAGCAGCCTGCATTCATCTCCTTCCCTCCTCCCACCTACTTCATGTTTAATTAGGGTTTGAAACCCTAAATAAATGCTGTGCTGGGCCCCATATCTGTCTGAGGCCTGGATCAGGTCAGGTTGGGTCAACCCCTGATTGACCCAGGATGGGACAAAGCCATTGGAAAGCACCAGATTTGGCCCCTAATTGGATCGGGTGGCATGTACACTCCTGCATCCCTGTGAGCCACAGGCAAAGAGAAATAATAAAGATTGATTAATGATCATTATTTACTTAATTAGCATAATCCATAATTAATATTATAGAGCAAATATTATTCAGTTTACACACAGAGTGAGACACACAAAAAGTCAAAATTGGCATATTTCTGGATTCTCTTGTTTAAATAAGCTTGCGTCATAATTTTGTGACTCTTGATATTTGAATATTTTGATGGCAATTTCATCTATGTGAAATGCGAGACCTCACGAAAAGCTCTATTGTTGGAAGCCGGACAGTATTTGATAGTTGGCAGGCTATGACATATGAGATTTGGCACTTGGTATTTGATATATGACAGTATTTGAAAGGCAGTAGGTTGGTGCTTTTTTAGCTACTTGACTTGTGTTTGATTTCAAACATTGGGTTTTATATTTTATAGTGAATATGCATTTGCTATCCTCTATATAAAATTTGATTTGCTGCTTGATCCATTAATATTATTAAAAATGGAGGAGTCCCCTAGGTGACTCATCCATAGATAGAAAAATAACAGACAGGCTTAGGTTTAAAATCAAAACTTTCTTTGATGGTGGAATACAAGGAAGCACTGGTGTCTTCCTAGTGAAGTGACAAGGCACTGATAATACACTCTTTGGCTTCCACAAGGTTGCTATACAGTGGTACCTTGGTTCTCAAATGCCTTGGTACTTGGAACCCAAACACTGCAAACCTGGAAGTAAGTGTTCCGGTTTGTGAACTTGCTCTGTTTTGAGTGCTACGCTGATGATTTGAGTGCCACACTTCCGTTTTGACTGTTACACTGAGGTCTGTCTGTTTTTGCTATTTATTTTGCGTTTTTGCTTCTGCGGCTCTTTTTGTTTTGTCTTTGTGACTGTGTGGAACCCAGTTCAGCTACTGTAGCACATTGTTTATTGCTTTCATTTTATGGATCAGTGGTCTCATTAGAAAGTAAAATTCGTGTTAAATTGCTGTTTTAGGGGTTGTTTTTAGAAGCCTGGTACGCATTGATCCATTTTGCATTACTTTCTATGGGAAAGCGCACCTTGGTTTTGGAACGCTTTGGTTTTGGAACCGACTTCCGGAATTGATTAAGTTTGAGAACCAAGGTGCCACATACAGAGTGCCTTCAGAATATGACCTGGAACTTCAAATATATATACCAAAAAATGAGAGGTGTTGTTTTTTTAAAAAAAAACATGTGCATGTAGCCTAAGGTATCAAAAAAGAAAGCTGAGGGATTTTACTTAGCACAGCTGCCACAAAAAGACATGTGTGTCTTCCAGTGTCAAGGGAGCTAATGTTGCTCTCTGTGGATCTGTGTTCATATGCCTTTTCCCAGAGGTGAAAAGGCTTCCAACTTGGGAAGCAAAGCCAGAGCCATACAGTAATAGGTGCTTTCTGATACCCTCTAGTATCCAAGTAAGCTTTTAAAGGCTACTTCTTGCAATAGCATCCACGAGAACAACTGTGATTCACAGAATATGACAAAAGGCTCAGGGAGGAAGAAAAAGAGGCATTTGTCTACCTTTCTCTGCCGGTGGCGGTACTGATTTTGCTTTTCCTACCAGTAGAGATCCAGAGAAGAGATACTGAAGTGAAATAGACTTAAACAAGGATCTTGACAATGTGCAAAGTCTTGATGAGACCCGTTCTTAAATGTTCACGTCAGTGGCAGTGCAACAGCTATCTTTGGTTTCTTATTCCTAATATAAAAGCTGGGCATTGACCATTACTGAATAAGTCAGGGCCCTTTGTTTGAGACTATTTTGCAGTTAAATAAGCAGCAGCTGGGAGTGCAAGATGACGGGTTATTAAGGCAATCACAGGCAGTCTGTGCATTTCAGTTTAGTTAGTTATTTTATTGAACTGATAAATTGTCTCCCTCAACTGAATGTCCTGAAGTGATTTGCAAGAATAATTTCCAAGAAACAAATACAGCAATGCAGTAAACACATACACATCTTTTTTTAAAAATGGAATCAGAGCTTTGAGGCAAAACAAAACCATCTTAGTTTGAGCCTAGCATCAGAATGATGACAAAATTGGTGCCTGGCAGGCCTCTCAGGGGACAGTATTCCATAGATGGATAGCTACTACAAAGAACAACAACAACCCAACAACAACAGTTGTATTTTTGCCACCCTCTGGACCTCGCTTAGAGGTAGCATGGGGTGAAGGGTCTCAGTTAAGCTAACTGTGTGCATGATCTGCATTGAACTATTAAGAGCAGCATTTGTGTTTCTGGATACAGATCCTGATGTCTGGTCAGTGCTTGAAATGCTTTGATTTAACAAAGTTCGCTGAATTAGTTCAAAGTTCAAAAATCTCTAAACTACACCTGAAAGCAGTTCCCATAATTGCAGGGTAAACTGGATATGATGAATTTTGATGTAGAACTCTGAATGATTTCTTGTTCATCTTCCAGTTGAATCTTTTGCATGCAGTTTTTACTCTTCAGATTCTTGGGAGTCTTTGAACTTGGAGATCATAATTGTTGGGGGAACTAAATCAAAGAATTCACATTTCACTGCAAGTGCATTTTGATGTTTTCTTCGACACTTGTAACATTCTGAATGCTGAACTGTTCTTTGTTTGTTTGTTTTTGCCAAGGGTGATTCAAATGAACTTGAATTGAACTGCAAAAAATGAACTAGTTTGTTTTGCAAAGGGATAAACATGAAGTGAAATTAGTTTCCTTTTATACATGCTGAACTTGAACTAGTTCGTTTTAAAAATCAAATTTCAAAACTCTGTGCACAGTTAATATGCTGTGGATGGTACTATGCATGGAAAAAGAAACAACTTCCATTGGGCTCAGTACACAACTGCTCTTGTATAAGTGTCCTAACCATGCAGGGCCAGTGTGCAGTAAGGCAGCAACCATCTGAAGATGGGCAACGTTCATACATCCACAGGCAGCAGAATCAAACAAATCCTCAGTGCAAAGCCAGTGTGTATTTTAAGTACAACTTGGTTTGACAGTCTCCAGAACTTAACAGAAGCCGATAATATCCTTGGGCACAGGTTGCCCCCCACTTCTAATATGGAGATAACAATATTAAGTGGTGACTGATGTGATGAGTTGGTTTGATGCCATCCTCCCCAAGGAAGCATTGACCTCATTATACTTGCTCTGCTATCTCTCATGGCGGGGCTTAGGGAATTCATGCTTGCATCACCCATTGCAATCAAAGCACAAAAGGTTCCATCTCATCAGTTTCTGCATATTTCAGAAGTTTCCTACAGATACTTTAGGCAGACAAAGAGAAGCCTTCTTCCTGAGGTGGTATTATCACCCTTCTCCATCTATATTTGGTTAAAAGAGGAATATGCAAAAACAATAACAAATTCCTCTGTCACCTCCTCTACAGCGAGCGGCTTAAGAATTCCTCGGAGATAATGGAACATTATGTGATAATACACATAAAAAGGTTTTTGACACTTCATTCACTGCAGCTCAGCTACAATAGAGCTCTTCTCCAAAGAGAAAGAACAACACAATGCCTCTGTCTTTAAAGAACGAGGAGCATCTTTTGCAACGCCGGAATCACAAGTGATACTAATGAAGATTGGATTCCTGCGCCACCCACTTTAACTGCCTAATTCCCATAGAAATGAATGGAATTGATAGTAGCTTTAGTCACACAGAGAATTATTTCCGCCAGTTTTAGACTTGATATTGAAACCTGCAATGAAGATTGCTGAGAGCTAAACATTCTTTAATTGAGCATCATTCTACCTGGATTCACCAGGATGAAATGTGGAATTTCGAAGCCCAGGCAGTTCCATTGTCCTACTCAGGGCCTGCACAGAGACGCATTTAGGATGATTAACTGGGAGGCCAAAAAAAAATTAATGTTGGGCGGATTCCACAGATGATGCCATGAAAATATTTATGTGGTGAAACAATTTCTGCACAACCCATGTTACTGTCTCTTTATGACTGGCTATCAATCAGTTTGTTTTTTAGTCAAAGTTAAGGAGGGAAAGAAAGTTGTGAGATATGATTTTTGCCAGTTTGCACTCAGGAATGGAAACATCACAAAGAATACATGGTGCTCAAACTGCTTTCACATCACCACATGGAGGAGACAAATTTCTCATTCAGGCCAGCCAACAGCAAGGACCACTACACAGAAAAGACAAGGCTTGTTTAATGTAAAGTAAAGGTAAAGGGACCCCTGACCATTAGGTCCAGTCGTGGCCGACTCTGGGATGGGGCGCTCATCTTGCTTTATTGGCCGAGGGAGCCGGCGAAAGCTTCCGGGTCATGTGGCCAGCATGACTAAGCCGCTTCTGGTGAACCAGAGCAGCGCATAGAAACGCCATTTACCTTCCCGCCGGAGCAGTACCTATTTATCTACTTGCACTTTGACATGCTTTTGAACTGCTAGGTTGGCAGGAGCAGGGACCGAGCAACGGGAGCTCACCCCGTCGCGGGGATTCAAACCGCCGACCTTCTGATCAGCATGTCCTAGGCTCTGTGGTTTAACCCACAGCGCCACCCTTGTTTAATGTGGTTGTTCTTAATTTGATGACAGGCTCAAGCTGAAAATGAATGCAATTATGTTCCACGACACGAGCCAGAGGAGCCACAAAGTGGTCACAGTGACCACAACCCACACAATATCTGCTTATTGGCCATGATGCAAAGTCACAGAAAAATATATCACCGAGGACAAGGCGTATAGACAAGCAGACAGATATGGACGGAGTCTTTTTCTTTATAATCACTTGTGTATTTGATAGAAGTAACATCAACTCATACGTCAACACCCAGACCCTTTTCCGGTAAACTAAGCGTTTCTTCCTACAAAGGGGCTTAATCATCAATCTGATAAGATAAAACGAGATATATAGTCAACATCTATTACTGTGTGGAATTGTTACATTTCAGTGAGAATACATACATTACATGTTACCTGAGCAATGAAGTCTAAGTAGTAAACAAACAATATCTTAGAAAACAGGACAAATCTATAAAGGTAGAACAAAATGACAAAATTATTGTGATTGCAAAAGGCTTGTAGAACTGATACCAACCACCATCACTTTTATGGAAAATCTGTAAAACATACTTTTCCCTATATTAATATTTCCCAAGGGAAGAACAGAAAGAGGCTCTCCAGCCTTCTATTTGTTAGCCTTCCTTGGGGAATGTTGGCAGGGCTCGCATATTTAAAGGTAAAGAAGGGAACCGCCCACAGGCTGAAATAAATCCTGCAAACTCTAAGAATGAATTTAAACCCTGTGGAGCTTTCAGTGTATCAGGGGAAGCGGCTCCGGCAGCAGAGAAAGGAGGGAGGTCGGAGCAAGCCACCCTCCCGGAAGGGGAGGGGAGTAGTGAAGGGAGTAGTGTAGCTGTTAAAAGGAAGGTTAGAGGTTGGGCGCGCGCGCCAAGTTCAAATGTAGAGGCGCGCGGAAGTACAGGGAGCCCGGAGGAGGGGCCAGGTCCCAAAGCCCGCAGGAGGGCAAGAGCAGTCTGATTCCGCGTCAGAGGAATCCAGGAGGGGCGAAACCCCAGCGGGCAGAAAGACCCTGCGGAAAAGGAAAGAGAGAAAGAGGTGGAGCAGCGCAAGCCTCTTAAACTGGTGCAGGGGAGGGACGGATTCAGAGGGGACTTCAGCGGTCTAAGCCTAGCAGACGTAGGGCTGCGCGCCTCGGATGTGAAGCAAACAATGAACTGCAATAAACACTTTTGTATATAAGAAGAGATAGGCGTTGGTCTTTTGTGAGCTGAGACTTGAGGCAGCCTTGACAGCGTCTTATGGAGCGAATGCAGGCTGCGCAGCTATCCCAGAAGCCAGAACAGCAAGAGGGATCGCTGCTTTCGCTGCACAGCGATCCCTCTTGTTGTTCTGGCTTCTGAGATTCAGAATATTATTTTTCTTGTTTTCCTCCTCCAAAAACTAGGTGTGTCTTATGGTCTGTGGATGCAGAGAAGCTTTTCTCCCTTCCTCATGATACTAAAACCCAGAGCCATCCATTGAATCTGAAAATTGGGATACTCAGAGCAGACAAAAGGAAGTCCATCACCCAGTGCCACATAAACTGCAGCATTTGCTACCACAAAATGTCATGGCAGCCACTGACTTGGATGGCTTTGAAAGGGGCACGTGCGAAATGGATTTTTACATGTTTAGGAAATTACAAGGGTGCTGCCTGTATGGAAATGATCAAGGCCAGCTATGACAACGGATTAAAACTATCAGAAGGATGAGAAGGTGAAGAAAAGAAGAAGGAATGCAGCAATCAACAGAAGGAACTGGACATATGTTTGCAACAGGAGTGGGAAACCTATATTTTAAAAAAATGTATAAAATCTAAATAATTTGGATCGATTTGTTAAAATTTGGAAAATTAATAAAAATTCAATTGAAAACAAAACAAAATAAAGGGGGTTAGGGAAATTCGTGGAGAAAAAGGCCATCAAAGGCTACAGACTGTGATGACTTTGCAACTACCTCCAGAGTCCAAGGTTGCATGACTCTGAAGACCAGATGTTATGTACTGAAGTTCTCACCCTGGGCCAGCAGGGGGATACTGTAGATAGTTTTCACTCAGGTCCGCGTATGCAAATAAGGAATTGAAAGTGACGTTCTGTGATTGGATAGTTACAGAAAGTTGTTACTGTTGCTTTGTAGTTGAGCTCTATATAAGCAGGTTGGCTGAACCCTTCAGTCCAGTTCTGTTCTGGCCTCTGAATAAACAAGAGCTGTTTGAAGAATCGCTGTGCCGTCTGATATGTACACCCACAACTTAACACCAGATGCTACAGAGCATAAGAGACGAGAGGATACTGCACTCAGGTCTTGCACTCAGGTGTTCCATAGGCATCTGGTTGGCCATCAAGAGAACAGGATGGTGATCTAGGTGGGCCTCTTGTCTGATCCCACAGCTTATATTCTTATCATACATCTGGTTTCTGACAGATCCAATACTGAATTGATTAGTGAGGAGGATGCATTCTAGTCAGTCCCACAGAACTCAAGATTAAGAATGGCTTTACCAAGCATGGTTTTGTGCCCTAGTTTATTTTTCTGATACATGTTTATGGAGCCTTCTCTCTCCAGTGCCAAGCAATGCGTGGTTCTTTTTCTGCATTTGAAGGAAGCCACTGTAGGGGCTGAGGAACAATTAGCACTTGGCTTCATTGAAATGCATAAGAGGATGGACCAAGGAAAGCATCAAAATAGGAAACATGCCTTTTCTTGCATCTCACAATGAGGGGCCCCAATGCTTTTTAGGTCACAGCTGGTTGAAGCTGATTGGTGCCAACTCCCAGCAGGCTCTTTCTTTATAATATGTGCTTTCCCTATTCCAAATTCCACTGGGTTGAACATTTATGAATATTTCTAAACATAAAGAGCCACAAAACAGAGTAGATACTTGATGCTTTGAAGTGATCTGTGCTGGCTTTCAAGCTAAGCTGACAGAGGATCAGAGGGTTTAGCACTTGTTATGTTTTAGCTATTTTTTATTGGATATTTTATCTTCTTAATTTTGTTAACCCACCCTGAACATTCAGGATTGAACAGGACAAATGGCTGTTAAGAGCAGGCAAAACACTAATGAGAGTTGCATGGACAGAAAGATAGGCCCCTACCTGCCTGTGAACTGTCTTGTCAGTATGGTACCTGTACTGGTTATCTCCTGCTTGGACAATAGCAATGCACTCTATGTGGGGCTATCTTTGAAGGTGACTCAGAAACTACAACTAATCCAGAATGCGGCAGCTGGACTGGTGGCTGGGGGTGGTCGCTGGGACCATATAATACCAGTCCTAACATATAACACCCAGTATGTTTCCAAGCACGATTTAAAGGTGCTGACCTTTATAGCCCTAAGCGGCCTTGGCCCTGTATACCTGAAGGAACATCTCCATCCCCATCGTTCAGCCTGGACACCTAGTGCCTTCTAGCAGTTCCCTCACTGCGAGAAGTGAAGTTACAGGGAACCACCAGGCAGAGGGTGTTCTTGGTAGTGGCACCCTCCCTGTGGAATGCCCTCCCGTCAGATGTCAAGGAGATAAGTAACTACAGTGGTACCTTGGTTCTCAAACTTAATCCATTCCGGGAGTGCGTTCGACTCCCAAAACCGTTCAAAAATCAAGGGGTGGCTTCTGTTTGGCTGCAGGAGCTTCCTGCACTCAAGCAGAAGCCACAACAGACATTCAGCTTCCGAAAAACATTCACAAACTGGAACACTTACTTCTGGATTTGCGGCGTTCGACAATCGATTTGTTCAGGAGCCAAGCCATTTAAGTACCAAGGTACCACTGGATATGATTTTTCAAATAATTATCAAATAATGGAGGCATATAATCTGGATAAAAAACCAGGTTTTCAGGTGGAAAAATCAAAGCTGGAAACAGAATTGCTAGACCCTAAAGTTAAGAATTTGTCAAGAATGTATAACTTGCTGTTGAAATGGAATACCCAAGATGAAATGGTGAAATCTGCTATGATTAAATGGGCACAAGATGTTGGACATAATATTATGATGACTGACTGGGAACAGTTATGGAATACTGGTATGAAGTTTACGGCATGTAATATCTTAAAAGAGAATTTAATGAAAATGATTTACAGGTGGTACATAACACCAGTCAAGCTTGCAAAAAATTATCATTTGCCCGATAATAAATGTTGGAAATGTAATGAAACTGAAGGTACATTCTTTCACCTTTGGTGGACGTGCCCAAAGATTAAGGCATTCTGGGAGATGATCTATAATGAAATGAAAAAGGTATTTAAATATACCTTTCTAAAGAAACCAGAGGCCTTTCTCCTGGGCATGGTAGGCCAATTGGTGCCAAAGAAGGACAGAGTTTTTTTTATGTATGCCACAACAGCAGCAAGAATACTTATCGCAAAGCACTGGAAGACACAAGATCTACCTACCAGGGAAAAATGGCAGATGAAGCTGATGGACTACATGGAGTTGGCGGAAATGACTGGCAGAATCCGAGACCAGGGAGAAGAGTCGGTGGAAGAAGATTGGGAAAAAATTAAAGTTTATTTACAGAAATATTGTAAAATTAATGAATGTTAGAAGGATGCTGGAATGAAGTTATATGGCCTTAGCAGAAATGTTATAAAGAATTAAGTAAAAATAGATTGTTAATGGGTTAAAGTGGAAATTTAAGGTTAGATTGTGTGAAGATAAATTATAGAACAAAAATTAAGAAAGATGGAAAGGATTTGCTGAAATAGCTAATTGAACAAGAATACAAAAAAGGGAGGTGTGAGGAGGTCGATGATACAAGTAAATGAAAGGTATAGAGATATTGGATGTGTTTTTTAAATGTTTTTGCTTCTTTTGTTGTTCTGTTGTTGTTTTTTTGTTTTTTCTCTTTATTTTTGGTGTATTGTGAACTTTTTATTGTTCCTTTTTTCTTTTTTCTGTAACTATTAAACTTTTAATAAATACCTTTTATTTATGGATATGATTTTTTGAAGACATCCGAAGGCAGTCCTGTATGGGGTAGTTTTTAACTGTTGAAGATTTATTATGCTTTTATATTTGTTGGAAGCCACCCAGAGTGACTGGGGCACTATAAATAAAATAATAATAATAATAATAATAATAGACATCCTAGCTAGTGGAGGGAGGCCCTGGCTGTCTTCATGAAAGAAGTGCCATCCTACAGATATACACTTCCATGGACTACAAAGACAACACAGAGAGAGATTGATCAATAAACAAAAACTAAAGGTACATTGCATCAGGATTGAGGAACCTGTGCTCCTCCAGATGTTGCTAGACTACAACTCCCATCATCCCTGGCCTTTGGTCATGCTGTCTAGGGCTGATGGGAGTTGGAGTTCAGCCACATCTGGAGGGCCACAGGTTCCCCATCTCTGCATTACCTGGAGAATGCAACCAGCTTGAGCTGAAGCCTTCTGCAGAGATTCATCCTGTCTAGCTGTGAACGTAGGCCATAAAGAAAGCAACAAGAGTTAAAATGTAGAATGGTGTCTTTTCATACCAGAAAATGTGTGCGTGGGGGAATGCAATTTAAGGCACTGGATACATAAAACAGGAGTGAGTAAACACATTCAAATTGGCTACCGGTAGCATCTTTCAAAAGATATACAATGGCAAGACACGGGCTCCTCAGTAGCTCAAGGGACTTACAGTCAATAAATTTAATAGGCTGCAACCAAAAAGTCAACGCTAAAGTAGTGTATGTAAATGGAAGCTCAGAGAGCACTCGTCTTCCAAACCTTAGGACAGAGTTAATAGAGGGGAAATGACAAAATACATAAAAAGGAATATATAGGATTTGACAGTGTGTGGTTTTTTCCTTTTAACTTCAAGGCAAACCACCAGTCTATTTTGGCCTGGGGAGATAAATCAAATGAAGAACTTTTATCAGTTTGTATATATATATAGAAAACAACCCAACCACCTTATTTCCACTGTGGAGAAGAATAAGCAGTGGCGTTGTTATAGCGTGCAGGCCCACGCTTGGGTGGGATGTCGGAGTCGAGTGCTGTAAATAATGACCCTGTCAAACTGAGATTAACTTCAATGAACATATGGTAAAACCTAGTTATGCTTTTCACCTCCCCGGTTTAAAATATTCATTGCAGGTTGCTGCTTCTGCTGGAAAAGTTTGTCTCTCCTCTTGAAGGGGTTGGACCAGCCTTTCTGACTCAGAGGCAACCTCCTGTCCACAAAGATTAGCAAAGTTGGTGCCCAGATCTAGAATACAAATCCCAGGGAAGTAGATTGTTGGGAAAGGGGTGAGGATGGCACATTCAACATAAAAGCACAGGGAGAGCCCATTGGAACAAACCAATGACCTGTCTAATCCTGTACCAGATGCCTGTGGGAAGCCTTCAAGTGGGACCTGAGCACAAGATCATTTTTTAAAAACGAAGACTCCTTGCACTTCGCTTAGCTCCCCCTTTCTTCCTGCCCAGGGATGGCCTGCCCTCTGCCTGTCCCTCAGAGCCGGCACGTCACATGCTCTCCAAGCAACCGCTATGGGCTGCCCAAAGGAGGAGGCTGGCAATGGCAGCCATGGAGAGGCAATGAGATGCTCCTTCATAGCCACTGCATGTGGGATGTGATACATAAGTAGCAGTCAAGTACAACATTCCTTGTTTTCCTAGAGTGGTCATGTGGTGGAATGTTTGGTCCAGCCAGTCGGAACTTCCTGTTTCCTCCTGGGCTGGGACATACTTCCTTTGCATGTGACTAGAGGTGGGCATGACCTTACCTGTCCAGGTAACAAAAGGACAGATCACACAGCACTCTCTCTCTCTTTGACTTCCTCCATCATTGGAGCAGCTTTTTAGCTAGAGATGCCCTGTTGGCTTCCAGCCAACAGAGGACACTGGGATTATCCCCATATGGGATAGTTCCACATATATATACTTGGTAACTAAGTCTGCTTTCAGGGATCCAACTGTGAACTGATGTGAGTAAACAACTTTTATTGACTTTAAATAAGATTGTCATGTCTTTATTCTTTTTAAGAGGGATAAAATGGGAACTTACCAGGAACATACAATTCAATACTGAATTGTATGATAGTGAGAGGCTTAAACAAGCCTGCAACCAGCTACCTGCTGTGCGTTAAAAGGGGAATGTAAACTCTGCTAAGTAAAGGAACTTGCTAGCCTCCCTGATGTCAGCATCGCCCTTGAGCCAGTGCAACCAACTGGACTCATCCACTTCAGCCCCGACTGGGCTAGGCAAGCTGGGTAGCACTTCCAGAGACCACCTTCTGCACAGGAACAGGTCAAAGTGCTGTGGACTCACAGCTTAGAGTTGTGAGCACCGGATTCACTTCCACAAGAAGACAGTCGTCGCACAGCAGAGTATAGCAGAGTACAGCAGAGGATAAACGACTCGGAGAGCAGCTCTGTAGAATATCTTATTTATTCTATCTACAACTATAACACACAACTATATACAGAGCTAAATGAGGTCTAAACGAAAATGCTGAACTGCACTGAGTGTCTGCAGCTGCTCTTAGCAGCAACCTTATCTATACACACAATCTCTCTCTAACACTCAGTCTCTCTCTCTCCGACACTTTGATGTGAGGCTGGAGCGGAATAAGTAGAGAGCAGAAACCGCCCCTCCTCTCTGGAGAATCAGCAGAGAACATCAGCAGATTCTTGGAGGGTCCTCACCTGAACATTCCCACACTGCAGCCACACCCACCATCACTCGGGACAGGCGCCCGCTCATCCTCCTCCCAGAGCTTGGCAACAGCGGCACTTGGAGGGGGGAATAGGAACATCCCAGGATCAAATCAGAAGCTGGGATGGTTTTCATGATGGAAAATATGGACACTTGGAGGGTACGCTTGCTTGTCTGCATTGATGATAAAGAGGGTCTGGGTAGGTGAGTGAGCATGTCAAAACTAGCCTAAATGTATAAATGTGGCCCTTGGGCTTGAAGATTCTCCCCTTTCGTTTTAGCAAACAAGCATTACAAGAGAGCAGAAGAAGCAGCCAAGCCAAGGATTACTCCAGTTCTCAGAGACGGCTGCTTTCGTTTGATACAAATGGAGCCAAAACTACAGGCTCTTTTTGTGCCAGCTCTTCACATACGGAGAGCTTTTCTGCTCATTAAACATGGGGAAATTGCTGATTCAAGTGGAAGTCGCCGTGGCCAAGCCTTCCAAAAAGATCAGGGTGGCGAGGCAAAGTTGACTTTGAGAGACTACTATGGTGCTAGTGAGAGCCATGCCAAGAAGACAGATGGACCCAATAATTGGTAAAAAGAAGAAATAATAGAGTTGGCGAACTAGCCGTCCCCATAATGCTCTTTTTTATTCACCTCAGGACGCTTTCTCTCTCTCTACATGTGTTGTCCTTTCAGATTTGGCTTTTGATGTTCCTGTTAAAGCTAAGAAGAGTCACACAGGTGAGATGAAGCAAGTGGTGGAAATTAGGGAAGGCATCTAGCAACAAAGAAATTATCCCCCCACCCAACCCCAGTCTGTTCTCTGCATTTCAGAAGGTTCTCCAAGAGTAATTTGGAAGTGATAGGCCCGATGTGACCATTTCATCTATTCTGGAAAAAAAAAAAAATATCCAATCTACCCTTCCAGCCTAACAAAACGCTTGAGGCAATTTGTAAAGATTAATAGAATGTGAAATCAGAGTTCAAGCCATTCCGCTAAAAGCCACAGGGTAAAAATACAAGGACAGAGCAAGTGTGCTTCCCTCATTGGTTTAAGAGACAGAAACCTTTGGCCAGAAAGCAGCTTCATTTGGGTTCTAAAGAGATCTAGCCTGGTGAGCATGTCTGGAAAGGGAACTTGTGGTCACTGCTGAGAACACGAGGCTCTTCCTCGGTCTCACGTAGGGTTAGGCAACTCTCTCAATCTCAGTTTCTCTCCATATCCCTTTCCCCCCAGTCTTAAATTCAGCTCCCCACATTTCTGGTGATTTAAACCACTCTGAGAACTATAGCCCTGTGAAGAACCTCCCTAAACAAACTGCAGTGCCCAGAATTCTTTGTGAGAAGTCGTGACTGTTTAAAATGTATCACAGTGTTTTAAATGTATTTAAATGTATTTATTTAATGGGACGTGGGTGCCGCTGTGGGTTAAACCACAGAGCCTAGGACTTGCTCATCAGAAGGTTGGTGGTTCGAATCCCCACGACAGGGTGAGCTCCCGTTGCTCGGTCTCGGCTCCTGTCAACCTAGCAGTTTGAAAGCACGTCAAAGTGCAAGTAGATAAATAGGTATCGCTCCGGCAGGAAGGTAAACGGCGTTTCCATGCGCTGCTCTGGTTCGCCAGAAGCGGCTTAGTCATGCAGGCCACATGACCCAGAAGCTGTAAACTGGCTCCTCGGCCAATAAAGCAAGATGAGCACCACAACCCCAGAGTCGGCCAAGACTGGACCTAATGGTCATGGTTCCTTTACCTTTACCTTTACCTTTCTTCTTCTTCTTCTTCTTCTTCTTCTTCTTCTTCTTCTTCTTCTTCTATGCCCCACCCTTTTCGCTGATTCTAGGCACCTTACAGATAAGAATAGCTAAAAATATACAGAAAAATCCTTAAAAATAATTAAACATTAACAGAATTTAAACCATTTTTTATTTATTCACTTTCATAAAATTTATACACTACTTGATTGTAAACAACACCAACAACAACAACCTCAAAGTGTTTTACAAAAGATCAAAAAGCAAAATCAAGAAGAAAAAAATACAACCCATGCAAAAGTAAAAATACTCCATCAGATTAAAATTAGCTCAACTTTCTAAGCATCTGGGTAGGCCTGTCTAAACAGGAATGTTTTTAGCATACACTGAGAGTAATATAGTGAAGGTGCCTGATTGATCTCAACATCAAACTATATACAGTATTGTCATGGGACTGCCAAGGAATGGCTTGGAGTTGGGAGGAGGAGAGGAGTCAGAGGGGGAACAGTCAGAAGGAGACCAAGAGGAAATGACAGATGAGGAAGAGGGAGAGCGCCAGGAGGCGGGAAAGCTCTCTGATGCTGAAGCAGAGCCCCAGCACCACACAGGAAGCTCAGGTACAGATGGGGAGCCTATGCCTGTGCTGTTGGCACAGGAAAGGAGAGGGTTAAAGCTCAGGGATCAGAGACGTCCCATGAATCTTCCCCGCCTTTTCTGTTGGAAGAGAAGCCGGAGAAGACCACTCCCCAAATCTCTCTCTCTTTTTAAAATAATTTTTATTAAATTTCATATTACCAAATTAAACACATCAAACCAATTAATCCAAATTATAACAATACATATCATGTAATCCAATTGTTTTCCAAATTATAAATTTTTGCGGGGGGTACCCATGCTTCTTGATTGGCAGGAGTCCAATCCTCGAACATTTCTACTGCTTTCATATTAAGAATGATATTTCCAGTCCCCTCTTCTGAATCCTTGTTGTTACTCATTTTCCTTTTCATTCACCTCCGCAAATGGGTTGGGAAAAAAACAGTCTTATTTGTATTTCTGTGTGGACTTTGTACTGCTCTCTTGTAAATCACTCTCATCAGGCATTTCCGCTCGAGCAAGCAATCGCCATCTTGTCGTTCCGATGAAATACAGTCTAAAAGCTCGCTCTTTAACTTTCCCGGCCTGTTGCATCGTAAATTAGTCTTTTTCCAGGAGGGCTGCCCCTTCCAGTTCGCAATCTCATCAAAAGTAAATAAATCTTCGGCTCTCCCTCCCCAAGACCAAACCTCCTGCAACACAGGTCTTGTATCAAATCTCCATTCTAACTGCGTCACAAAGAGAGCCCTTCTTCTTTCCAAATCCTTTACAGAATAAAACCTTTAAATTCATATTATTCCCACACAGTTCATTTTTAGTCCCATTTGCCAATTAGTTGCTGTGACGGATCTTCTAAGAGGGAGGGTTATTAGTTAACCACATAGAGCAAAAAAATAAAAAGTCATTTCCCCCCTCTTTCAGTTCCGTTGCATTCCATTCCACATACCACATACCAGCATGTCTGTAGTACTTTGATGTAATCTTCCGTCTCAGTCTTCTTCATTTCAGTGGTAAAATTGTTCGCAGATAAAAACCTCCTGCCTCTCTTGAAGCATGTCCGTTATCTTTACCAAATTTTCTTTCTTTTAAGTAACGCAGCTAGTTTCACTCCTGGAAGCAGCTTCGGAGGAGTTCCGAGGCCCGCCGAGGGTTGTGCACCCAGTGCCTCACCCCCTCCTTCTTCCTCGGGGGTGATTTATGGCAAAAGCGGGTGAAAACTGCATCTCTCCCCCCTGGAGAGATGAGGGAGACTGATTTACTCCCCATAATCAGCCTCTAATCACCTCGTGCGAGCTGGATAGATGTTAATATCCGCCATCTTCCAAGGCGCCCCTAGCGGCCCCCCAACCACTCCCCAAATTTCAACCGGACGATTCGGATGCATGATTGTACTGTGCTGCTTGTACATATATAAAATAAAGAACTGTAAATATCTCTCTGAGTGAGCAGAGGGTGCTTATTGCGAAGAGCATACACAAACCATCACAAGTATCTATCCCTATAAGATCTCTTAAAAGTATACAGATGATTATAACAGAAACAGTATGGCACCAGTACTTTCATTAAAAGCAGTCAGTTCCTTAAAGCCTGTTGGAATAAGGTGGTGTTCACTCGCAGCAGAATGATAACATGGAAGGAGGCAGTCTAATGTCTCTAGAGAGGGAGTTCCAAAGTCAGGGAGTAGCCACCCAGAAGGCCCTCCAAGTGTGCCTGAGGGTGGGGCCTCCACCGAAGAGCTCAAAACCCAGGAGGATTTCTATGATGGACTATAGAAAGCTTGGACCTAAGCCATATAGCAGGGTTGCCATACATCCAGAAGTTCCTGGACATACCTAGAATACTGTATCCGAAAGCAGTGTCCAGGCTAAATGTCTGGGAAAGTCCAGGCGTATGGCAACTGATGTCAGCAGTGTCCAATTTCTTTGTGATTTTGCAAAAAGAGAAAAAAACTCGACAACTTTCCTGTCCGGATTTTCGCTTTTTGAAATATGGCGACCCTACTTCATAGGTCCAGCACTTTGAATTGGGCCAGTGAAGCTGTTGTGTCAGGGGCTGGGCAGAAGAGGAGCAGTGGTGGAGACCGCCTCCCTATCCTGACCCTTCCAGGGAAGAGGAGGAGGAAGACAGTATAGATTTACAACAGGGGTTTGCAGGAGGTCGTAGCTCAGAGGCGGATGAAGGGAAAAGTTGGGAAATAATAATAATAATAATAATAATAATAATAATAATAATAATAATAATATTATTATTATTATTAATTTATTTATTTATATCCTGCCCTCCCCAGCCGAAGCCAGGCTCAGAGCGGCTAACAACAGTAAAATGATAAAACATTCTAAAATCATTTCATTATAAAATTAATTCCAATCAAATTAATGGCAACCATTGGGCTAGAAGTTCTGTGAGGATTGCCAAGGGAGGGAGTCAGGCTGTGCCCTGGCCAAAGGCCTGGTGGATCAGCTCTGTCTTGCAGGCCCTGCGGAAAGATGTCAAGTCCCACAGGGCCCTAGTCTCTTCTGACAGAGCATTCCACCAGATCGGAGCTACAGCCGAAAAAGCCCTGGCTCTGGTTGAGGCCAGCCTAACCTCTCTGTGGCCTAGGATCTTCAAGATGTTTTTGTTTGAAGACCGTAAGTTCCTCTGTGGGACATACCAGGAGAGGCGGTCCCGTAGGTACGAGGGTCCTAGGCCATATAGGACTTTAAAGGTTAAAACCAGCACCTTAAACCTGAACCTGTACTCCACAGGGAGCCAGTGCAGCTGGTATAGCACCGGGTGAATGTGATCTCGCAGCGAAGACCTCATAAGGAGTCTCGCTGCAGCATTCTGCACCCGCTGGAGTTTCTGGGTCAGTCTCAAGGGCAGCCCCACATAGAGCGAGTTACAATAATCCAGTCTGGAGGTGACCGTCGCGTGGATCACAGTGGCTAGGTCAGGGCGAGAGAGGTAAGGAGCCAACTGCTTAGCTTGGCAGAGATGAAAAAATGCCGCCTTTGTTATAGCTGCAATCTGCGCCTCCATGGAAAGGGAGGTGTCGAAGATTACACCCAAACTCTTAAAGGATGGTGCTGGCACTAACTGTGCCCCCGCAAGAGATGGGAGTTGCCCCCCCCCAATCCCATATCGTCCTGACCCAGCCAAAGGACCTCTGTCTTCGAAGGATTTAACTTCAACCGGCTCCTCCTCTTCAATGGGAGAGGAGGAGCAGGCAAATCCGGAACAGCAGGCTGGCTGACACATTGTCTCTAGAAAGCATTCCAGACCCACCATCTCCTGGAACCTGGCGAGCCTTAAAAGTAGGAGAGCAAAGAGCTCGAATACAGAGGGCACTTAGCAGCACCCGCAGAGGAGGTGATGATGATGACGAAGTGGGATGTGGGAGTCATAAAGCCACGGTAAAGGCTTGTAATATTGCAGGGTGCCCCCTGACCTCGGCTGACCAGCACTCTGAGCTTTACAATGTATTGGAATGTAATGCAGTTGTGTTTCCTCTGGGCAGTGATGCCCTATATGGTGTTGGGGGCAATAAAAGCCTTGACCGGATGAGGTAACGTGAGACATTGGAAAACAGCCATGCGGCTGGTGAGAGAGAGACAAAGGATAATAAAGAAGTTTGCAGGAGGAGAGGGAAGTTCGAGGGAGCTGCTCCTACCATCATGAAAATATTGCTGGCTCTCTGTGTCATAATTTTATGCTAAACTTTGCCATTTGTAATGGCTGGCTCCGACAGTGGGAGAGCCATTATCCAAGAGGCTGGGTTCTATAGCCTCTCTGTGTAAGGTTTGAAATAAAAAAGGACTGTAAGAAACCTTTCCTTGTCTTTATACTTCCTAGACAACCAGCCAGGAACCACTGACAGCACCCTGACATATTGTAACAAATGAGATTTATGCTCCCTATAACCTATAATGAGGTTCCATACAGCTTCCTGGCAGGATCTTAACTTGGGCCTTCATCGGGTTTTCTCCTAGTGCAAAGGAAGGCACAGTGTCTGGAAACTGAAAGGAAATGGTGCACCATAGATTCACTCTCCCTGAATACAACACAGCTGCGATGCAGGCTCGTACATCTTGCCCTTGCGAGGCGGCGTCAAAACAAAGCAAAACAAAACAAAAAATATCCGAAGCTCTCCGTTGTTTTCATATACAGGAAGTTAGGATAATAAGAAAATATAATTATACATCCGATCCTCTCGTCTCAAATATATATTTAGCTCGGCTGCCAGAGAATCAGCTAGGAATCTGCTGATTTCATAATTGCTGGGAGAACTGTGAAAGAAACTAATGTTTTGGGGCGAGGAAATTTCACATGGTTATAATCAAAGCCATTGTTCACAGGGGCTGATTTGGGATGATTTCCCTCTTCACTGCTTTCCTTCTCCCCTCCACCTTCTAGTTTTTTGCTGCTGCTGTTGCCTCTGCCACTTTCTCCTCAGTTATCTTCACATTACCATTGCAAAGTACTTGCATCGGCAGAGCTTGTGTTAGGGCAGGAAGGATCTAATGAATTTTTCAGACTTGTATCTGCTTTTTATTATGCCCCTATACAAATTTTATGATACTTCTATAAAATTCTTTTTTTATGGTTCTGTCAGACGATGGGCCAAGGATGCCTTTTGTTTCCTTTGAATATCCTTCCTTCCTTTTTTTTTTTAACAACTTCATAATTCAGTGGTTTAACTTCATAGCTGCCCAGTGGGAATTGTCAATAAGCCATGAGCATCCTAACACCCTGGATGAACTTCAGTTTCTGCTGTTCTTGTTTGGATCAAGGTAGAACCTAATACTCTGGAGCTTCTGGTTGCTAGATACCAGAATAAACATCCCCAAAAGCCAGACAGATAAGACTGGCAGGGAAGGGAGAGCTTTTATACAAGGATGTGTGTGCCGTATATGAAATCCCACCTGCTGAACAAACCATATCTATAGAGGCTGGCTCCTGAGTTCTTCCTTTTTGTCACATTCAAGTTACATTGTTATCGTTGCAATTAATATTTTGCTCCATATTTCAAAGTGGGGGACACTCTATGCAGTTTAAAGCACCCTAAAAATACCAGGGGCGGGAGGAATAAAAATAACAAAGAAAAACTCATGGTAAGAATTCCACATTTTAGGACAGCACAGATTTTACTATATTTACTTAAATTTGTAGCCCGTGTTTCCACTGAAAGGAGCGCAGGGCAGCCAATCCATCTGTCATCAAACAGTACCATTAAAAACAAAAGCTATTTAATGCATTAAGAAAAACAGTTAAAAGCACCTGAGAACATTTAGATAAGACAATAATTTAGATTAGATAAGATATCCTCCTAAACATAAACTGTACCAAGTAATATAAAGGTAAAAGGGTAAAGGGACCCCTGACCATTAGGTCCAGTCGCGGACGACTCTGGGGTTGTGGCACTCATCTCGCTTTATTGGCCGAGGGAGCCGGCGTACAGCTTCTGGGTCATGTGGCCAACATGACTAAGCCAATTCTGGTAAACCAGAGATGCACACAGAAATGCCGTTTACCTTCCCGCCGGTGCAGTACCTATTTATCTACTTGCACTTTTGTGCTTTCGAACTGCTAGGTTGGCAGGAGCAGGGACCAAGCAACAGGAGCTCACCCCGTCACGGGGATTCGAACCGCCGACCTTCTGATCGGCAAGCCCTAGGCTCTGTGGTTGAAACCACAGCGCCACCCACGTCCCTACCAAGTAGTATAGGGAGACCCTAATGATGACTAGCAGATCCAAAATACAGCAACTCGACAGAGACAACCAGCCCAACCCACCCAATCAACAAGCATGTATTTATTGGAAGCAACAGCAGATGTAGCTGTGTTGCCCAGCATGTCTCTATTTCCTTCTGGACTGAAGGAAGACTGGGGAGGGGACAGAGTTGTGTTGCTTTTATGGCCAGTGCCCATAACTTCCACTGCCTGCTTACAAAAACCATCCTTAAACACACAAATGTGAACTGCTGCCCAGGCGCTGCTGGCTCCAGTGTTTGTTTGGGGGGTTTTTTGGGGGGAGCAGATTGAGTAACATGTCTTCAATGGGCCCCTAACCTGTACTCAACTCCCTCCCAATTTTTTCTTACAATCAGTTGCTATATAAAATTTACAAAATACATACTTATGAATAGTATTTATTATTATCAAATTTATATTATGTGCTTCATCAAAAGACCACATGGCGGTTTACAACATAAAACACAAGTGGCAGCATGTAACATAATATCTGGCCAATATAAAGATCCAAAAAGTTATAAAAATACAATTACAGTCATACCTTGGATCCCAAATGCCTTGTGACTCAAACGTTTTGGCTCCTGAATGCAGCAAACTTGGAAGTGAGTGTTCTGGTTTGCAAATGTTCTTTGGAACCTGAACGTCCATTGCGGCTTCAGCGGCTTCCGATTGGCTGCAGGAGCTTCCTGCAGCTAATTTGAAGCCACGCCTTGGTTTCTGAATGTTTTGGAAGTCGAACGGACTTCTGGTACGGATTCCGTTTGACTTCCAAGGTACCACTGTATATTAAGAAATGTATATTTGGGGCTAGGCAACTGGAATTTTCCACTTGGGAAATTGGCACTGGACACTTTGTTTTCGCCTACCTCATAGCAATTGTCATGCAAATGTCAGCTTCTAGACCAGGAATGGCTTCAGAGTTAGGTTTCCTTGTGAGTTTCTTAACTCTCTCCAACCCTGTTCAAAACCCTAACAGGGAGGTTGAGGAAACTCTAATGGTGCAACATTGCCACTTTCCCACAGCCTTCAAACTCTTGCTATCAATCTTGTCTTGTCCTTTTGCTCTTTGACTGGGTTCGTTGTTGTTACTCCACTGCCTTTGTAAAAGCACCTAGAATAGAACCTGCTCTTTCCCAGCTTGTTGAGTCCATGTCGTTAAACTACTGCCATATAAGTTTGCTTCTTTACTTGTGTGTAAATGCTGCTGCTGTTTGGTTTTAGATCGGAGCAAGGCCAGTTTGGTGTGTGGAACTGTACTGGGTGGAACTCCACTTCCAATCCTATGTTCCTACTGGTGGTCCAAATGACCCCAGTCCCCCAACCTAGCATTGTCTAGGTAATCAGCACCAACTCCCCTACTTCTGCCTCCTCTTTGCTAGTTTTCCCAGGAATTTGTTTGCCTTCTCTCTTAGCAGCTATTACTGGGGATTCATTTGCCTTCTCCTCGTGGCAAGAAAGGGCCAGGAAAGAGCATGAAACCAGGTTGCAATAGTAAGAAGGAACAGCAGAGTGGGCACTATGGGTCAAAAGTGGACCTCCTGCCAGAGTGTAGGCCTTGGCATGTGCCCGGTGTTGCCAACCCTTGATGCTAGCCATGTGTCCTTTGAATGTATTCATTCCAAGGTCTGTGTGTGTGTGTGTGTGTGTCTATATCAAATACTTGACTGGTGAAAATAAAGCATCGCTTCCCATAGTTTCCCTGTCAGTTTGCTCCTTGTTTGTTTTTGGGCTTTCAGACAAACCAACAAAATGCATGTTTTCCTCCCCTAGACTCTGACTTCCAGTGATGATTTTTTCATCGACATGACATGTTGAATTCAACAGTAGCACTTCTCCAATTTTAAATAATATCACAGCTTCTGCAATCCTGCCCACCCCCCAAAAAGCTATTTGCAGTGGTAATATTTTTTATATTAAAAAAGCAAAAAAAAAAAAAAAAGGGATTATACACAATGATTAGCAATAACTTGCAGAATTCAAGGATAAGGAGCAGTTACGGAGCAGTATGAAAATGGAGTGTTCAGGCATCACTCATAGAAGATGGTGCTTGTTTTGCTTCCCGGCAGAAGACTTATACGGGTGTTGCGTAGCTAGATTAACACTACTGAAGATCACCATTGCCATCTTCTGGTACATAAAACCCTTCACTACTTTCCCTTCATGGTCTTTTATTCCCAGGAAAAGCCATCTAGCACTGGGCAACTATAAAGGGGGGGGGGGATTGCAATGAAATTGGTAAGGTATTTGGAAACAATCTTTATGCCTCTACACAAAGAGAAAGAGACATGTTGGAGATATCCCATATATATCTCCAAATCGCTACTTCTTTAAATCTGATTCCTTTTTTTAAATTCAGATGAATGGGGAGGATATATTACCAAAGTGGAAAATACTGCCATGTTTATCCTGCTCTTAATCAGATAAAGCAAAGGAAAACAGAATATTTTGCATATTCTGGGGTGAGACGAATACAGACAAGCATTTGACTTATGATGGTGTGTATGTAGTTCAAGTATTCACTGGCTTGGTGTAAATTGCAAAGTAAATATGGATGATTCAGGCTCCCTGTGCCTGCAAATTTCATCCGCTTGTGAAAATAGAAAAACAAAACACCATTATAGTCATTTTTAGACTTCCCATTATAGTAAATGGGCAGGGAAAGGGCTTTGTTTTTTAACAGATCTAGTAAGATAAATCTGGGAAGACACAAAGTGACTCTGAAGCACTGGGCGCTTCCCAAAGCTACAGACACAGATAAGTATTTTTCAGACTGAGAGGACTGTGCCCAAACATAAACCCAATGCTCTCCTCATCCATCAAGGATTCCATCATTGCAGGGAAGCAACAACTTAAGCAGGTATCTGTGCAGGACAAGTTCAGGGACTCTACAGGTATTAGCCCAGAGATTCCCCTCCTTGCCCAGTTATTTCTGAACCATAGCTGTAGTTAGGGAATGGTGGACATCTTAGTCCAACAACATATGGAGGGCACCATGTTGCCATCCCTCACCTAAGGTTAGAGAAAAGTTACTTTAGCTTGTATCCCACTGAGCCCATAAAGCATTTTGATATCACTTTAAGCAGTCATGGCTTCCCCCAAAGAATCCTGGGAACTCTATCTTGTTATGGGTGATTAGCATTCTTAGGAGACCGCTAGTACCCTTTCCATCAGGCAGATTGCCTACCCTGAGAGCAGATTTCAGGATACCATCAAAGGAAAGCAAATGGTCAATTGCTTGGTTTATAAATATATTTTACCTTCATGGTGTGAGGGGGATGCTTTCTGAAATTGTGCAACAGGCCTCAAAACAGGTCGTGGCTGGATCCAGAAAGACAGAAAAAAAATTAAGCATGTTAGCCCGATAAACAACTCTTATTATTTTGGTGTGGTGGTACATAACGTGTGGTGAAATTACTAATGGCACTTTCCTGTTTGGAATAGTTGCACATAGATTTACCACACACAAAAAACCACCTCATAGAAACACGTCCTGTTTATCTGCATCTTCTATTTCCCTGCTTCGCTTCATACCTATTTCTCTTCTCCTTTTCAGCCGATGTCTGATATCTCTTGATGAATATTTCCTCTCCATTTAGAAAGGGCAGCCAGTTACAACCGTCCTCCATTTTGAATTGCTAGTGGAACTAGTGATGGCTTCAGAGCTAATATCTTCTTTCCCCCGAACCTCCCTCCTCCCTCTGCCACCTTCCCACCCTGCAACTATAATTTCTTAGTCACATGAGAGAGGTGAATGAGATCTGGCTACAATTCATCTCCCTGCTTCTGGACTGGGAGTGCAGCATTCAATGCAATGCGGAGTCTTGATAAATCGCCCTTTCAATCAAATTGGTATACAGAAAGGAATGCTATCTAACATGCAATAAATCCCATAGATGCTCAGCCGGGAGTGACAGATTAAACTAATGGACTATAACAGACGGTCCAGCACTTGTGCATTATTTCGCATTGCTTTTCTCTCTCTCTCTCCACCTTGACAAAGCATTGTACATTTCATATATAATTTCAAGCAAGATCCGCCATGGATCATCTACTCCAACCACCTTTCAGGGGTGGGTGGGAGGGAGGGACTCAAGACATTATAATCATAACTAGCTCATTTAATGTTGTTGTGACTTTTTGTGTGTGGAGAAGGGTTGGCTTTTCTCCCGCAAGGACCTCGGTGGAAGGATGTGCAATGCATCTTACTGCACACAGGAAGATGGGTTGCACTCACTTTGGAATCCCTGTCGATCAGGGCCAAGTTACCCAGTGTTTTCAGTTTAGTGATTTGCATCTGAAAGTTGCTCTTTCCCCACATGAATGAATGGGGGAAGATATTCCATTCAGCTCACATTTAAAGACGAACCTAACTAATTTGCACTTTCTGAAACAGTAAAGGTAAAGGTAAAGGGACCCCTGACCATTAGGTCCAGACGTGACCGACTCTGGGGTTGCGGCGCTCACCTCGCTTTATTGGCCGAGGGAGCCGGCGTACAGCTTCTGGGTCATGTGGCCAGCATGACTAAGGCACTTCTGGCGAACCAGAGCAGTGCACAGAAACGCCGTTTACCTTCCTGCCAGATTTATCCCACCTATTTATCTACTTGTACTTTGAGGAGCTTTCGAACTGCTAGGTTGGCAGGAGCAGGGACCAAGCAACGGGAGCTCACCCCGTTGTGGGGATTCGAACTGCCGACCTTCTGATCGGCAAGTCCTAGGCTCTGTGGTTTAACCCACAGCACCACCCGCATCCCCTCTGAAACGGTACATGGACCGGAATGCGGCCATTCCTTTGCAATTCTCACTTCTCTGAATTTTGCAATGCAGTTCTTCAGTCAATCAATGTGTAGGGACGTGAACATATTTCGGGAAAGTGTGCCTAAAAATGCACATATTAGTGAAAATGATGCACTACATTTGGGGGATTCGCTATTTAAAAAATGGGTATATTAGGGGAAATGGCATAAAAATGTATATGTTGGGAGAAATTCTGAATAAAATGCCAATGAATGTTCATTTGCAAACTAAAATGGAAATGAGGAGAACTGTCCTTAAGATTGGAAAAATGAGTGGCCACAATTGACAGATTCATTCACCTTTGGCAACCATTTTACTTATTTTTGACAAAGGAAACTGAGGTGTATTCAGGAACACCATTAAAATGATTAGTGCTCCCTGCCATTAATAACCCCAGAAATTGAGGATTAAGCCTGCTCCTATGTGCATAGAACCATCTGGGATTCTGTTTCCTCATCATACAAAGAGTAGCAGTTTCTGATTTCCCCCAATCTTAAATTCTTCCCATTTCCACATCAAGTTTGTGAATTTATTTTTAAATTCACCAGCCTGGTCCCTCACACTAAACTTGCTTTTACGTACAGGCACCAAGCTCAATGGAGCTATGCCCCATTCAGGACTCAGTCAGCTGCACTGCAGGCAGCCAATTCAAGGCTACAGCACGTTTGGAGTAGTGAATTTCCCAGGGGGTCCAAAGAATAGCAAATAGGATACCCATCCTCTCAGAATTCATTCTCTGGGCTCTGCACGCCTCTGCTCTTCCACCTGCCCTGCCACCCCAGCAACAAGGGATGCTTAAAAGAAGCACCCTAAAAGTTGGAGGGATTTATAGCAGAATCAACAGTATATTCAGGGAATAAAGGGGGGGGCACGTCCACCTAGCACCGACTGTACTCTCTAACAAGACTATATAGTGAGATTGCATTTGATGGCTTACAAGAGTATTGATCTGTGTGTAGTTCTCAGTGGTGCTACATTCGTTTTAACATTGATCTCGGTTTCATTACACCACTGCATCATGCACCCTTGGTGTCATCTCGGTGCCCCCTCTATAAAACCAAAGTGCTTTTTTGTTGCTGGCCAGATATACAGACGTTTTGTGTATCTTGTAATTCAAAACAAATCAATTCCAAGCCTATTTAGCCACAGTTGCGCATGCGGGGAGAAAGACCCCATTCTGAAAATATTGACCTTTAATGACTTAAATCCAGAAAAGCAAGGGAACTTTGAGAATAAAAGGACCTTGACATATATGTGTGTGTTTTTTAAAAAAAGACATAGGGTACGGTTTTGTTTGGGTCACTTGGTTTTTGTTGCGGTGGTTATTCTTCTGCATTATTTGTGCTGCCTTTTGCAGACAACTGAAAGACCATTTCTTTCCCTAATGGGCTTCCACATTCCCCCTCGCCTTCATTTGGAAAACATTGATTTTCCCCCTCCCCCAAATGCCTTCCCCCTGTGATTCTGTTTAATATATGAATACGTCTGTGTAATGCCACCAAGACATATATAACTACAGCTCTGGGAGAGAAAGTTGGTTTTCCTAGTGGAGGTGAAGGCAGCTTCAGCAAGGTGGACTCTATATCTCAAAGCGGCAGTTCATAGAATCATAGAATCATAGAGTTGGAAGAGACCACAAGGGCCATCGAGTCCAACCCCCTGCCAAGCAGGAAACACCATCAGAGCACTCCTGACATATGGTTGTCAAGCCTCTGCTTAAAGACCTCCAAAGAAGGAGACTCCACCACACTCCTTGGCAGCAAATTCCACTGTCGAACAGCTCTTACTGTCAGGAAGTTCTTCCTAATGTTTAGGTGGAATCTTCTTTCTTGTAGTTTGGATCCATTGCTCCGTGTCCGCTTCTCTGGAGCAGCAGAAAACAACCTTTCTCCCTCCTCTATGTGACATCCTTTTATATATTTGAACATGGCTATCATATCACCCCTTAACCTCCTCTTCTCCAGGCTAAACATGCCCAGCTCCCTTAGCCGTTCCTCATAAGGCATCGTTTCCAGGCCTTTGACCATTTTGGTTGCCCTCCTCTGGACACGTTCCAGTTTGTCAATGTCCTTCTTGAACTGTGGTGCCCAGAACTGGACACAGTACTCCAGGTGAGGTCTGACCAGAGCAGAATACAGTGGCACTATTACTTCCCTTGATCTAGATGCTATACTCCTATTGATGCAGCCCAGAATTGCATTGGCTTTTTTAGCTGCCACGTCACACTGTTGGCTCATGTCAAGTTTGTGGTCAACCAAGACTCCTAGATCCTTTTCACATGTACTGCTCTCAAGCCAGGTGTCACCCATCTTGTATTTGTGCCTCTCATTTTTTTTGCCCAAGTGCAATACTTTACATTTCTCCTTGTTAAAATTCATCTTGTTTGTTTTGGCCCAGTTCTCTAATCTGTCAAGGTCGTTTTGAAGTGTGATCCTGTCCTCTGGGGTGTTAGCCACCCCTCCCAATTTGGTGTCATCTGCAAATTTGATCAGGATGCCCTTGAGTCCATCATCCAAGTCGTTGATAAAGATGTTGAATAAGACCGGGCCCAAGACAGAACCTTGTGGCACCCCACTAGTCACTCTTCTCCAGGATGAAGAGGAACCATTGATGAGCACCCTTTGGGTTCGGTCAGTCAGCCAGTTACAAATCCACTGAGTGGTAGCATAGTCAAGACCACATTTTACCAGCTTCTTTACAAGAATATCATGAGGCACCTTGTCAAATGCCTTGCTGAAATCAAGGTAGGCTACATCCACTGCGTTCCCTTCATCTACCAGGCTTGTAATTCTGTCAAAAAACGAGATCAGGTTAGTCTGACATGACTTATTTTTCAGAAATCCATGCTGATCACAGCATTCCTTTCTAGGTGCTCACAGACTGTTTGCTTAATGATCTGCTCCAGAATCTTCCCTGGTATTGATGTCAGACTGACTGGGCGGTAATTATTTGGGTCCTCTCTTTTCCCCTTTTTGAAAATAGGGACAACATTTGCCCTCCTCCAGTCTGCCGGGACTTCGCCCGTTCTCCAGGAATTCTCAAAGATGACTGCCAGTGGTTCTGAGATCACATCTGCCAGTTCTTTTAATACTCTTGGATGCAGTTCATCTGGCCCTGGAGACTTGAATACATCTAAACTAGCCAAGTATTCTTGTACTATCTCCTTAGTTATTCTGGGCTGTGTTTCCTTTGCTGAATCATTTGCTCCAAATTCTTCAGGTCGGGCATTGTTTTCTTTATCGGAGAAGACTGAGGCAAAGAAGGCATTGAGGAGTTCAGCCCTTTCTGTGTCCCCTGTTTGCATTTCACCATCTTCTCCTCTGAGTGACCCCACTGTTTCTTTGTTCTTCCTTTTGCTACTGACATACCCATAAAAGCCTTTTTTGTTGCTTTTAACCTCTCTGGCAAGCCTGAGTTCATTCTGTGCTTTAGCTTTTCTGACTTTGTGTCTACACGTGCTGGCTATTTGTTTGAATTCCTCTTTGGTGGTTTCCCCCCTTTTCCATTTTTTGTACACATCCTTTTTAAATCTTAACTCAGTTAAAAGTTCTTTAGATAGCCACCCTGGCTTCTTTAGGCTCCTTCCATGTTTCTGTCTCATTGGTATTGCCTGACGTTGTGCTTTTAGTATCTCCCTCTTAACAAACTCCCAGCCATCATGAACTCCCTTTCCTTTTAGTATTACTGTCCATGGGATCTCACCCAGCACTTCCCTAAGTTTTATGAAGTCAGCTTTCTTAAAGTCAAGAAATTGAGTCCTAGTATGCTTGGCTGCTCCTTTCCGCTGTATAGTAAACTTCAGAAGAGCATGATCACTCGCGCCTAATGATCCTTCCACTTCTACCCCACTAACCAGGTCATCAACATTGGTTAGGACCAGATCTAAAATGGCTGTTCCTCTTGTTGCTTCTCCCACTTTCTGGACAATGAAGTTGTCTGCAAGGCCAGTGAGGAATCTGTTTGACCTTATGCTCTTGGCTGAGTTTGACATCCAACAAATATCCAGGTAATTGAAGTCCCCCATTACTACTATCTCCCTTCCTTTTGCATGCTTGGCCATCTGTTCCAGGAAGGCATCATCTATGTCCTCCGTTTGGCTTGGGGATCTATAGTAAACTCCCACAATGAGGTCCCTGTTATTCTTCTCTCCCTTAATTTTGACCCAAATGCTCTCACTTTGGCTTTGAGGTTCTAAATCTTGGATCTCTTCACAGGTATACACATCCCTGACATATAACGCCACTCCTCCTCCTTTCTTGTCTGGTCTGTTTCTCTGAAATAGATTGTATCCCCCCATTATTACATTCCAATCGTGGGACTTATCCCACCAGGTTTCAGTGATGCCTATTATGTCATATTTAGTTTGCTGTACCAAGAGCTCAAGCTCATCTTGTTTATTTCCCATGCTTTGCGCATTAGTGTACAGACATTGAAGTCCATTAATCATTCCCCCGTGTCTCTTATTTAAGGATTTTTTCCTCCCACCATTAGGTCTGTGTGCTGTTTGCTCCATTTGGTCTATGGCATTTGGATGATCATCTTCATCAATTGATAGACTCCTACCTTCAGGAGCACTGTCTCCCTCCCCCACATTAGTCAGTTTAAAGCCCTCCTGATGAGGTTTCTGAGATTTTTGGCAAAAACATTTCTCCCAACCGTTGTGAGGTGCAGCCCATCGCTTGCCAGAAGTCCATCTTCAAGAAACTGCAGTCCGTGATCTAAGAATCCAAACCGTTCCTGTTTACACCATTTGCGAAGCCAGCTGTTCACTTCCACTATTTTTCCCTCTCTCCCTGGGCCACGTCGTTCAACTGGGAGGACAGATGAGATGACAATTTGTGCATTTAATTGCTTCAATTTCCTGCCCAGAGCCTCGTAGTCTCTTTTGATCTTCTGGAGGCTATTGCTTGCAGTGTCATTGGTTCCCACATGAACCAAGAGGAAGGGGTATTTGTCAGTGGGTTTTATGATTCCTTGCAGTCGTTCAGTTACATCTTGGATCTTAGCCCCGGGGAGACAGCACACTTCCCGAGACATCTACACTTCCCGAGTTGCTACGGTCTTGTATTCCACTTCCTAGATTTGCTGTATTTGTCTATACAAGTTAAGCCAAAAGGCGACCAGATATTGTTTTTGCCTTGTGCTTAGCAAATTATTCATATCTTGCGCATACAGTGTCAATGAATTCCTTTAACACAAATTTGCTGCAGCATTTTTCTCCTTGTTTGTCTTGAAATATTGGGCACAGGTGAGACATCACATCAGCAGAGTGTGTCATGGCATAAGAGGAGCCTTACACTATTGAGTCAGGACGTTAGTCCACCAAGCCTGCTCCATCTTCCCTGGATACATCTTCTCCATGGGACGTTCCCTCCCTCCACCCTCTCACTAGTAACTGCCTCTTTGCTATCATCCAATATGTCTGTTGGTGACGTCCCAGGCAGTCCATAGGCAATGACAACAGCTCAGGAAGCATATGCATAGCCTCCCATTATACACTGAGGAAGGGGGAAGGTGTAATGAACACAAATTTAATGGTAGGTGTTTTTAGAAAGACATTTATATAGAAATAGAAGGAGGCATGCTTAAGCCCTGCTGTTCTCAACATTCCTTTCATGGGTGGCCTTGGGAAAAGCTTTGCCAGACATCCCTGAAAGGCAAATTGTCAGGAGCCCAGGTTCCCAGCTTGATAACACAGAAAGTGTAGCTAATGAAAAAGGAGGATTTATTGCAAAAACAAACAGATAGCTCCAGACGGCTCTAACAAAGCCTCCAGCATCATTACTCAAGGTGACCCTTCTGAAGACTCCTTCCAGCGTCTCCAGCAGATATTGAACTTACGACCCTTATGTCTCTTGTTTTACTTCCTGTCTAACAACCCTCCCATTCGCCGCCTCCTCGGACTTACTGGATCAGCTCCAACCTCTTCTGGTTCTGAGAGGCTGTCTCTGAATTTATTCGCACCTGATTGTGCTTCCGGCAAGCTTTGGCTGTGTTCTAGCCTGCTCTCAGCTACTGCCTTATCAGCCTCTCCATCAAGGTCAGGAAGAGCCAAAGTCTGCAGCTGCCGGCTCTCCCCTGTCTAACATCAAAGCCTCTCTGTTCCTGGCTGCTTTCTGCAGTTGACTGCAAACCTTCGCTTGGAGCTGGCTCATTCCTGACACAAATTCAGGCACAGTGAGTGGGATGCCTACCATCCAACAGCATCCACTGGTTTCTGCCTGGCAATTCCCTCCCTAACTTGCCAACTTCCACTGCTTCTACCCATGAATATCCACTCCTGCATTTGCAAGGAGACCACTACCACCCTTGAGCATATTATTCCCAGGCATGCTGTATCTGGAGGGCAACCTCACCTGGGTGAATGCATCCAGACACACACCATTCACCTCAATCACGTTTGAAACATCCCATCCACAGAAAAAGGCACACACCAGCTGACATCCATGAAAAATGCCATTGGGCACACTCACTCATCAGCCGCTCTCCATTCATTCACATACACGCCTCAGCTTCACTCCACAAATATCCACAGAGCTTCTGTCCACTGGCTTCCAAAGATGAACCTCAGCCAGTTTACATCAACAAGCACCAGCCTACTTCAGCCTTACAGAACCCTCCAGCTTCCAAATGCAAACTCATCCAACTTTCACTCCCCAGGACCTGCCAGCTTGCACCAGGTCCATTGTCAGACATCAGCGACAATGAACACCAGCCACCTTTAACCCCACAATGCCCCTCAGCAAGTGAACTTAGCCTCTCATTGCTCCACAGCACCCTCCTGCTAGATGATCACTTCTTTCCATCTGCCTGTTTGCCTCTTTGTGGAGGGAGACCAGCCAGTGCTTAATGCCATGACTGTTACCCCATGTCTTCAGTTAGGGGAGAGAAGAGGGCTTTCCCTTTGGCTTTCTTCTTGCCCCACCTTTATAGCCACTCAACTACCATGTGCTTTGGTGACCTCACAGGCAGTCCACAACCAATAGCAACAGCCGGGGAGGCATTGTTGTGGCCTCAGACCTCACAATGGTGGTTGCATATCAGCAGTGATGTGTTTGTTTGCTCGGTTATTGCTAAAATAACTTATAGCCCACTCCTGATTTGTGCTGAAACCAGAGAAGGGCATATCATAAACCTGGGATGGTGAGTGTTTTTCAGTCAAAGGACCACATTCCTTTCTTGGCTACCTTCTGAAGGCTACATGCCAGTGCTGGGTTCAGCCAGTGGGAAAAAGCAGTGAAGCAATGGATACGATTTATCTTTGTACAGTAGTCTCCATTCTCAAAGTTTCAACACTAACACTTCTTCTCTCTTTCCAGTTAAGCAAGAAACACAATCACAGTTTATAGAAGTATTCCACCCAGGTGAAAGCACTCAAGGAGGATGCAGAACACGGCTGGTGGAGGGTTTAGCCTAGGAAGAAACCTGAGGGCTAGATAGAGTGGTCTGGAGGTCATTTTTGTTCCATTTAGCCATCATGGCTTGTAGTCATTAATAGCCTTATTTTCTACAAATTTTTATCATTATTATTATTCCCCACCTATCTGACTGGGTTGCCCCAGCCACTCTGGGCGGCTTCTAACATATACAAAAACATAATAAAACATTACACATTGAAAGCTTCCCTATACAGGGCTGCTTTCAGATGTCTTCTAAAGGTTATATAGTTACTCATCTCCTTGACATTGGATGGGAGGGCATTCAACAGGGTTGGTGCCACTGCCGAGTAGGCCCTCTGCTTGGTTCCCAGTAGCTTCACTTCTTGCAGTGAAGGAACCACCAGTGAGATTTTCACTGGATCTCACTGCCTGGGCTGAACAATGGGGATGGAGGTGCTCCTTCAGGTATACAGGGCTGAGGCTATTTAGGGCTTTAAAGCTCACCACCAACACTTTGGATTGTGCTTGTAAACATACCCCTAAAAGCCACCTAAGCTTTCATTTGGTCATTACCAAAGCTACTGGTAGCAAATTCTAGCATTCCAATATGTGCAATGCCATAGTTTAAAGATATTTTACCTGTGCCATTTTTTAACTCTAAGAACCTGGGAAATGAGCAATCACCAGAAGGTCAAGGGCAGCTCCCAAGTGGCAACCTGACCACCAGTTTGTGGATTCCTAATTATCAACTTCACCTGTTCCACCATCTATGACATAAACCAGTAGTAGCCAATGTTGTGCCGTCCAGATGTTGTTGGACTACAACATCCATCACCCCTGACCACAGATGGGAGTTGTAGCCCAGCAATATCTGGAGGGGCACCACCTTGGCTACTGCTGCCATAAAATCCATGGTTGGAAAAAAACAAATTGTGATTTGCTTGTCAGAAGGGAAAGACTGCAATGGCTAGTGAAAATGGATAAAGCTGAAAAACAATTACACCACTGCCTATCATTGATGCTATATAAAATATCATGTCAGTGTTTTCATTGTAAACCCATAATTTTGGGGATTTATATCACTTATTGCACTTAAGATGACTATTCTGCTGAAGCAACAAATACAAACGATAATAAGAACAAAAAGTATCATTTAAGTACCGTGCTGAGCAATAACTATGCATCATCCCTCAAGCACTGAACAACAACTATACATCACTTTATTCGAGGAAAGGGAAATTGTAGTGAGGTCAAGGCATTAGGTACAAATCTGTCTCTGCAGAATATAATAGTTGGGAAGAACATCAATTTCCATGTGGGGTGTCTTCCCTAGGAAGTAAAATAGATAATTCCAGCCTAGAATGTGATGACTCCTTAGACATTTCCTTGTCAAGCACCCAATTTTAATGAAGTTTGTTTCTGCCTTTCTTCTGGCTCTCCAACAAGGCAGCCGTTCAAAAAGCTGGCCCGTTCAAATATGGGGCTGACCATTACTGGTGGCTGGGTCTCATTGAGTCTAGTAGGGCAGAAGGTAGGGAACCCAATATTAGGTGAGACCAGAGCCAATGATGAATTCTTGTTTTGTCCACAACTATCTCACTGCTGAGTTCTGCAAGGGCAACACTGAAACTCAGGAGGAGAAAGCTGGTAGCCAAGGCCACAGCTGGGTTGGTTGTAAGGAAGGAAGCAGACAGATGGGGGTTGGCTAAGGGCAAAATGAGTTTAGTGGGGCAATGCCCCATTCATCTTAAGAGAGAAGTCTCCACTGCTTGCCTCTGACAGCCTTCCAACTCTACTTGGTAAAGCAGGACACATCCCACTCCTCAAGAGAGACCACTTATGAATGATGTCCCCTTTTAGGTTTTTCCAAGGAGACATAGAAACAGAAAGCTCGTACTTCTTTTTGATCCTTATTGTAACATGAAATAACACCCTAAAGCTCTGTCTCCCCCCCCCCCCAAATCAGCAAGTCAGGAATATGTCAAAGTGTTTAGAGGCCATCGTAGTGTTCGGATATGCATATATATGATTGACTATTGGTACCTTCTAGGAATAGAAGCCCATTTCATTGAGGAACCTCTCGAATGAATGATTAGATAATCATTTTGATGTGCCTGAATTATGTAATTTGTATTGATGGTACTGAAACGCCACGTTCAGTAAACGAATTTGTCTGGGTTGACTTTATTTTGACTATACTTGTCTACTCAAACGTAATTTTGTCCCCATGAGATCTTCTCTGGCTTGCAATAGTGAATAAGATATTGTACATGCATGATCAGCATTCAGCAGACTCATACCCAAAGCCAGCTGCTTTGGGTGGTGGTGGTGGGGCTTATCATATTGAAATAAATTCTTTACACTTAACCCATTACTTCCTAATGAAACCATCACTTTTTTGTGAAACTGGAGTACTTTGCATTCATTACTTGCATGAAGGAGCAACACAACTATGAAAGCGTTGTGGGACCATGACCTCAGCCCCACATCTATTTTCATGCGGCTCCTTCTGGCTTCCCACATATTAGGGAAACCATTTGAAAACAGGGGTCCTGCTATACTACTTGTATAGGCTTCTCACTTGATCAAGAACCCTGCTGCTGACATCTGCCCAGAACACAAGTAGCATTTAGATGACCAAATCCACTTGGCTGACAATCTTTCGTTTGGCAAGTCTTCTCCATTTGGGTCAGTTCTTTTGATTGCAAAACATTTCCTTGCAAATGTTTTATGGGATTGTTGTCCCTCATCCAGCTGCACAACCCACCATATCTTTGTCTGGGGTCAAAATCTTTTGCATTCCCAAGTGTTGCTCCACCTAGACTTGTGATATGGAATAAGTGCAGAGCAAATGAAGCCAACTTCAGTTTCCAGCGGGGAAATATGATAATATCCATGCATGTTATGCATGCATGCAATGCGTAAGTGCATCAACATTATGAGCTCTGGTGGGAAAGGATGAGGTTGTTGTCCGCTCCAACAAGGTTCATTAATCATTCATATAAATAATAATAATAATAATAATAATTTATTATTTGTACCCCGCCCATCTGGCTGGGTTTCCCCAGCCACTCTGGGCGGCTTCCATAGAAACAAAAAATAGAGTAAAATATCACAGATTAAAAACCTCCCTGAACAGGGCTGCCTTAAGATGCCCTCTAAATGTCAGGTAGTTATTTATTGCTTTGACATCTGATGGGAGGGCATTCCACAGGGCGGGCGCCACTACCGAGAAGGCCCTCTGCCTGGTTCCCTGTAGCTTTGCTTCTCGCAATGAGGGAACCGCCAGAAGGCCCTCGGCGCTGGACCTCAGCGTCCGGGCAGAACGATGGGGGTGGAGACGCTCCTTCAGGTATACTGGGCCGAGGCCGTTTAGGGCTTTAAAGGTCAACACCAACACTTTGAATTGTGCTCGGAAACGTACTGAGTCTATTGCAAGTCAAGGCGATGGAAGCCCATTCACTCTATCACCAGACTTCATGAGGGTTCTACATGGCATTCCCCGGTATCATTGGATCACAAGTCCCATCACCCCCAGCCAGCATGCCCAAGGGTGAGGTATGCTGGGCACTGTAGTCCAGCAACCTTTGGAGAACATCACATTGACTACACCCATTTAGAGGCATTTTGCTGGTAAAAGCTGCTGGGGGGGGGAAATTTTCAATAGAGAAACCACGTACCAAGAAAGAGTTAAGCAGTTACTCTCCTCCTGTGCTAGCCTTCTACATCAAACATCAACCTCAGTTTGGCACATTGTTTTTTTAAAAAAGGAAGAAGAAACAAAAACAAGTAACCGCGTAATTACACATACCCTGCAGTCCTGCCCTCTGTCCTACTGAGTAATAAACTGGAACTAAATTTTACAGCTCTGACTGCTGCTCAGCAAAAGGGAGACAAGGATTTACAGCTGGAAGTGAGTGATCAAGGATGACCAAAGGAGCATAAAAAGCTGCCACACACCAAGGCAAACCAATGGTCTAGGCAGCTCTGTATTGTCTACACTGACAGCGTTTGCACTTTGTGGCAAAACTCCGTGAATATTGTACTATGAATACTCCAATCGTGCCCTCTCTGCTAGTGTGGGGAAATCGGACCACAACCCCCAGCACAGCATTGCATCCAATCCTTAGTACCCATTTTACAGGTAGGAAACACAGAAGATCTGATATGTTCACATTCCCATAGATTGCGTAACCGTACAGAGCTTTAGCCATTGTTGTTCCTGTTTTTGTTCAACTATTAGGAGTTAGACACCTCTTGTCATGGACTGGCTGGATGCAGAGGAGTGGTGGGAGGCACTAGTTGGGGAACCCCCAAGGGAACCCCCAGGGGAAGAAGGCTCAGAGCCAGGGGTTTGGTGGTGGGATGATGATGAGCGATCAGAGGTAAAAGAAAGAATAGACTGTTGGGAGGAGGGGGTGTCTAAAGCTGAAGAGGCAACAGTGTTTAGTGAGCTGGAAGAAGCTGGGGCTCTTAGAATCAGTCCTGATTCGGACACTGGAGAGGAGGGCAGACACGAGATACAGATGAATCCAGCTGCTGAAGACCAGCTCCCCACTCCTCTAGTCTCCCAGAACACAGAGAGAAATGAAAAGAGCAGAAGAGAGATTGGTTGCACAGAGACTCAGTCTCTGATTGCTTGGGGTAAAAGACCTAGAGAGGAGCGGAATTAAGCAGCTATGGGAAGGTGGGGACCTTCAATCCTGGCAACTGCCTCATTGGGACAAGACCTACTGAAAAGAGTTCCTGGGGTGACTAGGTCTGCACTGTTTTGGTTTCTTTGAATAAAGAGTTAACTTCACTGACACCTGTGCTTGTTTATTGCTGACCTGCACCTCCTGACATCTTTTATATTCTTCTGACAATCATCCAAAGACCTACCAGTAGATGCTGTTTGTGTCCACCTGTTCCTTGGAGCACTGCAATTCAAACCTGGGTCTCTAGGTATTGTTGGACTACGACTTCCATAATCTCCAACCAGTTTAGCTAATGGTCAGGAATGATGGGAGTTGAAGTCCAGCAACATATGGAGACCTAACGCTGAAGAACACTCTCCTAGAACACAGCTGAAATCAGTGCCACTGTGTCTTCTAAATCTGAGTCTTTCATGACACTGACCAATCTTGAACTTGTTTATTTCAAGCCATGTCAGTGTCTAACATAATATTGAAGATTCCTTGTCCCCAAATGTGACAAAGAAGGAAATGTGACAGACGGCCTTCCCTTCTAGCAATGAGCTGGAACTTTTGCTTATTGAAATTTGTTATCTTATGAAACAGTCTCTTTTCATCAGAATCATCACAAAAGGAGCATTTGTTGAGATTTTGCAATCTGTACGTTTATTTAAATTTAATTGAGTAATTAATCAGTTAAAAGCCGGTTAATTCATCAACATAATAAAACTGTTGACAGCCCTTCTCAGATTAATAAGTCTGTGATTCTCTCCCCTTTAAAGCATGTAAGCAGTGAAGCAAGCTGTTAGCTTCCGGCCTTTGCAGAGTCTATTCTCTCCCTAATATTAATAACCTCTGAGTGAAGGAAAGAGAGAGCAAACACAACCCAGTGCTTCATCCTATCACCTCACCTCCTTCCCTGCACTACAGTCCTTTGCCTCACGCTTCATGAGGCTAGTATTAATTCAGAACCTAGTATGGCCTTCACTGCGCTTGAGCCATTCAGATTTATGAGTAGGACAAAATTAAACTGGGTTGAAAGAGGACATTCATCTCCTCCTTCACTTATTTATTACATTTGTATTCCACCCTTCCTCCAAGGAAATTAGGTGTGTGCACCAAGCCGACTCCAGAGGTTGGTGAGGTCACGTATTTGCTGGGTCCACTAGACGGGCAAAGAAGTTTCCAGCACCACCAGCAGGTCAACAATACCATCATGGAGAGGGTCAGAAGCAGGACAAGAAAACTCTTGTTTTCTATTGTACCACCTCTGAATGGGTAGCTCATGGAGGCCTGGTCTACATATGGAGGAGAACCAAGTGGTAGGATGGTGTAGATGTAAATATATGGGCTGTTCCACTTCAGACTGCTGGTGCAGAATTCCAGTTCTGAATGCAAAAACCAAAATAAAAAAGCAATCATGGAATCAAAGTGTTAGGTTTCCCCTTGCCAATCCAAGAAACCTCTTTGTATATTTTTATACCCTGACATAGCAAGGAGGAAGGTTCTATTCAAACTTATTACCTTCTGTGCTGAGTTTTCCTTTGCCAATGAGATTTTGACATAGGGGGACATTAAAAATGTGGTCATTCACCTGAAGTCTGAAATGGCACCATCTATTCTGCCATCTCTGCATGACTCTCCTGGACTAAGTGTTTCAGCACTTCAGTCATTTGGATTGCCCTGACCTGCAGTTTGAGAATGGTCCTTACATCCCCCCCCCTCTCTCTCTGTGTGTGTGTGGCCATTTACTACTACTACTACTACTACTAATAATAATAATAATAATAATAATACGCCATCCATCTGGCTGGATTTCCTCAGTCACTCTGGGATGCCCCCAACAGATTCAAAGCCCAATAAAACATCAAACATTAAAAACTTCCCTAAACAGAGCTGCCTTCAGATCAAGGTCATGACATTTAAAAATATTTGAACCCTATCTCTTCCAACTCTCTCAGCAGATTTACACGACAAGCCTACGTGGGTTTTGTGCCAGTATGAGTAATGTGGCTTCCCCTCAAAACTCCTGTGAATTGTCATTTGCTTCGTCTGCTAGGAATTTTCTGCTAGAGAACCATAGTTTTTATCAAAGAACTATAATTCCCTGGATAGAGTGTGTCTTTTAAATCTGATTAAGGCTGCAATCTGTCCCATTAAATGTGCCTTCTCCTGTCCCTCTATGATCATTCGCTTATTCCCTCCACTACTTAATGGTGCTGGCATTTCTCCCCAAGCCTGCCAAACTCTTGAGGAAGTTCTGTTTAAAGCCCCATCATCAATAGTGGCTTTATTACACAGCCAGCTGCTACATGCATCCAATATGTTGCTTATTGAATTATACATGCTTTTGTTGTTGTTGTTAAGTTCCTCTATATTTTTGTTAAAAGAAAAATCTATAGGGATAAGAGGACAGCTTCCTTTGTTATTACTGAGCCCCCTCTCTACAAACTGAGGGGTTTGTGGCTGGTTGTGGTTGTTGTTCTGTTTGTTTTTGCATTAAAGATGGAGCCATCTGTTCCTGTGAAAATGTGCCAGATAAGTGAGAAACAATTAATTCTGGTAGTTAGTGAACTGTGAAACCTGTCTTCTTGACAATATTCAGCGTTTTCGGCTCTGGACAACAAAGTCAGTGCACAGTCAAGAAGAGATCATGGCCATAGAACAATTGATTGAAAGTAGGACCAGTAATGGTGCATCAATCTTTTTATTTTTTATTTTTTTAAAAACTCCCATTGTTTGATTGACATGATGAGTCGGAGCCTCGTTGGAGGAAATGATTCAACTGATAAACATTTGCTCCAATCCTGCTAAAGAAAGATGGGACTAGGGACTCAGCTATACAGCTGCAAATATAATGTTTTAAGTAGTTTTAAGTGTTTTTATACAAATGTGACACTAGATGGCGAAGGTAAGCTTAATGGCAAATTCAATATATTTTAAAAACTTTTTCAAAAAAAAGGACTTTCAGAGTGTTCTTTATATGTGTTTAGATTTCACCTAGGGCTGCAAGGTTTAGATTTCACCCGGGGGAGCGAAACTCAGACCCTGTGGGCAAAATGTGGCCCTCCAGGTCTCACTATGTGGCCCACAGGTATCTTCCATAGGCCACACCTCCTTACTAGCCACGCCTCTCTCCCTAGGCCACAACTCTCATTGGCCTTGCTGTTGCAGATATTAATATTGTACAGCTTGAAGCAACAGGATGAATAAAAACTGACTCCTCTTGGAATAAAAATTGTCTAGACCCAAAATATGACTTCAAAGCTTTACTAAGAGAACTTTCTTCAAAACAGAACATACAACAATCAAAGCTACATCCAGATACTTGTATAATATCATGTGCATTTCAATACAGATTTGTTTTCTTATAATTTGAAATAACTCCAAACAGACCTAATAACAAAGGTCTGTCTCTCCCCAGAGTCTCCATTAACCTGGAGCTATTTTCTCTTCAGGAGAGACCTCATACATCCTTTGTTGTCTGTGGCTTCCAGACAAAGACTCAAAGGCAACTCCCTTCAAAATGGTGATTTGCAACTGCATACCTCTCACATGATCAAAAGTTGTTGTTGTTGTTGTTGTTGTTAAAATTTATTCCTATAGGTCACAGGGCGGTTCACAGGATAAAAGCAGAATATAAAACCATAAAATACATAATCAAGATAAAAACAAAAATAACCCAATAGCCCGCCCCCAGCACATTTTAAAAGGGCATTTGTCAAGGCTGCCTCAGGTCTCAGCTCACAAAAGACCAACGCCAATCTCTTCTTATATACAAAAGTGTTTATTGCAGTTCATTGTTTGCTTCATATCCGAGGCGCGCAGCCCCACGTCTGTACGCTTAGACCGTTGAAGTCCCCTCTGAGTCAGTCCCTCCCCTGCACCAGTTTAAGAGCCTTGCGCTGCTCCACCTCTTTCTCTCTTTCCTTTTCCTCAGGGTCTTCCTGCCCGCTGGGGTTTCGCCCCTCCTGGATTCCCCTGACGCGCTATCCCCCGACTGCTCTTCCCCCCTCCTGCGGGCTTTAGGACCTGGCCCTTCCTCCGGGCTCCCTGTACTTCCGCGCGCCTCTACATTTGAACTTGGCACGCGCGCCCAACCTCTAACGTTCCTTTTGACAGCTACACTACTCCCTTCACTACTCCCCTCCCCTTCCGGGAGGGTGGCTTGCTCCGACCTCCCTCCCTTCTCTGCTGCCGGAGCTGCTTCCCCTGATACACTGGAACCTCTACCCCCTTCGCTGCACTCTGGCGGGGAGGCTGGTCCTGACGCCCAGCTGCCACTTTGGGATCCCCCGCTGGCCCCCTGTTCCTGACACGTCCCCCCTGGGGATCCCCTGGCCTTGACCACTGGCGCCCCCTTCTGGGAATCCTCTGATTCGCTGGAAAGACTCATGGAATCTCTTGAGTCATTGTCATCCTCTTCCTCACTGTCCTGGGATTCATCCCCATCGCTCTCCATCTCCTCCCTACCCTGTGCCTCTGTCCCCGAACCCCTGACATCCATCCCCCCCTCGAAGCCCCCCCTTCCCCCCTCCCGCTGCTCGGGCGCAGGTTCCGGGAGCTCCGTTGTAGCAGGGGTAGATGCTGGATACAGTTCGTCAACGTCGATCTCCTCTGCTTCCAGTTCAGTGTATGAGTGCTCGAAACCGGGGTCCTCCCCCAACACATCCAAACCCTTCCCTCCCCCTGTTACTTCAGGCGATGCTGCTTGCCAAGGCCCCCTTCGCCACCCCACTTCTGGTTGATCGTCCCACCAATAAGAGCGGTCCGTGTCCACCCCCGAGCACGATCCCCTTGGAGGGCTCGATTCCGGCGTGGTCTCCTCTGCGGAGGAGAACCCCCGGAAGGTGCTGCCTGAAAGTGTGGGCGTAAAAAGCCAGTCGTCAAAATACTCCGCTGGCATGGGCCTGTGTGGGAAGAGTGCATGGAACTCGTCTTTAAGAAGAGGTTCCTCCAGAGCATAATCTGGCACCCAACTGTTGGCGCTGGCCGGGGTACCTTCCCTGGCGAGGAGGTATTCCACTCCCTCCTCCCCCCACCTCGAGTCCAGAATTTCCGTGACCTCGTTGAGCGTCGGGGTCCTCGGTGACTTCCCCCCCCCCCTGGTGACTTTCTACGTGGGTCTGGTGCCGTCCCTGGCTCCTGAAATCTGTGTGGGGCCTTGTAGGGTGTAAGCACCGACCTATGAAAGACCGGGTGCATTCTGGAACCTTCTGGGAGGGTCAACCGAAAAGCTACGGGATTGATCCTGCCCTCAACTTGGTATGGCCCTAGCTGTTTGTGTCCTAGCTTCTTCTTAGCTAACGACTTGGCCGGCACCGCCTGGGCTGCTAACCATACCCAGTCCCCCACCTGGATGTCTTCTCCTGCCCTCCTGTGCCTGTCTGCCTGCACTTTGTAGGCGTGTTTAGCTAGTTCCAAGTGCCGTCGTAGCTCCTCGTGGACCTCCTGCAATTCTGCTGCTAAATGCTCAGCTCCCTGCGACTCCCCCTGCGTCGTTGTCTCCAACGCCGGGAAGGTTCTGGGATGTCGCCCATTGTTGGCGAAGAACGGTGTCACCCCCGTTGACGCGTGCTTCGTGTTGTTGTAGGCAAACTCGGCCATCGGTAAGTAGTCCACCCAATTTGCAGGCTTTTGATTGGCGTAACATCGCAGGTACTGCTGCATGATGGCGTTGACCCTCTCCGCTTGGCCGTTGGTTTGCGGGTGTCTCGCCGACGCTAAGTTGATCTTGACATTCAGGATGCCCAGGAGTTTCTGCCAGAAACTGGAAATGAATTGGCGACCCCGGTCGGACAGGATGGACCGCGGTAAGCTGTGCACCCGGAACACGTGGTCTATGAACAGCTTGGCGGTCTGTTCCGCTGTTGCCACCTTCGCGCAAGGAATGAAGTGCGCCATCTTGGTAAACAGATCTACAACCACAAGCACCGCCGTCTTGCCCCGCGAACTGGGCAGATCAGTAACAAAGTCCAGCGCCACCCTATCCCACGGCTGTAGTGGCGTCTCCAGCGGTTCCAGCAATCCCGCTGGCTTCTTGTGCACTGGCTTGGACCTCTGACAAGTGTCACACCTGGCGACGTAATCCGCGACCTCTCCCCGCATCTGGGGCCACCAAAAGTCTCTGGCTACTAAGTCCGCCGTCTTTTCTTTGCCAAAGTGACCCGCGCTGGGTGCGTCGTGTAACTGCTGTAGAATCTTCGCGCGGAGATCGTCTCCCGGCACGTAGAGAGCACCTTTGCGGGTCAGCAGGCCATCGCGTATCTGGAATTCGCCGTCCTTTGCTGTCCCTCTTCGCACCTCCTCCATCTTGGATTGTGCGAACGGATCCGTCTGTAGCGCGCGTCGTACCGCGTCCAGGTCCACGGCGGCGGAAGCGCATGCCCACGCTTGCGGTGCGAAAATGTGCCTGGCTGCCACTGGTGCCGCTTCCTCGAGATACTGCGGTTTCCTGGAGAGCGCATCCGCTATGACGTTGTTGTCTCCCGGGATATACTCTATCCTGAAATCGAAATCTGCAAAGAACTCCGCCCATCTTATGTGCCTCTGGCTCTGGAGCTTCGCCGTGCGCCAATACTCTAGGTTCTTGTGGTCCGTGCGGACCTGCACGGTGTGCTTGGCTCCGATGAGGAAGTGCCGCCACGCCTTGAAAGCCGCGTGGATGGCCAACAACTCCCTGTCCCAGATGGTGTAGTTCTGTTCCGACTTGCTGAGCTTCCGGGAATAGAAAGCGCAGGGCCTCCAGTTCCCTTGCGGATCTTCCTGCAAGAGGACGGCCCCCACTGCTCTGTCAGATGCGTCAGTCTCAACCCGCATGGGCCTGCCGGGATTCACGTGTAGCAGCTGTTCTTCGGACGCGAAGAGGCTTTTAAGTCTCCTGAAGGACTGCTCCGCCTGGTCCGTCCAGGTGAACTTTTTCTTCTTGGAACTGAGGGTGTCCGTGATAGCTGCCGTCTCTTTTGCGAAACCCCTGATGAACTTGCGGTAAAAGTTGGCGAAGCCGACGAACCTCTGGACCTCCTTCCGATTGCGCGGGCTATTCCAGTCCAACACCGCGCGGACTTTGGTGCTGTCCATGGCTAGTCCCTTGTCGGACAGCCGGTAGCCCAGGAAATCCACCTCCGTCACGTCGAACTGGCACTTCTCCAGTTTGGCGTAGAGTCTGTGCTCCCGTAGCCTCTGCAGGACCTCCTTTACGTCTCTCTCGTGACTCTCCTGCGATTCTGAGAAGATCATAATGTCGTCGAGGAAGCATACGCACTTTTTGTAGAGGAGTCCTGCTAGCACGTGGTGCATGAATGCTTGGAAACAGTGGGAGCCATTTTGGAGACCAAACGGCATAACTCTGTATTCATAGGTGCCCAGCGGCGTGAACATGGCCGTCTTCCACTCGTCACCTTCCCTCATGCGTATTAGATTGTATGCTCCGCGTAGATCCAACTTGGTGAAGATCCTCCCCTTCCTCACCGTCGCGAGCAGGTCGTCAATCTTGGGCATGGGGAAGGCCTTGGGCTTTGTCATCGAGTTTATGGCCCTATAGTCCACAATGAGCCGTTTTTGGGGCGTGTCCTTCTTCTTCACGAAAAACACAGGACTGCCCCCCACTGCCTTGGATTCTCGGATGAATCCCCGCTTCAAATTGTGATCTATGAACTCCCTGAGTTCCTGCATCTCATCTTCAGACATGGAATACAGCTTCGCAGTCGGCAGCGTCGCCCCTGGTAGGAGGTCAATTGCACAGTCGTAGGGCCTGTGGGGTGGTAATTGGTCAGCTTCCTTTTCGCAGAAGACCTCCAAAAACCCCTTGTACTTGTGGGGCACCGCCTGCACCATGCCGAGATGCAACTGCTGCCCCTCCTCCTGGCCCTCCTCCTCCTGGCCGGTCTGGATGCAATGTTGTGCGCAGTAGGACGAGCCAAAGGTGAGCTGCCGCTGGTACCACGCTAATGATGGGCTGTGTCTATCCAGCCAACTCATGCCTAACACTATAGGCGTGTCTGACAGGCGGGTGACGTTGAAACTGATGACCTCGCGATGATTCCCGATCTGCAGCACCATGGGTGGCGACTGCTGTACCACTTGCCCGCCCAGCAACTTCCTGCCATCTACGGTGACGACGTTCAGAGGCAGTGTGGCTGGTAGAAGCGCTATGCGATGCTGCTTGATGAACTGCTTCCCCATGAAGTCTGCGTTGCTCCCTGAGTCAATTGTAATGGGGACTTCCAGGGTGAGTCCATTAGGTAGCTGGAGAGTAGCAGTGAGCTGTACCACTGGCTTGGGTGGTAAGGGATCTGTAGGCTGCAAAAGCGCTGGGGACTGCTTTACTGACTTGCCTGGCTGTGCCCCAGCATTCCTGCTTCCAGCCAGGCATTGTCGTTTCCCTGAAACTGCTCTCCCTGTAGCGCTGCTTCTGTTACTGTTGCTAAGGCTGCAGTGTGCTTCTGGAGCCTCTGGGGACACTCTTTAGCCATGTGCTGTGCACTGTCACAGATGTAACACTTCCTGGTCCCTCTAGGAGGCTTCGCCTTGACTGCTCCAGACGCTGAGGCTCCGGCAGCTGTCTGAGCCTTTGCACCACCCAGCTCCATTGGTTCCTCCCCCTCCCTCAGCATAGGCGAGGGATTCGTACGTCCCAGGTCCCTGGGAAGAAAAGGAGGCGCTCTAGCTGGTGTGCGGACGTGACGCCCCTCCTCACTGTGCCAAGGGCGTTCTTCGTGGCGCACCCCTATCGTGAGTGCCCTCTGCACGACGTCTGCTAGGGTTTGAGGTCTGTCCCCCCTGGCCAACTCATCTTTTATGGAGCCATGAAGCCCCTCCCAGAACAAGTCTCTCACTGTCAGGGAGTCCTTTTCCCAGCCCAGCACATTCAGCAATGCAAAAAAGCGAGAATGGTACTGATGCACTGTAGCCTTGCCCTGTCGCAATCCATGCATCTCCTGGCGCGCCACATCAACGTCAACGGTAGATTGGAAGCAAGCGTCCATGGCTTTGATAAATTCGTCAGAGTCCCTGCGGGCAAGACCATCTTCGCGCCACAAATTGCGTAACCAGGTTCTAGCTTCCCCATGCAAATGGGACACAATAAAGCCTACTTTCTCCTCCTCATCTTTGAAGTCTTTCCGAAGCAAATGCAGCGCGTATACGACGTCTGCTCTGAAATTGGGATAATGCTTCAGGTTCCCATCGAAGTGGGCTACTAAATTGCCCCCCCTCCGTCCGAGTCCGATTCCCTCTGATCTGGACCCCGGGAACCCCTCTTTGCACGCATGATCCCACCTGGCTTGCAGATCCTGGCATCGCGCTTCTGCTTCGGCAACTGTCTTCTGAGAGACCACTACCGCAGTGGAGAGCTCGGCGACTGCGTTTTGCAGGGACGCTATCTGCTCCTCAGTAGTCATGTCTGCCAAACTCCGTGAGCTTTGCAAAAAAAAATTTTGCGGTTTCTGTGGAGAGGGGACTTACTGTCAAGGCTGCCTCAGGTCTCAGCTCACAAAAGACCAACGCCAATCTCTTCTTATATACAAAAGTGTTTATTGCAGTTCATTGTTTGCTTCATATCCGAGGCGCGCAGCCCCACGTCTGTACGCTTAGACCGTTGAAGTCCCCTCTGAGTCAGTCCCTCCCCTGCACCAGTTTAAGAGCCTTGCGCTGCTCCACCTCTTTCTCTCTTTCCTTTTCCTCAGGGTCTTCCTGCCCGCTGGGGTTTCGCCCCTCCTGGATTCCTCTGACGCGCTATCCCCCGACTGCTCTTGCCCCCTCCTGCGGGCTTTAGGACCTGGCCCTTCCTCCGGGCTCCCTGTACTTCCGCGCGCCTCTACATTTGAACTTGGCGCGCGCGCCCAACCTCTAACTTTCCTTTTGACAGTTACACTACTCCCTTCACTACTCCCCTCCCCTTCCGGGAGGGTGGCTTGCTCCGACCTCCCTCCCTTCTCTGCTGCCGGAGCTGCTTCCCCTGATACACTGGAACCTCCACCCCCTTCGCTGCACTCTGGCGGGGAGGCTGGTCCTGACGCCCAGCTGCCACTTTGGGATCCCCCGCTGGCCCCCTGTTCCTGACACGTCCCCCCTGGGGCTCCCCTGGCCTTGACCACTGGCGCCCCCTTCTGGGAATCCTCTGATTCACTGGAAAGACTCATGGAATCTCTTGAGTCATTGTCATCCTCTTCCTCGCTGTCCTGGGATTCATCCCCATCGCTCTCCATCTCCTCCCTACCCTGTGCCTCTGTCCCTGAACCCCTGACAGCATTGTTAAACACCACGTGAGAGCTAGCAGAGAAAATCCAAAGTTAATTATCAACACATTTAAGTGCTCAGAGAGTCTTCTTAGCTTCAATATAGCTCAGTGGAAATTTGCATGTTAAACCTTCAGCAGCAAACATACAAATACATAGAGGGGTTTTTTCCATTTCAGTGTACAATTAAACAATTATACATAATACTTGCTTCACACTCTCCTTGAGTATTTTTTCCTGGCTGGAATGTGTCATTGAACTCTAATAATGACTCTTGCTTGCCTGGCTAGAGGCATGTGTGGGAAAGAGTCTGTGTACAGATACTAGACTACTGTACAAAAATTGCATTTATATTCCCTTCTGCCTCTGTCTCCACCCTCTACCAACATGTGGCCCCTGGAAGGTTGCCCAGAATGGACTGTGGCCCTCAGGCTGAAAAAAGCTTCCCCACCCCTCCTACGCCTACTTATTTTGGCACCTGCCCTGCTGAACTCAGCAAGGCTTACTTCTGAATAGTCATGCATAGGATTGAGTGCACATCAATAAGAAGTAGATTCTAGTGAGCTTAGCAAGGCTTACTCCCAGGTAAATGGGTAGATCCTTGTAGCCTGCATCCCACTGAAGTCAATGGTATCAAAATGCAACTTGAATAAGATGTTCCACTGGTGTCGGAAAAGGAGGGGACATTTTACCATATGTGGTGGGATTCTAATGAAATTTTAAAAAATTGGGAAATGATATACAATGAATTGAAGAAAATGTTCCATCTAACATTTGCTAAAAAACCTGAAGCATTTTTGTTAGGGATTGTAGGAAAAGACCTGCCAAAGAAAAATATATTCATGTAGGCAACAACGGCGGTGAGAGTTTTAATAGCACAAGGATGGAAGACTGAGGAAATCCAGACTAAAGAATTATGGCAAGAGAAACTGATGGACTATGCCAAATTGGCAAAATTGACACATAAACCTACGGGACAAGGATAACTGTGACTTTAAAGATGAATGGGAACCTTTTACAAAGTATCTAAAGATCCAAGAAAGTGAATTGGACTCCTTGGCAGGCTTTGAATAAACACTCACAAACTTTTTATTGATAATAACTAGTTAGACAAAGTGTGTTCTCCTTCATGGAGAGCACGTGTTGCGGTGGGGGCCGCCAGGACACTCCAAAGTTGGGGGCAGGCTAATTGATTGTTGGCCACTTAGGCGATTGGGGCTTCCCTTGTTGTTGGGAAGAAGTTAACGTTGCCATTTGTTGATTGACAGCCAGAAATGCTAAAACTTCTTCCACAAGGCTATGGCTTCCTCTTTTCGCCCGTGCATCGGATTGCCCGCCCCCCACCCTAAGAATTAGGGTTGTTCGCTTTGACCTTGCTATGCCTGTAATGGGGTCGTCTGCTCTTGAGGCAGGGGCCCGGTAGGAATTTTGTCCATCTGGCTGATTGGCTGGGGCCATTTGGTTTTTGCCTACTGCATAGCAAATCGTCACAACTTGTAAGGTTGTGGTTAGGCATTGGCTTATGGTTTGGTTGGTTGAGAGGCATGGATTGGCTGTGCCTGCCCCTCTAATGCTGCTGCTGCAAGGGATTCCATTAAAGGAATTGGGGGCTAACTATTGCTTGTTCACTCTGTCAAGGGGGCTCGGGCCATAACAATGAGCTCCTGGTTGCATTTGGGGTGAGGGCAGGTTCCCTGCTCCGTTGCTGCCCCCAAGTGTATTCCCCTATTCTGACTTTCTCATCGTGTGGAATTTCAGTCTGTCCCCCATGGTGGGGGCAGATAGTCGCAACCAATGCCTAAGCAACCACTCACAAATTTGTATTTTAATAAAGTTGTGGCCAAAATTATGCCAAAAATCTTAAACAAAAAATTCTATGTGATGTGTGAGTTATTGGGGTGGCCCTGGGGACCTCGACACGCAAATCAAGGATTTATACAATTTTATAACATGCAGAGAATAGCATTTATAGAGAAACCAGAGATTGGAACTGAGGGAAGTCAGGGGGTGGGGAGGGGGGGTTGTTTTATGGGAGGGAGGGGGAAAATGGGGGGGAATTAAGGATGATATGTTTTAAGATAATATGTTTTGTTCAAATGGGACATGACCAGGCCTAACTTTAACTGCACAAATGTGCAATTCTGCTACGTTACAAACATAAAACTCTGTTATGTTGTGAGGCAGCTTAAAGGTAAAGGTAAAGGGACCCCTGACCATTAGGTCCAGTCGTGACCGACTCTGGGGTTGCGGCGCTCATCTCGCTTTATTGGACGAGGGAGCCGGCGTACAGCTTCCGGGTCATGTGTCCAGCATGACTAAGCCGCTTCTGGCGAACCAGAGCAGTGCATGGAAACGCCATTTACCTTCCCGTCGGAGCAGTACCTATTTATCTACTCGCACTTTGACGTGCTTTCAAACTGCTAGGTTGGCAGGAGCTGAGACTGAGCAACGGGAGCTCACCCCGTTGCGGGGATTTGAACGGCTGACCTTCTGATTGGCAAGTCCTAGGCTCTGTGGTTTAACCCACAGCGCCACCCACGTCCCTCCAGTGAGGCAGCTTACAACCATGCAAAATGCAAATGCAAGCAGACCGATGGAAACACAATACAAATCAAATTGAATCTTAACATATTAAAAATATTAAAATACATTTCCCTGCTACAAAAGCAACAGATTATTCCCCACAAAAGCATGAAGAGAAAGCAAGAACAAGCAGCCCCTGCTTTTAAGGGTCCCAGGTGGCCAGGCAGCACAAGGCAGGTGAAGCAGTTGACCCCAATGGTTCCAGCAGTCTTCATCATTTCTGGTTAGATTAGGTATGGCCAGGTGCACTAACTCCTAGGGGCCAAGACAGTTTTACACCCCCACCCAAGTATGTTTCAGGGGGCCAACCCTGCCCTCAATATTCAGGGGGCATTCATCTCCACCCCGTGGTTCTTGGCAGCACCATGAACGCACTGTCAGGGTGTCATACGACATGGCACGAATGACGTCATGACATTGTGCGGCATCACACATGTGATGTCATGATATTGTGTGACATTGCACACACACCCCTCAATCCTCCTAGGAAGATGGCGCCACGGTATGGCAGAAAGGGAATAGCTCTGTTCCCCCTTTTAAAAGGGGTAGGGGAAAGAAGCAGTTTAACGGCTTCTTAATTTTCATTTATGTGTATCTTTTTTTAAAAAAAGAACGAAGGCCATTTTGCATAGAGAACAAATGCCTTTTTGTGTCCCCTCCCCTTTTACCATTTTAGATTCATTTTAGCCTATAACGTTGGCCTGCATGAAACACAGCTCATGCACAATGATCCAAGGTGTGTGTGTGTGTGTGTGTGTGTGTGTGAAATAATAATATTGTGGCATTAAACTGTGCAAAGCCACAACAAGCAGCTGTTCATTACAATGTGGCTAAATGGCTATTCTGTGACTCTCTCCAGTGTTACAGTGCAGTGGCTTAATTAAATGAAGAAAGTGGGGAGACGTGCTTTATTTATCAGTTTTTCACGCCAGAGTAATGCAAATAATAATAATAATAATGAGTTGCAGCTTTAATAAAGTGCTCCAAATGTGATATTTCTTTCATATATTATTAATACCTTCGCAGCTCTAATAAATACAGGCTTGCCTTTTCTCTACCTTCTTTATGATGAGCTGCTGCTCGGGTAAAACAGAAAAATTCAACATGAAGCTGTCAGAATGGTGCCGAGCTGCACAAAAGGCTGTAGGAAAGCAACACCAAAAGCCAGTTGTGAAATGGTAGCATAATTTGGGTTGGGGTGAAAGGGGAAGTGGCCCCAGAGGTGACTGAGTAAAAGGGCACATAATGAGCATCAAAGCTTATGTGATATTTTGACACTTCTGGTTGTTGTTGTTTTAAAAAAGGCACATGGTTTTGTTGTCAGTATGTAGCCTTTTCAGACCTTTCCCATTGGTGGGGTCTGCGTTGCTCCCGGGAGGGAGAAAGGAAGTCAAATGACACCGAGGTTTGGTTCAGAGAAAGAGTTTATTCTGCTCTCCGGATAGCAGAAGGCACTGCGTGATAGGTTCACAGCAAGCACACAGAAAGAGAAATTTCATGCAGTATATATCCCCTTCAGACACCCTCTCCACCTTCCCCAGGAATCCTAGCCACGTCAGCTTGTACACTTAGGTTGACATCCTTGAGCATCCTTGAGCATAAACAGATATCCCTGTTCCTGTGTGCTTATCTTGGGTCAAGAAGGTCACCCACTATAGGGGTACTCCTGGCGCCATCTCCAGGAGCGTGGGCTGACAGGCCTGGCAGGCAAGGTCTGTGGTCAGGATATTTACATCCTACAAGATAAGACCCAGATCTTCCATCCCGTCTCCACTCGGAACTGACAAGGCCATCCGTCATTACCAGCCTTTATGGACTGATAAGGGAGACGGTCATGTTTGTACAGCTGGGTTCCTGTTATACATGAACTCAAGTTAATGGATTTTAGCTAATGGATCATTGAAGAAGGAATTTGGGAGTTATTGGGGCCTGATTTGGGTGGCTCAGTGCAAGCAGGTTTCAGGCTTGGTTAACCTGTTCCTTCAAGTATGGAATGATTAGAGAGATTTTCAGGCAGAGAAGTAGACTCCCAAACACATAGGGAGAGAACAAAGAACACATCTCCTAAAAAATGGTGGTGCTCTCAATTAAGGGTTACTCCTCCCTCAGTCCCTATTTATCTACGTCACTCCTACGTCTTGAAATCTGAGTTTGTAGCCTCTGTGCCTTCTGTTCTGAGACTTTCTGAGCTCTCCGTGAATTTGGAGAAGGGGGGTGGATGCTATCCAGAGACTGTGAATCTGTTAACTCTCTCTCTTCCAGTGTTTCTTCTCCTAGCTGTTCCCCATCCGGTATTTCCTAGCTTCTGCCTTCTGAACGATGTCCCTCTGCAAACCAGTGTTCCAAATCTATACTTTCCTCCCACTCCTGGGAAGATTTAGGATCAGGAGTAGGAGCAGGGGGAGGGGGTGGCTCCCACCATTCTTCCTCAGTACAACCCTCCTCAGCAAGGTCGCTGACATCTACACCATTTTGGTTACCCCTGCCTTAGATGATGCGTGGTGGCCTGGTCTTCAAGTTCAGAAGGAAATAAAACCTTGCAAGCTTTTTATTAGTAAGAGTAGTGTTGACTTCTTTTGAAAGCGTTCAAAGGTTTGGAATGTATGAAACACTACAGACAGAGACAGATTGCCAGGTAGAAGGCAGGTGATGTGATCAAAGGGGGAAGGTAAATAGAATTTATTACATTCTTCAGTAATTTATTTTGTGGATGACACCATTGTTATGACTGGTACATTGTATATAATATAGATGTTTTAAGAAATGCGCTCTCATTGCTCTTCTGTAGCTGACATGGTGGCATCACTTTTGCTGAATTAATTTATAGTTTCTGCTGTTAATGAGTTGGGAGTGTTTTATTCCACTGAGCATCTAGCGCTGGGGTTTTATAAGGAATCTTCAAATTTGCAGTAATATTTTCTCTTAGATTTTGGACAGGGAGGACTAGAAATTCCAGTCCACTTCTAAACTAAACTAAATTTCTCATTCTCGCATGTGCAAGGATGGAACTTTCTAAAAAGAAAAATCTCAATTTCAAATTTATCTGCACAGATTTTTTACTAAATAAAATCTCGCTCCTTGATCTCAATCATCAGTGAGTGATTTGTTTCTTTTACCAGTTCTGCATTATTATCCACTCTAGGTTTCCATAAGTCACCAGAAGATAAACAGATTCATGCAACAATGCATATAACTGTACAATAAAGTCCCACATATAATTCTGCAGAAATATAGTGTTGCATGGGGCTTGATGCTTTCATATGTGTTATTCATGTACCTTTTCATATAATTTAGTGTTATGGATAGATAGATAGATAGATAGATAGATAGATAGATAGCCTGGCAATGCATAAGCAGGTTGGACAAAAACATTCCTGCTTAGCCCTGTGAAGATAGGCATCGCCTTAGACCTCCCAGCAACCTTAACAAACTACATTTCCCAGGCTCCTTTGGGGCAAAGCCATGATTACTTAAAGTAGAATAGTACTGCTTTAAATGTATAGTGCAGACAGAGCCTTTGTTTTACTCATAGCAGACCTAGTGAACATGACGAAGGTGATCCATCAATTTCAACAGCTCTACTCTAAGCAAAACTTAGTTAAATACCACATACCGTTTGGGCCTGGTTCTTCAAAACAGACAATGATTTGCTTCCCTGGGGAACACATTCCACAAAAAGGGAGCTACCTCTGAATAGACCTCTTCTTGTATCAGCACCCTCTGCACCTCCCTCAGGTGAGGAGGGACTCTGAAGATGAATACAATGTCTGGGTTGGCTCAGGTGGGGAGAGATGATCATAGGTGGGGTGAGGCAATTCACAGATGGTCTGGGAAGAATGGATCAGGTCAGTTCTTACCAGAATTCATAAAGAGCTGTTCAACAGTGGAACAGACTACCTCAGAAGGTGGTGGAGTCTCCATCACTGGAGGTTTTTAAACACGCTGGATGACTGTCAGGGATTTTCAAGCTGTGATGCCTGCATGGCAGAGGGTTGGTCTAGATGACCCTTGGAATCTTTTCCAACTCTACAATTCTATGATAAAATCAAATTTCTCAAGCATCCCTGCTTATGACCTCCTCACGCTCATCTTTGCAATACAACTCATATGAGTTCAACCCTCCAACATTTCTCCGATGAAAATAGGGACATCCCATTCCATAATGATAATTTTACTGTTTATAGCCCACACATCTTACTGGATTGCCCCAGCCACTCTGGGCAGCTACCAACATATATAAAAGCATAGGTAAAGGTAAAGGACCCCTGGATGGTTAAATCCAGTCAAAGGCAACTATGGGGTGCAGTGCTCATCTTGCTTCAGGCTTTTCCAGGTCATGACAGCTTTCCAGGTCATGTGGCCAGAATGACTAAACAGCTTCTGGTGCAATGGAACACCGTGATGGAAACCAGAGTGCACGGAAATGCTGTTTACCTTCCCACCGCAGCGGTACCTATTTATCTACTTGCAATGGTATGCTTTCAAACTGCTAGGTTGGCAGAAGCCGAGACAGAGCAATGGGAGCTCACCCTGTTGCGTGGATTCGAACTGCCGACATAATAAAACAATAAACATTAAAAAAAAATTCCCTATATAGGATTACCTTCAGATGGCCTGGGGGTCCGATAACTCCACACCGTCCAACGTTTCTCCAATGAAAATAGGGGCATCCTAAGGAAAAGTGGGACATTCCAGGATCAAATGAGAAAGCTGGATGGCTTCTCTAAATCAGGGACGTCCCTGGAAAATAGGGACACTTGGAGGGTCTGTGAGTTAGGGTGATTGATGCCAAACAGCTATCTGCTTTCTCTGATAGCAGAAACATCACCACAAGTATTATAAAACATATTCCTGGCCTTAAGATATTGGACTGTTTGAACATGAAAGAAAAATATTTACAATTAAGCATGAAAATAAGTCCCACACAGACATGCAGATTAAACATCCTGGCAGTCAGTTCTGCAAAGAGTTTGCTTCCTTCCGAGAAAGTGGCCAATATTTTGAGGCTTAATAATTTATAAAAGCTTAAAAGAGCAAAAAATGAATCAGTATTTAAAAATGAAAACAACAACAATGCATACACACAATTGCTTTTTCTTCCATTTCATCTATAACTTTAAAAATTCAGGTTGAATCTCTTTGAGTCCATGGCTGGCAATGCTACTTACATCTCTACTTCTAAAACCTTTGAAGAGATACAGTTACACCCCCCCCCCAAAAAAAAAACTCTTGAGTCTTAGCATTTGGGTTTTGTACAGTTTCTGTAGTCAGCTGAATCTCTATAAAATGCTACACTTTGCCCCCATTCTTTTGCTTTGGAAACAAAATGTTGGCTTCAGAACATTAACCTTTACTACGTTTCTCTCATTAAAAAAAAAGAAGCTGCATAAAATTTCCGGGAGTGACTACATGCTAGGAATTAATGCCCGTGGATCATAATCACAATTTTAAAAAATATGACCCAATTAATTTGGTTTGCATAGCGTACATAGCCACTCCCAGCTGCATGCTCACAATTCACTCAGCCTGGAGTCTATTGCTGGTTTATAACAACACTTAGCAGCTGTTAGACAGGGTGATCACCTGTTGTTAGCCACAGGTAGCCTTAATTCTGATGCTAATTGCTCATAGTGTTCTGCTCATTAAGCTGCCCCCAGTGTCAGGATGTGACTGCTCAATGGCAGATGGATGGCAGAGTGAAATGCCTGAGCTATCTCCTCATGTGAAAAACAAGATGGCATTTTAATACATGGAAAAGACCCATTCGTCCAGCATCACACTACACATTTATTTATTTTAAATATCTAAACTCTTAAGGTATAGCCCCCGGAAGACAGCCTGCAAGTAACGAAGCTCCATGTGAGATATGTTTGGATGGGGTTTTTTTGTTTTTTGTTTAAACAAAAACAACCCTGTAATAATCCAGAACTACAAGAACTCGTCAAGTCCCAGGGATCAGTGACACAGAGAAACATTGTTAAGTAGAGACAGACTAGAACTAACAAGTCTTCAAGGCATGTTTGAAAGCTCCTTCTGAATGGGCCTTTCCTAGTTCTGTACAATGGGGGTTCCACAACTGCAGGGCCACCACTGTGAAGGCCCCATCTCTTGTGCTTGGCAACCTAACTTGGGGACATTCAAGGAAGGCCTTTGCAGTTTGTATTAATAAATGAGCAGGAACATATGATCACAGTCAGAATTGCATCCTAATGGATAAAGAATGGTAGTTTAGTTAGCAGGAAGAAGCTATGGTAGAGAGCAGTCCAGAATCAGAGGCAGAAATGGAGGCTGGAGAGGAGGGGGAGCCAGGAGGCAGAGATGAGTCAGGTTGATGAAGGAGCCAGGGTGTCTCCCTATCCTGCTGTGATCACCTTCCCTTCTTCCTAATCTCCCAGAACCAGAAGAGGTATGAAGAGAGAGGAGCAGAGACAGACACAGTTACAGAGTCTCAGATTGCTTGAGAAGAACCCGGAGTAGGAGGAGATAGTTTCAGTCCTGGCAACTGCCTCATAGGGGCAAGATCTACAGGGACGAGTTGCTGTGCTCACTGGGCCTGGCCTTCTGAGCTGACCTTGTTTCCTTGAAAAGAAAGTTAACTGCACTGATGCCATGTGATTTATTGCTGTCCTGTTCCTGGCACCTGCTCCTAACATCCAGGCTTCCAGAAAGCTACAAAATAATCTGAAATACAAAATCTTCAGATTTCCTGAACTTCTGTGGAGGGTAGAAAAACCCAGGTATTCATTAACCTCTTGGATCCAAGCCATTATAAACTTGGCTTCTTGAACTGGACTCTGTATGGAGGAGGATGTCATTAACATATACTGTTGTCCTCCTGCGGCTGGATTTATTTCTGCTAAATCAATTATTTCAGCAACGCAGAGCAAATAATGCTTTGTTTCTTCTGATAGTAATTTGAGTCAAATTAGGATAGACCCCTATGGAGTATTTGGATTCATTTTCATGACTACTCCCCACTATATTCTGCGTAAATGGAGAAAAGCAATTAAAAGTTTCCTACTGATAGGAACAAACGCGAATGAGATTTCTTCCCCTTTCCTTGTAGAGTTTAGTTGCAAATGTGGTCTGCCCAACAACTTGTATACAAAAGAAGGTTGGGGGGGGGAGAGAAGGAACGAAAGAAAGACTAATTCCTACGCACAACAAGATAAACCTAATGAGATAAAATGGCTGGCTGGGAAAGGCTTAAAAAAAATTAGCAACAACTTTCAGCAAGCTTAGCTCTGATCTTGGTCAATGTGTCTCTGCGTGAGCCATCTTTTATTTTGCTGTCTTAAGCTGTGAAAAACAGAGTAGGTTGAAATTGTTCTATCAGGCGCACAGCCTGACATGAAACACGCTCAATGTGGGTCAGGGACAAAGGACAAACCAAAATGAAAAGGAGAGCAGCTTCTTTGATATAATCTGGGAGCAGAAAAATTAGAGTCAACCGGGAGGCGGAAAATCAGTGCCTGGCTGGTATGTTTTTTTAATTGAGGCCGTTGCCATTAGGCATGTGGGAGAATTTCAGTCCAATTCACATTTGCACACGAACCTACCTAATTCGCACTTACTGAACTAAAAATTCATGGACTGAAATGCAACTGTCCTTCCGAATTTGCACTTTTATGAATCGTGAAATGCGGTTCTCTAACCCTTCAATAATGTGTACCGAAATGCATAATTGGGGTCATTGTAATATATAAATGTATACAGTATATTACTGGAAATGACATGCAAATGGCATGCAAAACAGCATTGTATTAGGCAAGATGGCATGTATATATTAGGGGGAAAGGCGTTCAATATTTGTGTGTCAGAATTTGTAGACTCATAGAATCATACAGTTGGAAGGGACCCTGAGAATCTTCCTGTCCAGCACCCTAGGATGCAGGAATATGCAGCTGTCCTATAGGGAGATCGAACCTACAACCTTGACGTTATCAGCACAACACTCTAATCAATGGTGATTTTCGAAAGCCACCTCCCCCCAAGTCAAGGGGATGCATTTATGAAAGGTGAAAATCCAATGGGAATGGAGAGACAAGTACTTTCAGGTTAATTTCATTGATAAAGTTAAATATTCAAACAGCACGATCCTATACATGTCAACTCAAAAGGAAGATTTGTTGAGTTCAATGGAACTTAATCACAGGCAGGCAAGCACAGAATTACAGTCTAAATCTTGGAAAGGATCAAAAACTTCCTTAACTAAAAAACAGTTTGCGTGGTACTTTCAGTGCTGTGGGAAACTTCTAACCCGTGGATAGGCAAACTAGGGCCTGGGGGCCAGATCTGGTCCAATCACCTTCTAAATCCGGCCCACAGAAGGTCCGGGAATCATCATGTTTTACATGAGTAGAATGTGTCCTTTTATTTAAAATACATCTCTGGGTTATTTGTGGGGCCTGCCTGGTGTTTTTACATGAGTAGAACGTGTCTTTTTATTTAAAATGCATCTCTGGGTTATTTGTGAAGCATAGGAATTTGTTCATTTATTTATTTTTTTCAAAATGTCTGGCCCTCCACAACAGTGGACCGGCCCCCTGCTGAAAAAGTTTGGGTAGGCTAGGGTTGCCAAAGAAAAGTTGTTGAGCTTTTTTCCAAAAAAATAAGGTTTTTCCCCCAAAATTAAGTAGGACACTGTTTCCGACTGCTGTATTCTGGCTATGCCCAGGAAATTCCAGATTTATGGCAACACTAAATAAGCCAGTCTTTCACGTGAGTTGCGTTGCACTGAATTCTGCTTCTCACACACACACACACACACACACCATTAAAAGATACAAATAAAATGCCAGCAAAAAGCAAGCCCATGACTGCTTGTTGCCTGCCATGAAATGAATGCATATGTAGCAAAAGAGCTATGGGCCTCCTGCTTTTGCACCCATAGCAATCTGCAGTGTAGGCGAACGATGGCCAAAAATAAAATACAGTGGAAGGATGAAGAGCCCTTTACCCATGTGGTTCTTTATTTGGACGATTCATGTTGAGAATGTGAGAAGTCCAGCATACCATCTTCCACAGTGGCCTATGGGAAGCCTACCAAAAGGACTCAAGCACAACAAAAGCCTTCCCAGGAGAAATTCACAAGAGATTCATGGAGGACAAGGCTGCTGCCAATGGCAATGAGCCGCAATGGCTCTTTTCTACCTGACTGCCAGAGGCATGATGGCACTGAATACCAGTTGCTGAGAATTGCAGAAGGGCACTGATGTCCCACTTACAGGCTTCCCAAAAGGTATCCGGTTGGTCACCGTGGGAAGAGGATGTTGGACTCGACGAGCCATTGGCCTGATCCAGCACGTTCCCCTTACATTCTTAACTGATATTCAATGGCAAACTACCTAGTGGCAGTTGGTGAAGCCGTTTGCCATATGGAGTTGCCAGTGGCATTAAAGGTAAGGGACCCCTGGACGGTTAAGTCCAGTCAAAGGCGACTATGGGGTTGCGGCGCTCATCTTGCTTTCAGGCCAAGGGAGCCAGTGTTTGTCCGCAGACAGCATTCGTGGTCATGTGGCCAGCATGACTAAACCACTTCTGGTGCAATGGGACACCGTGATGGAAATCAGAGTGCACGAAAACACCGTTGACCTTCCCGCCACAGCGGTACCTATTTATCGACTTACACTGGTGTGCTTTCGAACAGCTAGGTTGGCAGGAGCTGGGACAGAGCAACAGGAGCTCACTCCATTGCAGGGATTCAAACCACCAACCTTTTGATTGGCAAGCCCAAGAGGCTGAGTGGTTTAGACCACAGTGCCACCTGCGTCCCTAGTAGCAACAAGGATGGAGGAATCCCAGTGTGAAAGTGATGGTGGTGTTACAGCCAACACTGCCTAAGTGCAAGGTTGCTCAATGCTTTGAGCAAGCTGCACAATGCTGGCTGCAGCAGCCCCACCTCAGCCAAAAAGTATGGACAGGATCCTCCCTCTTCTGTCGCACTGTTATGGCTACTGGCAGTTTTGCTGGTAAATCACTTCATTGGCCACTGCTGTCTCTGAACTGTGATGTTCTGGATAGCCTTCCTTGGCTAATAACAATTGATTGATCTGTCCTCCTTGGAATCAAAGAATACAAGAACAAACATTTGAAGCAAACTACAGCCATGATTATGACTAAACACAGCCACAGTGGAAAGCTGTGGAAGATGCAAGCTTTATGCTCATATAATCAGCAAGTACATATATCCTGGAGAATTGCCAAGGCCACAGGTGATGTTTTAGTACTTGTAGCTTTTTTTTAAAGACCTGCAGTTTTATAACAAAATGAATGCTAGATGGACAAACAGATATGAAAAGGAAAGGCTCACACATTACAGGAAAAACCTAAACTGATTCAGAAAGCTAAACTGGTTTATCCAGCTAAACAGTATAATTAAATACACATGTCTAATTATACACCAGACAATTTTTATTATGATGATGATTTTTTTGGGGGGGGGTCTATCTGCTATCATTTAACTTCTGTATAATTAGTTTTTAAAGGGTTCTGCATTTTGTCTCTGGGCAACTAGTCATTGTAGCTTTTGATGCCATTTCAGTTTTGGCTGACAAGTAGGAGATAATTTTGTTTACCAGTTTACTTATAAATCCAGCTCAAGAAAGACTGGGAAGCACAAAATGAAATGAAGCCTTGAAATATAGGAAGAAAAGAATTCTAGGCAAACTGTTCTGAAACGCTCCCCTTTTTAAATTTCTTGCTTCCCCCAAACATCCCCCATTGGATTTCTTCTCTTTTTGCAGACCACCTGAAAATTGCTGTGAGTCTTGATGGACCACTTAATAACTTTTTTGTTCTACATAGAAAAATACATGCATAACTCATGTTTTAATGACTTTCTTCTTATTCAGTGTCAGGAACGTTGTAAAAAAACTTGTACTATTAAAATCACAAGCCCTAGGCCAGGCTGCTGAAATAGGACACTTGTCACTGTTACTTTTTTTAAAAAAAGGATAAATTAGTAGATTGCACCAGTATCAGATTATTGAAATCACAGAGCCTGTTTGACAATCAACAGCCTTGTCAGCTGAAATCAAAAAATAAATAAAGCAGTGGGTAAACACTAGAATAAGGGACACAGGTGGCACTGTGGGTTAAACCACAGAGCCTAGGACTTGCCGATCAGAAGGTCGGCAGTTCGAATGCCCGCGACGGGGTGAGCTCCCGTTGCTCGGTCCCTGCTCCTGCCAACCTAGCAGTTTGAAAGCACGTCAAAGTGCAAGTAGATAAATAGGTACCGCTCTGACGGGAAGGTAAACGGCGTTTCCGTGTGCTGCTCCGGTTCGCCAGAAGCGGCTTAGTCATGCTGGCCACATGACCCGGAAGCTATATGCCGGCTCCCTCGGCCAATAAAGCAAGATGAGCGCCGCAACCCCAGAGTCGGTCACGACTGGACCTAATGGTCAGGGGTCCCTTTACCTTTAAACACTAGAATGCAACAATATGACAGCTTTCTACATGCAAGGAGGTTATATATCTTATTATATATGTCATATATCTTATTCTTAGATCCACAAGTCTAGGAAAGAGACCAGGCCGTAACACCATTGCCAGTCCCACTTAACATAAAGTTAGAAGTAGGCGTTTGAATCAAGTTAGGTTAGACACTTATGAAGTATTTGGATTCATTTTTCATGACTGTTCCCTTCTATAGGAAACCTCACTATATGGGACCTCACCATGAAAACAGGAGTTGATATAGCAGAAGAAATGGGGGGGACAGAACTGAGGTGGGGTCCTGCTCACAGCAGGCTGTGCATCCCTTGGTTCTGTTCGCAATTGGTTCCGCTCACTTATTTATTAAGTTTATATCCCATCTTTATTTGTTTGCAGCTAAAAGCCAATGAAAGTTATGACTCTGTCCTCATTTTCTCATCGAGTGACTCCAGGTAAGCTTAAGAGAGACCCAAGAGTTTCCCATGGCACACTTTGAAAAACCATCGCCAGCTGCTTATTAATGTTCAGGATTCCCACATGGCCGTGTTTCATAATTTGTCTGAACTTATTAGTTCAGTGTGTAGGATTTCAAAGAAGCACTTCCTGCTTACACTGGAGGCATTTTAAGAACAATTCAGAGTGTGTTTTGCAGGGGAATGAGTATATGTTTATCTGTATCGTTCATTTGGCAGACTGAAGCCTGAAACTGGCAAGTAGCTCTTTAAAAAAGAAAAAGAAAAAACACGGATAGAATGAAGTTGTCAAATTTCATTTTTTGCCTTTCACAAGTCATAATAGAATCACCATATCTGCTAGATGTGTCTAAATGTAATGGAGATGATATCCGGCACCAGGTGGGTGACGTCCATTGAGGTGTTAATTAAAGAAAGAGGCTGGGGTCTGCAATTTTCACTTTGCCTCCATGGCTATGACTACCTAAAGAAAAATAGTTTTCATCCTTGCAAATGCTAATGCATTTCATCCGCACTTGCCTTGTAAGGCTCCACAGATCCAACTTTCTGAACTTCTAATATCCAAATCCGTGGTATGCATGTACGCAATAATGTTATTTACATTAGATGATTGAAATCAGTTGTGGTATTTCATGGATTCCGTTTGTGGAATTCCACTGATTTTTGTTTGCAACAACTTTCTCATTTGCAATTCACATACCTCTCTCTCTCTCTCTCTCTCTCTCTCTCTCTCACACACACACACACACACACACACACACACCGTATTGGCAAAACCTATTGGTGTTTTGCAACTTTCTGACTAGTTGCAGGACCTTAGCCAGACCTAGCAGAGTACACGCAGAATCCACAGAAGCAATTGGCGACTTGGCTGCAGACAGGATAGACGAAGCAGGAACCAGGAACTTGTAGTAAGGTGTTTATTATATACAGTGGACTATTTACAGGAACAAAACAGAACACGGATCTTTGACTAGCTCTCTCTTACACGACTCACAACTCCTGAACTCAACCTTGTACTAACACATTCCAGTTAGTAGGGCATTAATCATTATTCCCGTGAGAGAGCTTGACCAATCATGGAGCTGTCTCCATGCCTCTGTATCACCAGGCAGACTTACTCCTTCAGATTGCCTTGGCTGTCTGCCAAACCCTAATTGACTCTGTGTGTGTAGCTGCACGTATGCAAATTCCCAACACACCGCTCACATGACTCAATCTTATGGCAGTTGAAGAATATGACCACTCTGATGTAACGACCACAGTGGTGGGTTAATGTAGGAGTAACTAAACCATGGCCCACCAGTTATTAGCAACACAGGCAACTGGTTCATACTGAGTCAGACCATTGACTCATCTAGTTTACATTTTGACAGCTCTTGGACTAGACCCAATCCAGGGTGATCTGGGGCTGCCTTGACCTATTCCAGGCATATCCTGGATCAATCTGATTCAGTTTCAGCGCCAGGTTTGGTCCATACCATACTCAGCCCTAGTTTCAGCAACTTCTCTGTCATGCTGTTCCCCACTCCTCATACTTTTTTGACAGGAAGTTATCTATAAACAGACCCAATGTGTGAAGTTCCTGATGTCTAATCTCCTTCTCTCCCCTCAAGAGCAGAATTCCCAAATGTCAAGTGCTAATTTTAATATACATATGTATACATATATACATATAGATATTGGAGCAAACTGTAGTTCTAGCACCATAAACAGTATAAACAAGGCCCAAATATAGGATCATGCAGCTAATATTATTCTTGGGAAACTGGGATAGCTTCCATAAAAGCTGTTTATTTATCATTCATCCTGATAGGTTCATGGGGACATGATGACATTGCCAGAGAATGTTTGTTCTCCCACACTTTCCGCTGCAATTTTCTGCCACTTTTCTTATTGGATTCCCCCCCCCCCCCCCCGTTTGCAAAGTGACCAGATAATTGCACTGTGAGGTATTGGGATTAACAAATAGCCCATGCCCTGGGTTTTCTACCAAGGGCAGGATCCCAAGAAAATGTGTTGTGTCAGCAAGGGCCCAGCTAAACTACAGATCAGAGGGCTCACTTTGCTTATGATCATTTAAATGAACAGGCACCACTCAACGGATGTCAACCTCTCCTTGGGAACTAAAATAAAGCCTATTTTGATGGCTCTTCTTCTGTGTAAACATTCCAAAGTAATCATCTTCCAACAGATTCCAATACTGACTTTTCCTAAAGCAGCCGAAAACTTGTTAGCTGTCAGAGCATTTAGCAGATATACTTAAAACATTTCATAGGCAGCAATTACTGATAAGTGCTCTTGGAATAAAGTACTCCTGAAGAACTGATGTGAATCAGGGAATGTCTTTCATGCCTCGCAGCAAGTGATTCCCCGGCCCTCCTTCCAATAAGGAGGAGATCAGATTTCTTATCAGGGTTCGTAGTCTACATTTAAAAAATAAAATCATTCCACTTACCACGCTTTCCATCATTTCTGTTAAAAGCTCGTTTATTATGGGTCTGCTCCAAACTATTTGGGACCTCACAACAGCAATGGCAAGCTTGGGGCCAAGTTAGACATGATGCGCAGAGATCACTGATTAAGATCTCCTGCAGTTTTTATTTTACTAATGAGTAGCCCCATGAGGCTGCTTTGAATATTGAGGAAGTGGCACTCTGGGAGAAGACAGTTAACCCTTTCCTCTGTGCACTGATGTATTTGATTACATGGCCACCCAAGACCCCATCTTCCCCAGGTAGTTCACAAAGCATAAATAAATTACAACATTAAAATACAAGATAACAATTAAAAGCAAAAGGCAAAAGCAATAGCTATAAAATGCAGCATTCCTTCCTCTCTTTTTTGGCAGAGAGTAACACTTTAAGTTAGCAGCAGCTCATTTGAAACAAAATGCAACTTGCACAAGGAAAGCCCCAATTTTGTATTTATTAGAACAGAGGATGAGGCACATTTTTCAACCAAAAGGCCACATTCCCTTGCGTGAAAAGAGATTCCAGCTAAACTTCAGGAATACCATCCTGACAGTAATTGCTTTTCTTGGAGGTTTTTAAGCAGAAGTTGGAGGTCCATCTGTCATGGATGCTTTAGCTGAGATTCCTGCATTGTGGGGGGCTGGACTATATGACTCTTGGGGTCCCTTCCAACTCTACAATTCTATGATTCTGTGATTACAGGGTTTCCCCGCCCCTTATTTAGATGGTCTACAACAGAGTTCATCCATGAGGCACCAGGCAAACCTAGAATTGCCATATTATGATTGTCACAGAAATGCACTAGATTATGTCTGAACTCATTATAGCCTTCATCACAAATAGTTCTTGAAGCTATATAACTGCTTTTCTTCTGCGTAGCCGATGGGTTCCCCCCCCCTTTTTTTGTAGGGGTGGGGTTCCCTTCGCTGGCTAAGGCAATGGCAAAACCCACCCATCCTTGCAACAGATGGAGTACCAAATTGACGTCCATCTGCCTTGTTCAAACCAAGGGCCACAGTATCTTCTAGGTATCCTTCTGGGGGGCATATCCCAGTGGGAGGTGGGGCCAAAGTGAGCAGAGAAATTTATGCAAATGTTGTACAGCAAGCTAGTTTCTGCACACACTCCAACATCCATCCAGACAAACGACATGCATTATGGGAGTTCAGTGACACATTTCAGCCAGGCAAAATCATTGAAGGCAGTGAAGGCTTTGTCTTGGGACACGTGCACTACTTTGCCCCCATGACTGAAGGGGCTGGGGCCATGCGGCATCAGCACACCGTTGGGTGTGTGCGCACTATGTGAACACAGCACAGAGTGTGCTGATGTCATGCGTGCATGCCACGGGGCGTGCTGAGATGTCGTGCAGACGTCCCATGGCATTCGAGGCATGGCCACTGCGGAATTCTGAGTGGCCTGGTGTCAAGAACCATACTGAGGAGGACTGCACTGAGGAGGAATGGTGGGAGCCACCCCCTCCCCTTTATCCTGAATCTTCCCAGGAGCAGGAAGACAGTATAGATTCGGAACAGTGGTTTGCAGAGGCGCATATTTCAGAAGGCAGAAGCTGGGAAATACTGGATGGGGAACAGATAGGAGAAGAAACACTGGGAGAGAGAGAGGGTTAACAGATTCACAGTCTCTGGACAGCATTCCCCCACCCAGCCCGCGGTCGAGAAGAGCTCAGAAAGTCTCAGAACAGAAAGTGCAGGGGGTACAAGCTCAGATTACAAGGCGTAGGAGTGACATAGATTAATAGGGATGGAGGGGGTGTTAACCTTAATTGGGAGCACCACCATTTATAGTAGACGTGTTCTTTGTTCTCCCGCTGTGATTATAAGATTTTAACTGGTAAGATGTTCCTTTTGTTTGATCTTATCTAGTGCCATGGGGGAGGAAGCCAATTCCTCAAACTCTAACACCCAAACCCTTCATTTAATATTTTTTGGGGGGTCCTCTAGGCTCTAGTCCCTCACCCCTAGTACCTCACCCCTTCCATGTAAGATAATATTACAGCGACAAGCAGATTACAAAAATGCACTTGATTAAAGATTCAGCCATTTTGCAACGAATCACCACTGAGATAAAATATTCAGCGGCATGATTTCCAGACGATATAATTTCCACACTGTGACTTATGCCTCATCAAGCACAAAAAGCTGAATAATTGCCAAATATCACCTCCACGATTTTAACGGAACAATGATCTCCTTTGATGCCTCCATTGCAAGACAGTGTGTGGCAGTGGTTGTTTTAAGAAATAAATAATAATAAAGAGTAAATGATACCTGTGTTTAGCAAGAATAAAATAGCATGTTTTATTTCCTTATGCCATTGTAATCATCCAACATTTTTTTAAAAAGGGAGCTTCAATTTATTATTCATTTTCCTAAGAACAATAAATGTACTAAGATGGCAATCTTATGTCAATTTGCCTGAGGGTGATCTCAGGATGTAAGAAGTCATCAATTTCCATTCCATATGTTACTCGCATGCTGTGCTGTTTCCATTTTGCTGCAGTTTGGCTTCCGACAGAAATGACATTATTCATCTCACTGTAACAATTACACAATCAATTACATACTTAATTACAGGATTATGTTGTTCCACAGCATTCTTTTCAATGCAAAGGAAACAGAATGCAAGTAGTGAGCTATCAACTGCATATCATTCGTGGACGGAAAACAGCAGTAGCAGCAACATCAAATACCAATTGCATTAACTGGATTGATTTCCATTCCAGACATGTGACGGATAAGCGAACATTGACAACTTCTGCTCCCATTTCCATCAGAGTTCTCTGGTATTGCTAGAGTAAGCACCTTTGGACTGAATGGATCTGTATGAATAACGGATCAAGTGCGCTCGCAAATTCAAACGTAATTATTGATCCACTATGAGGACGAGCATAGCCCTGATCACACCCTAATTTGACCCAGCAAATCTGTGCTGTGTTCTCCACCACTGCCTCCTCCCAACTTTCTCTGTCCCATGGAAAACATATATTAGGCAGGGAGAGGGAGAGGTGAGCAAATAATCCGCCAGGGATCCCATAGCAGAGAAGAGACAGAAGTGGGACTTAGGGTGGATCTACACATGGGGGGGGAACGCTATAAATGTCAGAAATTAAGTTGTTATAACAAAAAGGGGGGGAACGCTCTGATTTATTTATTCATTGCTCTGCAAAGCTATCTTGTGTTGCATGTTTATAATGCATTCAAAACACTGGGTGTTTTTGTTTGTTTTTTACTAATGTAGCTGAGTCCTTAAATTC